>NC_045560.1:88046107-88646107 GCF_009819795.1 Aythya fuligula
ATTCTTACCCTATAGCTCTATTATTCTATCAATTCAAAACACGAGTGAAGAAATGTAATGAAGAAATGCTTTGTAATTAGGTAGATAACACCTCTGGTAAGCTGCAGTTCCTGATCTAAAAAGTAATGAATGCTTATTAATACAGCTGATAAACATATCAAGGCATCAAGAAAAGGCCAGAAAAAATTAAGACTGACACTTAAGAGTGATATTCCTAGGTGTCTTTTAATCTGTATGTCTTTAGGAAGAATGGTAAAAAAAAAAAAGCAAAATAGGCATCTTATTTTTAATATTAAAATTAGTTACTGTTTTCAATTTCAAGTAGCATAATATGGTCAAGTTTGCACCTATATTTGCATACATTAATATTTATGTTGGAATGTGCATAAGCGTCCTGTGTGTAGGTATGTATATATATGCTTACATCATACATGTAGAGTGGGAATGTTATTTGCACAGACTTAAACAACTGTTTTATAATTGATGTTTTATTAACACTTTAAACCATGTTCTTAATAAGGCTTCATAACAATATGTTGCGATGAGTTGTTAGACTGAGAAGCAATTGAAAAGATTATCATATATTAGAAAGATCCTACTCTGATCAGGATCACTAACCAAGCCATAATCAAGAGCTAATTGTCTTTGATGCGGATTTAAATGCAAAGATGATAGAAGATAGATAAAATTATACTTTTAAGGTATCCAGTAAAATTCTATTGCATAATTTCTCAGTCACCAAGAGCCCAATTCTGAAGGTCCTGAAGAATTTCTGAAGAAAGGTTCTGAAGGCAAGTTTTTTAAAGGTTTTAGATACTTTAAAACAATGGCCTTTAAAAATCCTTATCAATCTAGTCTTATTAAGTAGGCCTTATTATTACTGATCTAAGTAAGAGAAACAAATAACCAGCATTATACTTGCATTATAACTTGCATTATAACAGCATTATAACTTGCATTATACTTGCAAGTTTAGTGGGTATGCAGATATGTTCAAAAACATTTTTTCAGTCATAAAGAAGTGAAAACAAAAAAGATGGTGCAGAGGGTTGTAGCATTAACTTGTAATTCAGAAAAACTGTGTTCCAATCTCTCTTGTCATGCATCTCCCTAAAATCTAGAGCAACAAAAGCACTTAAATCAAAGCTCTTAACTTTTACATGCCTGGCCCTCAGACTAGAAAGAACTGTAATAGCTAAAGATTCATTTTATATTATTTTAAGTTTTTTTAATCCAATCATAAGACATCCAACAGAAGAGCATAACCTCCTGCTTCTAAGCAGGAAGGTTACTTCTCACGCTCCTTTATACATCTCACTCTCCTTTATCTTGAATTTAATATTGGTCATGAGAAGAGGATATACCTACAACTTGGGAAGGGAATTACTGGTTGAAGAAGCATATAAACTCCAATTTATGTGGAGCAAAGGCAAGAGAGGTTTTGAAAGCTGCACTGGTGAGATTGTTTTTAAGTGTGCATTTGATATCTAGGGAATTTAGGACAAACCAAAGCACAAATAGGAGATGTAGGCATCTAAAAAGCATCTGGACAAAGCTGTGTAGTATGGTAGATCTCCTGAAAATAGGAGAGACCTAAGACCATTTATTGTGGGCCTTCCCTTCCAAATGCTGATTGCTTTCTGACTCAATATGAAGAGAAGCATGACTAAGCAAGTGTGATCATCTCAAAAATTAAATGAAAGCCTTTTATTATTATTATTATTATTATTATTATTATTATTATTATTATTATTATTATTATTATTATTATTATTATTATTATTATTATTACTTTGCTTTTGGCAAGCATGCTAACAATGAAAAAAAACCTGCTAAATTCAGATTTCCTCTTATATGGAAAAGATAAGCTTCCTGACATGAGCTTTGTGCTTGCATTTTTTTTTTTTCAGAGAAGTGAGTCTCTCTAAACTGGAATTATGTTTATCAAAAAATAAATAAATAATAATAATAATAAAATAAATCAATCAATATAGTATGAAAGAGAATGCTCAAAATTTCCCAACCCAGAATTGGCGAAGCAATACAGATGAGATTTTTTCTCAGCAAGGCCATCTGGTTTTTGTTCCTTAAGATCTTTGAAAACGTTGCTAATTTCTTTCCTTCCATAAAAGATATAAAGTATAAATTTGAAGAGTATAAAGTAAAAAGTATAAATTTGAAGATTTCTGGTTATGGTAGCACATAAACATGATCCGTTACTATAAATTCACTACCTTTAAAATCCAGGGAGGGTTTTGTTCTTGTTGTTCTTATCTTCTCTTTAACATGTTTAAAACCAATTTATTGATAAAAATTATAGGTACCTTCACTATTTACACCATCATATTCATGGGAAAGCTAGGTAACAATTTCATCAATCTGATTTTGCCTCAGGAAAAATGCCCAAATGCCCACAGTTACCTCTCATCCCTAAATGTGTGTGTGTTTGGGGTTGGAGAGAAGTACTATATTTAAGTTTTAGAAGTAATTTTCTGATCTTTCAGCAATGAATTCATGTGAAATACCTGATGATTATGGGAATCGTGTATGTTTTTCCCATTCACCTAAACTGCCTTGGCTAACCAGTTTGCTTTGAACATTTTTACACTGCAGCACTCTGATAGTGTGATATGTTGATAATATGTTCATCATGAGTATTTAAAATCTAGCAAAGACTCCTGTCTTTTAGTATTTTTACAGTGACAAATTCATTGTTCCCAAAAGTATTATTCTCCAGGTTACTTGCTTATATCCATTAAGTAAAGGTGGGAACTTCTGGAAAGTTTGGAAACTTGGAAACTTTAGAATTTCGGTACTGGAATCTTTGTGAAGATGAAAAATTTGCTAAATAAATCTTCATTCTCCCAAATAATTTTGTATGTTTTGATATTCCTACCCTGAAGTGAAAATGGAGGTAGTTTTGTCAAGCAGGAGCTGAGGTTCTGTGAAAATCAAAAGTCATGGTAAGACCTGGTTTCACCAGGAGCAGAAAATAATGACAAGAGTAATAGAGGGCCATACACTGCCATTATCACTATATGAATTGTTTTTCCATAGTGAAATACCTCACATCCACCCATAAAAATTCTTTCTTTACTTACATAGTAAGTAATTACCTAATTGTATTTTAATTCATTCACTTTGGAAATTACATAACTGCCCTCTGGAAGAGATTATTCTAGTTTCAGGCTGATTATGCCAATACTTTCAGTCCTTCCCTGGATGTTCTGTGCCTTGCTGCTTTGCATTTCATTCAGCCTGCGCGGTTACCTGCCTCTGCTGCTTCACAGTCATCTTGATTACATGGCACTTTGTGTCATGTATTTACATGTGTCATGTAAATATTGTAACAGGCAGGATCATTTTATGATTCCTCTTGTGGCAAATCATATACCCATGGCAAAATAGCTGTATTTAGTCCCATTTGTAGGATATAAAATTCCTTCCCCTCTGAGCATCTCTAGTTCTCCAGGCAATATTATTTGGATTTTTCCTGGTTATCCTTTCATTCTAAGTTTTTGTTTTGTTTTGTTTTGTTTTCCACTTATATCTGTTTTCTTCATTTCACAAGTACTTCTGCTTCTAGTCTCTCCCTATATTATTTCCCAGTTTGGTGCTGGTTATTTACACAATAAACTAATTTTCTGCAGGAAGGCAGTTTGTTCCATTTCTGCAAAATGAAAAGTGTCTGGGACTTAACTTAGCTTGAATTGTGCCATTCCCTTAGGGAACTTCAATCTGAAATGAAGGAAAATGGAAAAGAAAATGGAAGCAGGGGTGAATCATGGCTTTAGACGCTGGATGCTTACAGCTCAGTTTCTCCCCTCGTTTTTGTAAAAATTTTTTCCTGTTACAATTTCATTTTTATTCATAATCTGAGTTAATCAATTCTGATAATTAGCAAAACTTGTAATTCTAACTTGTTATCATTGATACTGATCTTGCTGTGAATTACTGAATATAATTCTTTTACCAGTCGCTTTTCCTATGGCTATTTTCTAGGAATGTCTAAACAACTTCTTCAGTTCAAAGGAATTGAACTGCATATGAAACATTTAGTTTCTGAGAAATAAGCTGGTAAATGTTATTTAAAATATAATGAAAATAAACTTTGAGATTTCAATCTTACAGCATTTTATTTTGTGTATCTGTATTGCCCTTATATATCATATTATTTGATTTTTCTGGTGGAAAAAAACAAACAAACAAAAATGATCTTCTAAAATTCTGGAAAAATATATCTGTGGAATGCTAAAACAACAGCAACAAGTGATAAATACATAAAATGCAAGAGCAAATGCCTTTATGATGTCATCATCCAAGGCACAGAAATTGAAAAATGTGCTTGTTAAATACTATGAACTATGAAAAGATCAACTTTTGTATGCAACTTTTGGTTGTAGTAATTAAAATCTTGTTATTTCATGATAAGTAAAAGAATAGGGAAAAGAATGACTGTGTATAGCTATGCACATCCATCAGTGTTCTGACAGCTCTCATACTACTTTCTTTTCTGTCTAAAAAAAGATCATGTATCTCACCTGATGCCTGATCTCCTGGGATCACACAGATGAGTGAGGTGCATAGGTGTCTGAAGTACAGTATAACGTGAAAATACTGCATGTTAAGAATACAAAACAAACAAACAAACAAAACAAAACAAAACAAAACAAAAAAAAACACCTTTCATTCAGTTCTAATCTTGCTATGTTAGAAGCATGCATGATTCTCAAATCTCTGTATACCCAAGAGTATGACCTCAACAACAATAACTATATCTTTGTACTTTATATTATTGGAAGTCTCCTCCTGCATGGAGTGATACTTTTTAAATACAGAAATCATGGAATAATTAATCATTCATCTTTACTTTGTTTTCCACTTGTACTTAAGATGCCTCCATCATACTGGGACTTTTCTCAGCACTGACTAAAAGTTATCAAATAGACACCATAATACATACATAATGTCTAATTTTAGCAGAACATAAATCTTTAATATATTAGAGAACATAAATATTTTATTAACTGTTTAGCGTACCAAGATTAATTTATATCTATCTATATATACATATATATATGAAGAACTTGTAGTGATTGGTGTCTTTATGGACCTATTGCTAAAACTGTAAATTCAAACTTTGACCTCAGTTGTGTTCAGGTAAAATTGAGAAAGAGTAAACTACTCCACATATCACTGGTATTCCTCCAGAATTAAAGCAATGCTATTAAAAAATGAGTTTAACCTACAATTGTTTTTTACCTTGAATTTAAAATGTTCAACCACTGATGATGTTTCTGTTTGAATTATCATTTTATCTTAGCCATGTAATTTTATTATATTAGATCATCACGAATGTCACACGCCGTTTACTCCTGTGAAAGACATATCTTTTCAGCAAGCCACTATTGTAATATATTTTTTTAATCACGTTCCAATCTCTAAATGACAGTAATTCTATTGCATTTAGGAAAAGGGAAGATGGATTTGTTCCTGGTCCTCAGGCATTTTTTTCTGCATACTGGTCTTCCAAGCAATGCTCTTGAAAATAGGAGCAAGAATATAGCAGCAATCAACCTGAAAAACAATGTGCAATCATTTGAAGTGTCTGAACCCAGGGCTAAAATGAAGGGCCCAGACCTAATTCTTCAGGAAATGTGCTGTTTTGTCTTGGAGTTGAAGCAGCAAACATAACGTATATTTTATATGAACACATATCAATGCAAACTGCATTCTGTGTCAAAAACATGGGCTGCTTTATCTAAGTGAAAAGGCTTTGTTTTCTGTTTGAAAATGACAGTGAGAATTTTGGATAGAAACTGAGAAGAGAACGGTAAGCCATATCAATAACAGTGCTGATCACAGCTGAAGTGTATGTTACCAAGGTGACCACACTTACAGACTCATGCTGAACTCATCAGTAATCAAGAGTTTAACTAGCAACAACTCTAAAAGTTACATTTCTGCCTTGGCTAAAATATAAAACTTTCATGGAGCTTCTCCTTGTCCACAGACTTTTTTCCCAGAACTATTCAGAAATGTATGGCTGAAATCTCGTATCTGGACCAGGACAATCTCAAGCACAAATGCAGGCTGGGTAGAGAATGGATTGAGAGCAGCCCTGAGGAGAAGGACCTGGGAGGTGTTGGTGGATGAGAAGCCTAACACGAGCTGGCAATGTGTGTGTTTGCAGCCTGGAAAGCCAACCATATCCTGGGCTGCATCAAAAGAAGTGTGTCCAGCAGGGCTAGGGAGGTGATTCTCTCTCCCCCTTCTACTCTGCTCTCATGAGAGAGTCCCTGCAGTGCATTCAGCTCTGAGGCCCTCAGCATAAGAAGGACACGGGAGTATTAGAACAAGTCCAGAGGAGGGCCACAAAGATGATCGAGGGGCTGGAGAACCTCTCCTATGAAGACAGGCTGAGGGAGTTGGGGAGTTGGAGCTGTTCAGCCTGGAGAAGAGAAGGCTACTTCATTGCAGTCTCTCAGTACCTAAAAGGGGAACTACAAGAAAGCAGGAGAGGGACTCTGTCAGGGAGTGTAATGATAGGACAAGGAGTAATAGTTTTAATGCAATAAATAAATAAATAAATAAATAAATAAATAAATAAATTTAGATTTCGATTTTTGTTAGATATAAGGAAAAAATTCTTCACTGTGAGGGTGGTGGCACATTGAAACAGGTTGCCCAGAGAAGGTCGGGCTGGATGGGGCTTTGAGCAACATGGTCTAGTAGATGGCATCTCTGTCCATGGCAAGGGGGTTGGAGCTAGGTGATCTTTGGGTCCCTTCCAACCCAAACCATTCTGCAATTCTATGATTGAACTTCCACAGTAGTAGCCAGCTGATCCTTCTGTGCTGCACAGAAAACCACCAGGAGTTTAGACTTGCCAGTTCTGGCAAATTTGAAAATCACCAAACCTTATATGTTCAAATGTGATAATGCTAGATGTCACACAGTTCACATCCTCAGTGTCACATTATGAAACACACATCCTTTGAGAGAAGCCTAGGATGGTTGCTCAGTTAGTCCTGGTAAAAACACTCCTGCATACATGTATACCACAAGGACTCCCAAAATCTTTGCATCTTTCTTTACCAGTGCTGCTACAGTCACAAATATGTTTAATGAATGATGTGTGCAAAAGAAAAAAGGAAAAAACAAACAAACAAACAAACAAACAAACAAACAAAAAAAAAACAGCAAAATCAAATACAAGAAGATGCTGTTAGTGAGCTAGGTGGAAAGTTGCTGTAACAGTCATATTGAATTTGTCAAAGCTGTTTCATGGAATTTATTTTGTAGTAGAGTCTGCCAGGAGTTAAGGGATCAAGAGCACAAGGGCTTTACAGGTCAATGGAAAATCATTCCTGGGTAGTAAAAACGGGTAGTAAGAAAGCTAAGAAAAATTATTGGATTCTTTAAGATATCACATAATTTCTTGTTCCTCATCCAATTAAATCTCTTGCTGTCTAAATTATTGCCTTAGCTACTTTCAGACATACACTGAGAAATCAGTGTTTTTTTTTTTGGTTTGTCTATTTGTTTGTTGGATTTGTTCAGTGGATAGCATATATTAAAAAGAGATAGTGTTTGAAAATCACTCAGTGATCACAAGAAAATTAACCACTGTGATGTCATATCAAGAAAAACATCAATAATTTTCTAACTGTCTTTTCTAGTCCAGGAATATCTACAGTAGCTTATCACACATAAATTCAGCTTTGAGGGATGGAAGGTAGTTTGGGGCATTTTTCAGGGTAGGTATAATTACAATTTTATGAATCCATCTTTTCTTGATAAGAAGATTTAGTTGCATTTGTTTTGCACTGGGATATAGACTTTAGTGTAAATTCATGTGGTATTACAAAACAGTTTGAGAGACAAACCTCACAAAAAAAAAAAAAAAAAAAAAAAAAAAAAAAAAAAAAAAAAGACCTGTCAAAACAGAGGTGAAAAAAGCAGGACAGGAAAAGATTATGCAAAAACTTGATTACCCTGAGAGAGAACTCATTCTCATGCTAACTCTGAGTGATCCTATACAGCAGGACTGTAAAAGAGTAAGAAATTAATTCAATTTGATACTGAATTTTGTCCTATCTTTTCTCTTAAGTTTTATATATATTAGAGATATGCCATTCATGTGTCTGAGTTTTTCTGCTTTGGGCTAGCTGAACAAACCACAAGAGACTGAGCAAGAATTTACTTAATGATACAGGTGTCTGACAATAGCTAGGATACCAGATTCACAGAGCAAGTAGTAAGAAATAAATAAACAAATAAATAAAGTTTTGGTTTTGGTTCACTGGTGAGGTTACACATTAAATTACCTTGGACCCAATTATTTTAGGGTCAAACTGAAACACCATTTCAGTTTTCCCTCCCAAACAAAAAAATTGAAGAAATTCACTTTTGATCATATAAAATTCATTTGACTAATCAAAAGGTTCTGTTTAACTATCATGAAGCCTTTTATTTAAAGGTAAAAATAATAATAATAATAATAATAAAGCTATGTTTAAATCTAATTTTATTTCACTAAATAATAAAACTAAGAACAAAATATAATAAAATGTAAATAATAAGGCTAACCAATATGCCAACATAGCTACGGTATGCAAATACATTTTAACTTTCTTGCATTTTTTCTCCAGGTTTTCTTAATTGAAATAATCTGACTAATTCAACATAAAATCACAAACAGTCTTTGCTACCCCAAAATGCATTTTATAGTCAAACTATGTCACCTGACACATTTTATTCATTCTCTTCAAAAATACATTTTCAAAATGTACCCGTCTTTCAATCTATAAAAATAATTGCAAGATCAAGCAGGTGGCAATTTGTAACTGCTACTCCTGATTCTCTAGAATTTGCATATATCCTAATCTCTTGATCAACTAATCTGTTCTTATCTGCAAACCATCTGTTTGTTTCTTCCATTTATTTTTCCATTTGGATAATAGGCATCCTTAGATATGCTTGTTCAGTTCTTACCATGACCTGGCCTTTCTTGGCAGAAGTTTCTACTTACAAATTCTACTCACAACTATTTAGAAGATAAATAATGATAACAGTAACCGTGGCAATGCACTGTGCAGCAAAGGACTCTTCATGTTTTCAAATCTTTTCTTTTCACTAATAGAAAAGAGCAACTTGCTGAAGTCCCATAGCAGCTTTATGTTAAAATTGCTTTTGGAATATTGTTTTAATTCAAGAACGCTCCCTTTTTTGGATAGGCTTGAAACTAGTGCTGTCTGCCTGTCTATCCATCTTCAATTAATTTACTGTCAATTATGGGCACAGTAGAAGTAAACGTCATAGGCAAGAGGTCGCTGCAGACAGACAGCATCTTAAATGTCCTGCCTTGAAGGACAGAAACCTAATAAAATCCTAAATATTGATTGAAAATCTTAACAGCGAAGAGGAAAACCTAGTAGACCAAAAGCAGTTTGCTTGCTGTTTAAATTCAAGATGAACTCCTGGCTTTACAAGTGTATGAGTTTGCAGGCAGAATGATAACCACTGAAGCAATTCCACAAAAAGAACATTTAATAAGAGAACATAAATGTCATTCAAAATGTTTGCTTTTATTATTAGGGTTAATGTTGATCTAGACATAGGGGCTAAAAATCCCTAATGCTGAAAAAGATCTTATATACTGGAAAACTGCAGTAGAAAGGGAGAAAGGACTTTAACTTGACACCATATCATTTTGAATAGTAATAGTTTTTGTGATGATTGCCAAGTTGGGATTCCCTTGAAACTCATCAGCATTTTTATAATGTCTTATTAACCTTGTTTGCTGAAATTGTGTTGCTGGCCAAATTAGATATGATGCTAGAAATTTCTTTGGGGACTCTAGAAGTGCTGGGATATGTACATTTGCTGCAGTTTAATAGAAATAATGAATATTCTCTTCTTATGAACAACATCTCCTGATGATGAGTGCTAAAAATGAATTATTTTTAGCATAATGGAGCTCCTTGAGAATGTCAGGAAAATGTGTCCTTTCCAACAATTTCCATGTTTTATGCCTCCCAGTACTAATATAAATCTCCTTGAGAACTAGATAATCTGGCACTATTGGTACTTCCAGGCTTTTCACTGTTGAAAACAGGATTATTTTTTTTGTTGTTGTTGTTTTTTGTTGTTAATGAGCCTATTTGGCTCTCATTAGAGGTACAGTTTAATGGTTGAGTAATGTACATTTTTATTTGTTCTGTTTGTCATTGCATAGCATTATAGTTGAATCATATATAAATTGTAGAACTTAGTATGTTTCTTTGGATTTCAGAGCAACATGATCCTATTGTTCTAGCACTCTGTACACACACAAACACAGAACGTGAAAACAATCATTGCATCAAAGAGATGGCAATGGGATGCATTCCTGTCCTACAGGTAAAAAGTACTAGATCATTGTTAAAGAGCTAACATAGCCGGTACATGTGAGAAACAAAAATTTTAAAAAGAAAGCAAGGAAATCTTGAAAAAAATCACGGAAGGTAAATAGCTGTCTACCACACTTACTCAACTCATTACATTATATGGTGTTAACATTGTTTTGCAGTTGAGAATGGGAGATTTTAAATACTCTCTTCTGTGATGCATACTCACTGAACTCAGTTATTTTAGATATAAAACGTCAGGTCACTTCAGAAAGGGAAGCTATGCAATGAATTGATTTCATTCCCTGCTACTGGTATCAGGGAGTATTTGGCATAGAAAATATATGGATCATTTTGAGGTCCTTCGGTGTTTTAGAATTAGAAACATGAACATTACTACTAATTAATAACCTTTATTTGTATATTTTCCTTTTATTTCTTTCATCTTATTATTTTCACAATCACTCACAACACAAAGAAATAAATACAATTCTCTCAAATACTTTTCAGATTCATACATATGCATTTTAAAACAGCAATGCTTCAGTCATAATAACAACACTTCTGAGGATCTCTTCAACAAAATGATGGTGTTTTTTTTTTTCAGCTGAGAATTGCAGACTACAATAATATTTTCTTCAAAGATGTTACAGTGCTACAAATGTAGAACATGGAGAGAGCTATGGCATGCTTAAAAAACAGAGCACACTATCTCACATATGTTAGTTTGTGTTTATATGCATGGTAAATCTAGATGTTCATTGCAATCCTTTTCTGAGGAGAGCTTATTTTCACCCATATGCCTATTTTTCAAACTTTCCTTATCTTTTTTTTTTTTTTTTTTTTTTTTTTTGATTAAATCTCTCTCTGAGAAGAGTATGTTCATTATAGACTAGGCTTTTGTTGTTCTATTATTATGTGACACTTAGGAATAACAAGCGGTCAATTATATTTTGCATAGCATCATCAGAAAGGAAATTCAATTTACCTGCTTCTCTCATCACAGTACAAAGGACATTTCCTAACCCTAGTGACGCTTTAATTAGCATGATGGTGGAAAATAATATTTTCCATCATTAGGTAGTTTAGGGGCATCAGCCTGTAAATCATGATTTTCTATTATATTTGGAATGGGTTAGATAATATTTTCCTCGTGACCCACTGAGGCAGGCAAGTCTTTCACAAACTTGAAACCTCTTCTAAAGAATTTTATACAAAACAGTTTTATTTAGAATATCAGAATATATATATTCAATATTAAATGTCTCATATTTCAAATATGGAGGAAGTAAAGTTGTGGAGATTCCATTCACAAAACAGATTGTTCCTGGTTTTATTTTGTTTTATTCTATTGTTTATGCTTCTTTTTAATTGTCAAAAGCATTTATACCCCATGATCAGTCCTCTGAGATATACATTTGATCTCATTCAAAAACTATAAAAGACAAATTGGATTTGGAATTGTTTGGCTTTAGGCAATCTTTATTGCTTCAGTGCAAGATGGGTAGTCTCTTTGAGCTATTTTTCATATAAGACAAGAAGAGAATCCAAGGCAGGGAATAAGAGATGGGGAAACCACTCAAAATGTGAGTGAGTCACATAGCCAGCACTGGTGGACTCAATAGTTGTTATTTCTTAAATTGCTTCATTGCTTTCTCTTGATTAAAAAAATCAGTACTTTGTTGCAACTGAATTCATAGACCCACATATTGTTAGAAAATCAGAAATGGTTCTGATGGGCAAGCATAAAAGACTGACACATCACACTAGTTTCAAACTTCAAAACAACCCTTTAATGAATTGATATTCAATGATACACATTGACAGTCACTATCAACTGTTATTGCTATATACACAAAACAATTGCTCCTTAAAAATACATATCCTAAATTAAGTGTGTACACAATGACACAAAACTCACACCTTTCTATCTAGAACAAATGTGTATGGTCTGTGATGGTCCCTAGTTATTTAGATCAAGGGTATCAGGTTTGGGAAGTCATGAAATAGGGAAGCCAGAAAATGAGTAGGCTGTGTTCATTCTTCCCTTCCATTCCTCACTCATGCTTTTTGCTGGTCCGAACTTTCCCGAGAAGAAAGGGGATGATCTCATCTGCTCTTGACATCTTATTTCTTCTGTCAACCTATTCTGCAGGAATTTTCTGGTCTCATCAGAAATCTTTCCCACTTGTTTTGCAGACTGCTTTGATTTTACCAGACACATCTGCTGTCTGCTCTACATGTTTCATTCTTATTTTGCAGATTTTACTACTTTCACATGTTCTTCTGCACTTTTTGCAACAATACCATAAGCCTCCATCTGCCTATTTGTGGATAGGGATATTATATATACATTTAAGCTTATTAGTACTACAAACTGCTATTAGCAGTATTTCAACATTACAAATTGCACATACAGTGTCAATGGTTTTGCTGGTTTAATGTGCTACTACCTGGGTTCAAGGCAAACTGTGATAATCTTGCTTGTTCTTTTTTGGTGCCTCTGCTTTGTCTCCAGTTAGAGATTCCTTTAACAAAGAGGGAGTGCTTCTCTATTCAGTACAAACAAAATTTCATTCTCAAACAGAGTGATGGAAAAATGAGTTGAAATAAAAACTGGCTACACAGCTACAAGCAAATGCTATTCCATGCAATTGTAATGTAAGAGTTGTATGGCTGGTGCTGTCATTTATGGTGAAATTTAATAAGTACATTAGGCTGAGGTAAATATCTGATTATACTTGATTTGTTAGAAAAATAACTCAGAAAAAAAATAAACAAAACACAGACGTTAATGGACAGGCAGGCATTCTAATAATAAGTCATGTTAAACTTTTCATGAAGGACATAACAATTAAATATCACCCTTCCAAAAGGTTTCGGTTTGACAATCTTTGTATCCTTTTCACCACAGGTAATGATTAATAGGGTCTGAGATCACATCAAAGCTCTTTTTTCACTGACTGCCAAGTACATACACATGAAAGCTGTCTTCTATTAAGATCTGCTACTGCTCTGAATTAGCTGCTAGATTGGTGGATTCGTAGTTGCCCATCTCCTTTCTGTCATAGATTTTTTTCCACAAGATTCGGGGGTTTGACCATAAATCACCAATCATACCAGTAGGTGCATAAGATCATTGGTTAGCTCTGAAGACACTGAAAAATCCATGTTGGAGTCAAAAATTTAAATATGATTGTGCTAACAGAATAGAGTATTTCCAAAAGCGCGCTCTCTCTAATAATTTTTCTAATCCATCTCTTCATACAGTAGCAAAACAATGTACTGCTATGCTGTTTTGTAAGGGTGTAGCACAGAAAGGGTAGATTGAACAGGAGAGAAAAGTCAGACCTGGAGAATCTCAGGTCTCTATGCAATCAATATGGAAATGTGTGCAGCCCCTCCAAACCAAACCTGTGGAAACCACACAGAAATATATTCAGTCTGCAACATGCTATTGTAAATAAAGGTGCAGCAGTACTCCAATTTTGTTCTTTTGTATTGGTCTTCTGCATGTCTTTTCTTGATGACATGCAGATGCATTATTTCTATTTAAAAATTGGAAACTGAGGCATGAGATCAGCTTAGTGATTTGGTCATGAGCACACAGAAAGCTCAGAAGTACACCAGGGACTAAATTCAGAACTCTAACTAACCAAACTAACCAGCCCAGTCCTTTTAGTACCTTACAGTGAACCCATTTGCTCATTTGGCCATTACTGTTACTGTAACTATTGGCCATACTGTTCAGATCACTATCCCATCTAGTAAAATACTTTGTGTCTTCACTGTGCCCATAAGGGACACACAGAGAATAATGAGAACAGGGCAAATATATCAAGAACCCCCAGCAGCTGCTCAGGGGTTCTTGATCCAGCTGTTGCTTACCTGTTAAGTAACCCATAGAGTAGCTGTCTCTCCCGTGTACTTGCCCAACAGCACATTGAAACATGAATGTTTCTTGTTTTCATCCGGCTCACCTCCAGTTGGTTTCATTCTGGATCCTACACTAATTATTGTAGTGGAAAAAAAACAATGAATAGCTGACACTAAATGTCCTTTCTGTGCCATTCATAAATCTGTAGACCATTTCAGTCCTCTCTTATCTCAATGACTATACTTCACTCTCTCTTTTGCTAGGATGTTAAAAGTTAAAATAACTGAAGATGTTAAAAGTTAAAATAACTGAAGAGCGTTATATCATGCAAAATTGCATACATCTAAAGGCAAGTAGAAACCTGGCACCATCTAGGTCATGATTTTGTTTATACTAACAGAAAACAAGGTAATTCACATTTGCTTTTTTTTTTTTATTTTTTTTTCCTCCAGCATCATCTCTAATTTAACTGAATTCAGCAACTATTTTTCATTTATCTAATTATTTTCTCAAGCTCTGAGTTACCTGAAAGACCATATAGTCTGTCTGATTAAATTAAAAAACAAAACAAAACAAAACAAAACAAAACAAAAAAAGAGTTCTTCCCTCTAACTTCTAATGGATCTTTTATTTCCCGTCTTAAACATCAGCAGATGGAAAAATATAATCTAAGGAAGATAATAAAAACCCTAAACACTTAAATGGCCTTCAAAAGGAATTTGAAACTAAAAGGATGGAGGTAGATCTGCATATGGCACATGCTGATGAAGGTCCTCAGGAAGACAAGGAGCTATGCTAGTTTAACAGTAAGTGAGGTTTCACTCTATGCTTATAGGTAGTTGATAAATTCTCCTGCCTTGTGTTGTTTCTCTTGAGCATCATCTCAGCTGCCAGATAAATGGCCAGCAATCTGTTTGGACAAGAAATTAAGCTCCATTAATGGGAATGTATGTGTTTTTTCTCCGTCTTGATGTAAAAAATAACTCATAATAACTATGGGAGCTCTGAGCAGTTCTTAGAGATATTTCACACTCTCATTTTGTTAGCTGTTGAAATTAAATGATTCCTTTTTAAGTAATTGTATGAACTATGTTTTGTAAGAATTCTAAGGATAAATCATGTGATGATTTTATCATTGAAATGGCAATTTTATTGATCTAATAATAAATTATTGATCTAATAATGAATTGTTTTATATTTCACTTCAATTCTCCAGTGAACTCTGTTTTGCCCTTCACCTAACATATTAAATGAGAAGTAGCTTCTACCTGTAATGAACAGTTGTGATTCATTTCATCAGGCAATTTATCACTAAAACCATACTGCAGCCTAACAAACTGTGGAGTCTGCAGAAACCAATATAGCGTTTGTTATGCACTAAGAACATCCCAGGAAGATCCATAAACCACGTGGTCTCAATGGAAATCTCATGACAATACAAAGCTGGTATCTTACTGCCAAACAAATGAAACAGAAACAAAAACAAAAAAGAGAAACTCAGGTGAAATAGGGTTCATCTCACCTGGTGACCCTCTACCAGCAACGCATCCAGTGCTCATACATTCTCAATGGATTTCACAGGTACTTCCAGCAAACATGTCACAAAACTTGAGGTGGGTGTCTGAAATGAAAGATTTCAATTGATTTCACTAGTTTTATTTTGCTCCACTGACTCAAGAGGAGTTTGCATGACTAAAGTATATTAATGTCTAATTTTTATATCACTCATGTTAGGATGTGTTGCATTTCTTTGTTTAGTGGTTGTCGGCTAGCATGGGAAAATTGACAGAGCTGGCATATTAGGCAAAGATTTCTACTTCTACTGATTGGTGAAAATGCAGCCAAATTCATGAGCCTAGAGAAATGATATACCAAAAATGGGAAAGGTTCAGTGAAGTAAACAAGGGTGATGAAAGACTTAAAATTGCTTCCGTGTGTGAAGCAAATGGATAGGAAAGGACTGCTTAACCTGGAAAAAAAACAACTATCACCAGTGTCCTTGTCTATATACAAAAGAATTATGAGGCCTTGATAGGCATTAGTCAGAGGTTAAAATCTTGCAGTAAAGCTAAGGATTAGCCCAGGACTGGCACTATGAATTTATGGCATCAAACTGTCTTTTTATCCAAGCAAAATTTGAATAAAGAAGGAGCTCTTTTTCTGTAATAAGAAATGGCTATTCATAGTCATATTAGATTGAATGAAATAGTGATAGGAAACTGAAGACATATGAAAAGCAACAGTAATATCTCATACCGTTTTTCCCTTCTGCACAGGAAAAATGAACAATATGAACAATATGGAGAGTCAGGCAGATGTGAGGTGAGCCTGAAAACTGTGTTCTTTCATGTAAGAGTTTCATGTGTTTATAGTGCCTGTAACTTTACATATTTAATTGAAACAACATTATTCTTAAGTTATTATAGCATAAAACACCCAGCAAAGATCTTAATACCACCCTAAAGAGATCAACTACCTTACAAAGCTTTTACCTTAAACAAAATCAAGAAAACAGAACTTACTAGCACCTACCTGAAACTAAAAACTGCAAAATTAAGACAGGTATAAAATGGTGCCAAGACTGAGAGCAGCTGGGTTCTTCAAACAACATTTTAATAGAAAATAAATAAATAAATGAGAGGGTTGCTGTTTCCCTTATTGCAGTAGTAACCATAGAAACCAAACCCAGGGGTTATTTTCATTCACAAACCGTTTTTTTTTTTGTGGCAAAACAAGGAATTCACTGAACAAATTGATGGGTTTGATCCTCCAAAGTGCAGCTGCAGCTCAGCTTGTGTTTGTTCCAAATGTGAGCAGGCACCTACCAGCACTGCATAGCTATCAAACAACCCTTGGAGAGGAAAAAATGGTGAAGAAAAGGGGTCCCCAGGCCTTTCTTTTGCTTTTCTAAATACAGTCTTGTGTGTGTCAAAATACAGTTCTTATATGGAAAATAAATCCTAATCAAAGATTCAACACATTTTATGGCCTTAGCCTAAGTTGACTCCTAGCAGAAAATATATGGAAAACTGGGTTTGGCTGTGAACTTTGATCATTTGCCATTCTTAGTTAGAATTACTTGAGTTAGCCAGGAATTTAATTAGACTTATACAGTGCCAACTAATTTTAGCATTGTAGAAATTCACAATTAATTAGTTGAAAATCTTCTCTTAATGAAAACATAAATTCTCTTCCTATTCTGCTTTATATTAGTGAATAAAACATTGTTTCTATTCATTTCTTTTTGATCTCCATGAAAAGATGTAAAGCTGTACATTAGATCATAAAATACACTGATGAGTTTTTCTCCTAAAAATCTACAGTCCACATTATTATTGACTGAGGCATTAACTAGATGCTTCTATTACATTTCTGTAAGATTATATTCAGTAATACAATCCTGTATCCAACGAATTATTCTATCCTCTTTGGTTATTTAAAAAATATTACTTTCAATAAGCCAACTGAATGTCACTTCTTGTTAATTAGTAGTTTCAATGACAGGAATATATTCTAACATTAAGGAATTGTATGCATATAATATTAGGTTAAAAAAATAAATATAGTGTTTGCATATATTTTTATAAATTGTTTATCAAAAATTTAGGCGACAATGTAATAGAAAATGTAACAAGTTATAATACAACATGCCTTTGCACCTATGACGTTATAATTTACTCAAAGGAATAAAAAATACAGTTTTTGTTCTGTCTCTATTTATGAACAGATGTTTCTTTGTCTTTTTATCAAATCCAGTTTATTGATAGAGATGCACACATAAGTTATTGTAATAATTGGCAATAATCTATTTTATAATCTGTTTTAATGTAAAGAATAATTTAGTACTTTGTAGTGGTAAGGGATGTAAAATTGACCCAAGGAATCTCAAGGGCATCCAGAAAAAATGAGATTGACTCTTTTAAGACAGTCATAAACCTAAGCACACAGCAGTTCTTGCCTGTACAGAGCTGATGGAAAACAAAGCTACCTATTCAAGACAGTCTGTGTCTATGGCTTGACAAGGTGATAAATCTGTATCTAAGGTACTTCGTAGCATATGAAAAAGTTCAACAGTCCAATGACATGAAGGACTGAGTCCATCCAAATTCTTTTTACAACTTCAGATTTGGTGAAAAATTTGAGAGGGTAACCTTGTCCCTCGGTATCTCTACAAGTCTGTCTGATGTGGTAAGTGATCAGATCAGTAATAACGTAACGCCCTTGTATGTGTTCTGTATGTGTATGTTCTGGCTAACCTAACAGATACGTTATGTTGACTCACAACTGGTCCAGCTTTAGTGCATTCTTCAATGGGGTATTATGTCTCACAGATCTCATATAACTCTGGTATAAACAGAGAGAAACAAGCAGTGTGATAACATGCTTCAATGACCCTAGCTAAGCTAGTCTAGCTCCAATGCAGAAAGCTACCTCCAAGATTACGTGGTAAAGAATAAGGATGATAGAACAGCACAGTAAATGAGATAAAACATGCAGCCTATTATAGCTCAAATGACTTATGTCCAATGTAATGTTAGAATATATCCTTTCTTGTGTACCCTGGTGGGACAATTCAAACTTAAAATGCTACTTAAGTCACAGGAATTTTTGCATGTGGATGCAGATGAGTTTGACACATAACTCAACTAAATTGTTAATAAAAGAAAGAGTTTTATTTCAGTTTATTTAAATGCTACACCTTCTTTGTCATGCCAAACTTAAAAGCAGTACAACAAGCCATTTCAGTTTACAAAATATGTATTGCTTTCTCAAGTGGCAAAAACACCAACAGACTTCATCAGAAACCACAGATTTCATCCATACTGCCCCATAAATTTACCCTTTAGCTTTAAGCAGTAGCTAAAATCTTTAAGGGCAAAATTCTTGACTTAGTGAAATTTAATGCCAAAGCTCCCATAAACATCAATAAATGCAAGACTTAAAAGTTCAAGCAGAAAATGCTGGGTGACCCATCAGTGAATGTCAGATTAAATCCAGACTTGGGAAAATTGGAGAATATAGGCAATGAGGACTATTAGGGGAAAAAAGAAAAAGGAAAAAGAAGAACCAACAACAAAAACAACACTCAAATGACAGACATTTATGTAGCAGATTAGTGGTAAAGGTATTTAAATGTTCTTTTTTTTTTTTTTTTTTTTTTTTTTTTCCCTAGCATAGCACACACAATTTCATAACAGTATATTTTCACCTCTCCTGTAACCAGTAGTTTTCTATCCAGTTGTGGGAGGAAAGGTGTACTTAGAACAGTCTAGACAGCACAGTTCTATGTGATAAGAGCATAATATTGCAAATTAATGTCTATCTGCCTCTCAAAGGAGGTTTCTATTTGGGAGAGAGCTGCTGTCTCTCTCCCAGAGATATAGATCTGTCATCATAATATAGCTATAGCATCCAGTGGTTTCTCCTGCAGGAAGTGGCTGAATTGTGTTTTTTTAATCATGTTTAACATGATTAAAAAAAAACACAATCATCAAAGAAGCAGGTGAAGTAACTTACTACATAGTGCAAAGGCAAATAGGTAGATTAAACATTACACAAGACCTACAGTATGGGAGGGGCAACTTAGATGAGACTGGTATAAGTCCTTGCCCTGCAGAAATCATGGCAAAAAAACTCATTTTTAGAAAGACAAAGATTTCACATCAGTCTCTGTGAACAAAGCAGGGCTAGAGTATAATTCTCTCTTTAAAAGTAACCCAAGGGAATGAGACACAAATAGAACATGGACCTTGCACCAGATCTGCTAAATTCACATGAACTGTAAAGTAAGAGGCACTGTTTTGGTCACGAGCATCTATTTGCTGTTAGGGAGATGGAATATTTTTGGCTTTGAACTGCCTTGTAAGTTAAGCAAATATATATACTTTCAGGAGCTTCTTGTTTGCTTGACTTTTCATTGCATCTGCAGTTAACTAGGGTCTTCTTGCACCGTCAGTTCAGAACATATTTCACTGTGTAATGTCTTCAATGTCTTTGACGTACATTATAGTACAACAACTGATTTCATGCTATAGGTGCTAAGCTAACAGACTTTTTTTTTTTTCTTTTTAAGGTGTTACACACTTAGATTTCTAGTTGGCATAATTGGCATAAATAAGCTTATTACTTTTGGTTAATACTGCATATTACATCAGATTTTAGTAGGAAGATTTTTCATTTATTCTTTTTTTTTTTTTTTTTTCCTGTGTTTGTCCTTTCTCCAAATATTCTTACTTTGTTGCAGTAGTGACACAGGAATAAATAACACAAAATTTGATCCTTCCTTTTGTAATGTTATATATATATATATAACTTCTATTATAACTTTCTTATTTTCTACTTTATTGGGAAACTACAGCTTGTCTTAGTTTCTGAGCAGACACTTAAGGAAATCTTATTTTTTATGTTATTTGAACTACAGTCAGATGAGCAGGGCTCCATATTATTTAGGCCAACTGTTTAATTAGCAAAGAACACACTGGAAAAAAAAAATAAAAAAAAGAACTTGATGCTTGTTCTGAAAAATATAGAATGTATCACTTGTTATCTGATATGATAAGATATCCCCTAGTGGTATTAAACTCTGTAACCTTACAGCCTCCATTACTTATAAAACAGATGTTTAAACTTCTTGATGCACACAAGTGTATGTAGAGTCACATCGTTTTAAATCTAATTAGTGTTTAATAAGCCATTGGAAAAGTTGTCATTCAGCTCTTACAAATTAATCCTGATCTCTTAACACATGCTGATATTTTGAAACAGTAATTATTCTGAAACAAAAAAGAGGTCTGAGTTAGTCTGAATTAACATAAACAGCTCCCATGATTATTTTATGTGCTTCCAGCAGAGAGGTGTTAGTAGTCTCCTCATGACTTGTTAGGAAAAACTCTCTAACAGAAGGATTAAAAATGTTTCTGCATGATAGTCAGCATTTCTCAATAAAACACAATTAATACAGATCAGAATGGAAGCAAGAAGTATGGAGCTTTCAGAATGACAGTATGGATAGAGTAATGTACCTTCTTTGTTAGCAAATTACATGCAAACTGAGCCTTGTATCTGCTAATAAACCTGGGTTCTTTCCAGCTCACATACTGGCAATTAAGACTGTGCTGGAAATAATTGACAATTCTGTTAGTGATTCATGTGTCAGAAGGGAATCCAGTTGGTTTCCCAGAGTTGGACTGGCTATATGCTACCAGGAATAATAATAAATGTACATATTCATACAGGGAAATATGGACACACACATGCACATGTATATATTCATCTATATCTGCATATATGTATATTTATATAAACACATGTATTATCACAGTGATACACACCTGTGAATCTAATTTCTGAAAGGTTTACATGCAAAATGAATGCAAAACTTGCTCTTGTACCAATACAAACCCAATGTTAGTGCCATAGACTTGAAAGTGCAAGGACTTCACAGTCCTTCTTTCCTCTGGAGCAGTGAAGGGCATGGATAGAAAGGAGGGCAGTAAATGTAACATACTCAGTGCTTACCAGTAATCAATAAATACAACAAGAAATATTTTTAATATTTATTGCATTGACATCAGCAACCTGGATGGAAACTAGCATTTTCTCTCTTTTGTACTGCATAAATACACATATTCTTTTTGGAATCAAAATTTTCAATCTATTTCACAGAGCTCATTATGAGGCTTAGATGAACAACAACAACAACAAAATTCAAATAAAAAAAATCAAAACTGGAACTTGAAGTACAAAAGATTATAATTTTTTTGTTTGTTTGTTTCAACTGCGGCTTTCCTGCAATGGCACGATTCTGGAAAAAATAATAAATAAATAAATAAATAAATAAAAAGAATCAACAGAAATCTGATTCAATGGCTAATTTTGAATAAAAAATGCAGGCTTCTCCAAAAGCACCGGCTTACAGCATGTGAAGTAAAATTCATCTACTCATGGTAAAAGACTTAAACAGTCACAGGAATGTTGAATAATTCTGAGACTCTAATAGATAAATAAATAAATAGATTAGATAAATAGATAAATAGATAAATAAATCTGTGAGCAACAGAGTGTCTTTATATACTTTCATTCATTTTTTTCTTTTTTAAACTAAAATTTGTTTACTATCTAAATTTCTGCATAGTACTTTGTCTTCTTCCATTGACTTTCCAATAAGGTGCAATGCAGGGAAGAAAAAAAAAAATAAAAAAAATAGGAGCAACAAAATGAAACTCCCATGTAAGAAGATCAGAAACAGATGGTAAGAGACTCTGAATATGCAGACTCAAAGGAGATCTAGCCAAAGAGAACATACAAACACTAGAAAACAAGCAACTCATCCAAACTGCATTGAATAGCAAGTAATGGGAGACAGGCAGATTCAACCAGGGCATGACTACAGCTGTCAGTAATGCTTGATTCTCTCATCACTCTTGAATGATTTTACAAACCAATGCAGCTGATAATAAGATTTTGCAAGATAATTAATGCTAGAATGTTCAGCTGCCATAGCCAATGAACTAGCTGAGACCCCAGAAAATCTTTTCAGGCCCTGTATTTAACTTTCTTTCAATGTACTTTCAGTCACTATCACCTGAATGAAATTGTATCTGCTCAGTAACTCAGTTTCCAGCCAACAATGTTCACCCAAAAAAAAAGTAATCCCTTTGGATTTCTACATGATAATAAAAAGAGTGCTTATAGCAGAAATAGGATTGAGGTAATATTGAAACAAGATTTCTTTTTTTATCTTTTGGCTGCACATCAAAAAATAAGAGCAGGTTTTGCCACACTTACTTGGAATTGGAGCACTTCCATGGAGACCCTGACTGGTAAAAGACCAGGAGCTCTGGTTCTGAACTAACAATGTATTTGTATTTGTTTACCTTCATATGCAGGCTAGTCTAATTTGTTCATTCCACACCACAAAAGGGGTACCCTCCATCTTGGTCACGCTTTGTTAGTTATTATGATTCTATTTGCATGACCATGTTGTGGATGCCCTGCAGGCAAAACAGTTGAGCATTCATCATGCTAATGTGACAAAACTTTTTTTGTCATGATATGTTCCACTAAAAAAACTTTGGGAAGATTCAAACCAGCCCTTGCTTGGGTGATATGAAAAGGAGCCAAATGTAGCCAAATTAAAACTGCATCTAGCTGGCCACTGCATAAGCTAAAGTGCTGACAGAATCAGTGAATACAGTTCAGGAATAAAAGATGTGTATCATGTAGTTCATATCCCTCTTTCTCTGTTAGAAGTCTTTAGTGGTCCCTTCTGAAATGCTGAGTTACTGAAATATGCTGTCTCTCTTTCTCTCCTATTCCCTCATTTCTTGAAATAAAATGCTGTTTTATCAGGAAGCAGATGTGAAGCGTTAAAAAAAAGAAAACATTTTTTAAATATCTGGCAGTAGATAAAGGAGGTTATAGTTTTTATCTGTAGTCTGAGGCACATTTAAAGAGGAGCTCTAACATCTAGAAATTTGTAGAGAACAAAAATGATACTTGCACAGACTGGGCAGTTGAGATGGTGAAGAGAATGGAGAACAACTCCCTAGGAGGAGAATGGCTCAAAACCACCTGTATCAGTCCAGATCAGGAGTTACTGAAGATCAATGCAATACTGTTACTGAAGATCAATGCATCATCTATGCAATAAAGAATGCTTTTATTTCATTTCCCAGAAGACCAGAATAATAATTTAAAAAAAAAAAAAAAAAAAAAAGAAAGAAAGAAAAAGAAAAAGAAAAAAAAAGATACTGAGTTTACGGAGCCATTTAAAACCCTACAAAAAAAAAAAAAAAAACTTTTTTTTTTTTAAATCTTATTTTTTTTTATTTTTATTTTTTTTTTTTTTTTTTTTTTTTTTTTTTTTATAGTGCCGGCATCCTATACTATGCCAAGTGTAAGTCACTATTGACCTAAGCCAAAATGAAGTAAATCAGAAAGTTGATCTTTTACTCTGTGTCAGGTCTACTGACAAGATTAGTTGGTGAAGGTCATGTGGCTGTTATCTGGGATTGCACTATCATGTAATTATCTCTAAATTAAGATTAAAGCCTACAATAGGTCATTTTTTATGATCAATGAAATTTACTTTAAATACATGTAAATATCAGCATCTGTTTTCATTATGATTGTCATTACATTCACTCATTCATGGCAGTACTGCTCATAAACATAATTATTTGATGATACCCCATTCTGTTTCAAGCGAATGCTCAGAGTTGCCCTGTACCATGCAGTACTGGAATGAAACTAGCTTTGTGATCACATCTGTTGCTGAACCAAACAACCTTCTGAGCTCTTCCTTTAGTAGCTACTATTTACTAGGAATTCTGGATGAAAATAATTTTTTTCTCATTGTAGACTGTTAACAAGAAGTATAATAAAAATTCTGCCATAGAGTTTGGAGCCCTGCATTCAAATCCAGAATTGGTATAGAGGAGAGCAGATGTTTGCACCTTAGTAAGTAGTGTATTTCCTATAATACACTCTGTTTTGGGGTCGTCTATATTACCAGGTTCTCTCTCTGAGCACCTGATAAAATTAAGGACTTCTATCTAATGTGAGTCTCGATGTAAACTGAAAACTATTACAAGAACAGTTGCAGAAGTTGTTTTACTGTTAGATGATGAAAAGAAGCAGGAAAAGTGGGGATGAAATATTAGACAAAGAGGGCCTTACAGAGAAACTGGTAGATCAGTAGATCCTGATTAACACCAGTGAAGTACAGTGCTTGTAAGCAACCACTAAATAATAGCTGGAACCATAAGGACCATTGGTCTAAAATAATTAATGTTGCCAAACTATCAGTGAGGTTCAGTGGGTAATGAGGAAGCATTTGTCAAACGGTTGAAATTGACGATTTGGCAAAGAGGGTGGGAGGTTTTAGTACTTCTTGAAGTCTAAGGCTGTCCTCCTTATTCCCTCCAGTGTCTTTTTTTTTTTTTTTTTTTCTTTTTGGTTTTGTTTCATATATGGACTATATGCCTTTTGGAAACCCCAAGAAAGGTTTTATTGATAAAAAATATTTTACAAGGAAATACAGAATTAATCTGAATCAACCCTTTGCAGAAAAGTGGCATGAGATTATGGGCCAATGTGATTTTAGACATCTTTACAGAAAAGTATGGCATCAGAGGGAAGTTTAAATCATGGCATTCCTCAAAACTTGGTCCTAAATGTAATACAATTTACTATTTTCTTCAAAGAGAGATCTATGAAAAGAATGCTGATAACATTTTTAATATTAAGAGATTTGAGAAACATCTTCCATATAGTGAAAAATCAGGATATCTATATTAATAACTAGATGACTATGATGGTTGTAATAAGAGAAACAAGATGACCTTTGTCAGGTTGAAGTTCAGTATCAAGAGGCTGAAATATAAAAACACTTTCTAGGGTAACGGAGGAACTTGCAACTAGGAGCAGAAGCAGCAAAGAAAAATTTTATGTACTAGCTGATGAGAGGATGACTGACCCTACTGTAATCCACCAACAGAAAGATACAATACTATAATATAAAAATATAGAATTTTCTAACAAGAAAAAAAAATAGGGAAATGATTTTGCCATTGTATGAATTAATGGTGTTTTTTATATCTTAAATACTCTATGCAATTATCACCAGTCCTATAGACAGAATTCAAAATTAAACAAATTCATAATAATATAAAGAGAAGATTGAAGAACCTGCCCAAAGTTTATGCCTGCACTTCACTTACTGGACTTAGCCAGCCTACTAAAACAAAAGCTAACTTCACTTATCTAACAATGTATCGAGATTGAGGAGACAAAACAAACAAAACCAAAACAAAATAACAACAACAACAAAAAAGTTTTGCCTGGAAACAAAAATATGGAAGGACCATTGCTGACCAATGATGATTCTACATGCACATCTACATGGGCCATGAAAAAATATATAAATATATATATATTTATATATAGCTGTCCTAAATGTTCAGGAGAATGCTGAATGCTCCAAACTGTCAGAACAGAGACATATGATATACCTTTGCAACAGATGACATAGTGGCAAAAACCCTTAACAATCTGTAAGACAGAAGTTGATCCATTTATGAAAAGGAGGATTACAAGGCAGGGCTGCGTTTGAAAGCAAGGACTTGGATTCAGTGACCCTTGAGGTCTCTTCTAGTCCCATGTTCCTATAAACCATAACTCCTGTAATCTTATAAAACTCAAGCATACAAGCTAGTGTCTTTGAAGCATACAACGCTATTTCTGTGATAGAGGAAGCCACTGTCAGAAAATGAAGCCCAAAGTTAGGATTTTGTTGAAAAACTCTGTTAGCAATATTGAGCATTAGCTTCTTAAAAATCTTCTTTTATGAAGTACATCCCCTATCTGAAGGATATATATACCTTCATCCGTTACATTCACCTGGTCACTTTTCTTTCTGCAGATAAGCAGAATTGTGAGTGAGGTTAGAGAACATTTTAAGCTTCTTGAACTGGTAATTGTCTGCATCCCTTCAGGGATCTTGTCTAAAGCTCTGGCCTTGACAGTTTGAAAGGTACAGAGTGTATTGAGATTTGATAAGCATTTTAAAAGTGAACATTGATCCAGTATTTTAAGCAGTTGTCCCATTTATCTAGAATGACCTATGTGTACCTCTGGATTGATGGATGGTAAGTCACGGCTGTTAATTGATTTTGGGAAAAAAAAAAAATCCATAAAAGAAACAAAAGATAATTAATAAAAATAATTACGTATTGCACCGGTTCCCAGTATATTGCTAATTGAAAAAGAACTTAATCTTATTGAAGAAACTTTTCCTCAGCATTTTTTTTGATTTTGAATTCTTAAAATGCACAGTAGAGAGAATGATTAGCAGCATGCCTCAATTGACTAGAGAAAGAGGAAACACTTCAATTCAATCCCAGGATGCATAGTTCATAAGCAGAATTCCCTAGCTGTCCCCTCACAGGCAATTATATTCTGTAATTAACCTACTGCTCAATTAACAGAGCATAGCAAATAATTCTCAATGAATAATTTATTTGCTTAATTTAGCCTTTTTTTTTCTTTTCACAAATTGTATCAGAAGAAACTGGGAAATTTTCCAAGATGTATATATATATATATATATATTAATCTAACATTTACAGACATCAGTAGTAAATAATTCTTGGTTTGTGGTTGATATTTTTTAAGTTCACATTATTAGTTCATATAATTTAGGTATCTACTTTACCTAGGTTATTAATTGTTAGTACATAAGTTGCTATGTTGCATATAACAAAAAGCAACAGACTGGTCATTATTTAAACCCAGCTGTAATATTTACAGTTCATAATATAAACTGTCTTAAGTCACCAATTCAATGATCAGAAGTAAAATATTAAATAATATTTGTTGTAGCTATCCAACAATATTTCTAAATAATAAGTCTGAATATTTCCAGCCAATTAATTTGAAATTTAAGTTGAAAATAATATTTCTGACTAATTGAAATGCACTGGCTATATATGCACATGCTCATGGAAAGCAAGTATGGGATCACCAACATGACAGAAATTAAATTTGTTTTTCTTTGTAATTGGTCAAGAATCTGAAGAAATTTTTACTCTTAAGCTCACTAATGCATACTATGGCTGGATCCTGTATTGGGTTTACATGGCAAGAGCTTGGTAGCAGGGGCGCTGCAGGGACGGCCTCTGTGAGCAGAGCCCAGCAGCTGCCCCATGTCAGATCAGAGCCAGCTCCAGCCGGCTCCAAAAGGGACCCACCGCTGACCAGACCTGAGACAGGGAGAGATCTGGGAGAGCTTTAAGAAAGGAAAAAAACTGCTGCACTACAGCAGCTGGGACAGAGGAGTGAGAAGCAGCCCGGCAGCCCCCAAGGTGAGTGCAGCAGGAGGGCAGGAGGTGCACCAAGCAGGCAGCAGCAGTTCCCCTGTGGGCTGTGCAGGGAGAGGTGGAGCAGGCTGTCCCCCTGCAGCCCATGGGTCCCACACGGAGCAGATCTCCACGCTGCAGCCCCCCCGTGGGTGGAGGAGCCCCCGGTGGAGCAGGTGGATGTGGGCTGGAGGAGGCTGCGGCCCGTGGAGAGCCCCCGCAGGAGCAGGGGGTCTGGGGGGAGCTGCCACCCAGCCGTGGGGGACCCGTGCTGGAGCAGTTTGCTCCTGGGGGATGGATGGATGGACCCCGTGGGATGGAGCTTTGTGGGAGCAGTTCTTGAGGAAATGTAAGTTACCTTGGATTCTCATACCTAGCAAGAATGACAAAAACTGCAAACTTAAGGATAGTCTGAAAGTCATCAGATATGTTTTTCAGTAGCCATGGGGAGCAGGTATGAGAGGTGAGAAATACATATGTGGTCTGCTTTTTTAAGGAACAATCATGCTCTAATCTTGGTTTTCTGAATCATAATTAATTTTCACTTAGTAGTCTTATGACTCACTGCTTTTTGATTTTAGGTGGAAATTATATGAAGTATGAGTCACAGAATTTCCTGTCCTTTAATATTTGTCAGCTCTTTCTGCTGCACTGCTCTCTCCCAGGGAAAAAATAAGAAAATAAAAATCTCTAAAACCCGTAACTTCTGTGATTGCTAATTATATAACTCCCATGATAGAACTACATATGTTTGGGTTTGTCAAAAGTTTTTTTCCATGCAGAAGTATAGGTACTTGTTAATTTGTCTTGTTAAGGTAGCTATTGAATGTCCAGAGTTCCAAGAGAAGGACCACCACATGCAGAAAGCTTAAAAACCTATATTGAAGGAGCCTGATTCTGCCACATTGCATTTAAGTCAAATATATCACAGCTCTCCAATTCCACATCTAGAGCTCCGGTTCAAGCAATGGTATTTGTACATCTTCCACAGGACTATGCTGGCAAAAGTTACTGTTTTCAAAAACAAAAATTAAAATTCTACTCAGCAAATATCTATTATTTTAGGGTTGGTTGTTTCCAGTATAGATTTTGTTCCAGACAGTGTGGTCTATATCTTAGGAGAGAAGGTTTTCAATACCCAAATTCTATCCAATTAATACTACAGATAAATAATGATAATAATTATTATTAATTAGATTTGCAAGGTATCCATAGATATACCTGAAATCTAAAGACACTAAAGCTTTTGCTGGTATCTTTCCTCATACATCCTGTCATGCACTGGTCATGCACTGATAGAATTCCTCTTTGGGACAAAGTCTTCTCTCCATTAGTGTCTGTTCTAGGTGCTGTGAACCAAGCCACTCCAAGAAACTTTTAGTAAGTGGTCAGGAAACTTGAAGGTTCATTATGCAACCACTCAGACGTAGCTCCATTCTCTATGTTACCCTGATAGTCTCACAGCCAGCTGATTATTGTGAGATCTGAAGTACTCATTTATTCCCTATTACTTTGTGCAGATAGGCATCCTCCTGCTTCAGGCAAAAGTTGGTGAATCTTTTTCACTTACCTAAAGGTATGTTCTTCCTCATGCCTAGAAGCAGTATTGGTACCAGCTAAATGATTAATTCGCCCTCAAGCATGACTAAGGATCATACGCTAAGGTTACCTGCAGCGTCCAAACCAGTATGCATTCCTACAGCTTGGGTCCTCTTGAGCTTGGTTTCCCCTGTGATAAATGATAGTGCTGTTTTATTCAGCAGCTCTGTGGTTTGGGAGCTTGTTAACAATTCACTTCTTTCTATTTTTTCAATCCTTCTTCCTTCTTGAGGAATATGATCCCTGCCAATTTGTAAGCAAGCCTAGGGAATTTTATTCCTTAGTCCTGTCCTATGATCATGGATTAAAATGTTATCAGTAAAATAATTTTAAACAATCATTAATATGTAATAGGTTCCAGTTTCCTTGAGAAGAAGATCGCTTAAAGTCATGGCCCTTACTGCCAGGTAAGCAAGTTAACTATCAAGCTACTTAGGAAATAATTTAATTTCCCTTCTGTTTCTAGAGAGGATGGAGAGGGGCAATCATTGAAATCTAAGAAAGTGCAGAATCATGAAACCTCATCTGAGGTAAATGCTTTTTTGCAACCCAAAGTAATGCTCCTCTGCTCTTGAAGATATTTGATATGTCCCTCAATCTAGCTTCCCTGTTCTCAATTTAGACATGCAAGTTCTCACCTCTGTTATGCAGAGAACTGTAATGCAGCTCCAAAGGCTGGGCTCACAGCTTGATGTTTTAAGGATGCAATGTTCTCTACTAAACTCCTCAGCTTTTGGCAGAACTAGCCCAGTGGCTTTGTTTTGTGTCTGTGTAATTAGTCCACAGCAGTTGTTCTGCACAGTATTTTCCCAGTACTGGGACATCACATTGCATTAGAACTGCTCTTTGAAACAGGTATCAAATAGCAGGGAGTTCTAAACGAGTATCACCTGTCCAAGCTCACCTCCTAGAATATCCCAAAGTACATACAGGGCATTGTAATGCCACCACAGGAATACCGTACTGTCTTCTTCATCTCAGAGCTCTTATGTGTTATATTCTGCATATTGTCAATGCATGAATGCATCGTGTCCTAAAAGTTTTGTAGTCGTTTCCAACATCTGACATGTAGCCACAAGCTACAGGAGCTACTAGATTAAAACAAACAAACACGCGAAAAAAAGACTGAGAATGAGAAAAGAGGAGAGAGAAGATTTGAAATCTAAATGAAGTAAACCAGATATATTTAAGTATTTTTGCTAACACAGAATACTGTGAATTAAATTATAAAATCTTAGTGGACTTCTGAGTTGTTGAGATCCTTTCAAAGTTGCATTCAAGAGATCAAAGCCAAGTTTATTGAAATTAATTTAAAATGTGGATTTAAATGTAAGACAGGCTAATGATATGTTAATTAATACTAATTACATTAAGTTACATTAATGCGTTTGTAAATATCCATTTCCAAAAGAGAGATAAATGTATAGAAGCAACAATTTTGCTTTCAATGAAACTTGAAAAAATAAAAACAACCAACAAATGCAACCAAATGAAACCAAAAACTCAGTTAAAAAGGAAAGGAAAAAAAAAAAAAAAAAAAAAAAGATGAACTATTACTGGTAGAGTTTTTTTTATATTCTAAAGCATTTGTAATGCAAATGTAAATTTAGACTTTTTATTTATTTATTTTTGAGACATGCAAATACTGTAAGGATTGTTGGAAGGTAAAGATGTGGTAGAGATCTTTTTCCTGATGCCAGCTGCAGAATTTACTCTTTTGTAAACTTTCTGTGAAAGAAGAAAATAAGGACAATATTGTGCCAAGTACTTTTTTTTTTTTTTCCTTTAATTAACAAAAAACAATCTCTTCCCCCTTCCTTTCTCCTCCTGCTCCCCCCCCCCCCAAAAAAAAAAAAAAGTATATGTTTTGGGCTGGAAATCAATATATGTTTGGTTTTCCTGGAAGAAACATTACTAATCAGGAAGAGCTTAGGTAGCCAATGGTATCTTTACCGCTTGCATGTATAAAAATATAGTCATAGTAACTACATTTTGCAAGAATTTTAAAATGAGTATTTTCAACTAGATCTCACTACAAAACAATTAGACAAAATATAAAATAGTTTTATTTAATTAATGTTATTGTTGACCTCCACACTTGATCCCTGTGTATTTTGAAACAGTCATGAGGTCCTAACCAACACGTATACTGTGTTTTATTTGAACTCCCATTATGGTTGAAGATGTACTTCTATCCTCCCAAATTTTTCCTGTTGGAAGGAGAGAGGAGAGGAATTGACCTAGCTAGTGCCATCTCCATCTTCCCTAACTTCCCTGTTCGTACCACTGAGCATAGCCTGGAGAGTTAAGTCCACCATGAGGACCACTTGTACAGTGGACTTGAAATCCTCCTGCAAGCCAAAGATCTTTACCCACAGAATCTCCTAGCTAGAACTCTGAGTTTGACTAACATGTAACATGTAACATGTAACATGACTAACATGTTACATGTAAAAGGGATTTTCATATGTGTTGCTATTGACTTCATTAATAATTGGTTTAGGTTTATTCCCCATGGGAAGGTAATTTGTTTTGATCTTGTTGCCATGAAGCACTTAACTTATATTCAAGAAAATTTAATTATCATCCTACAAACATTTGGTTAATCATTTGATGTCATCATTTGATCCTAACCTAGGAAGCCTAAGAGGATAAGAAAGTCTTTCATATGAATTCTGAATCTAGAAGTGGACACTTTAAAATCTTCCAAAATGAGTAAGTAGTCTTGCTTTGATACACCATATATACACTATATTTTATTTGTTATAAAATTAAATGTTGACTCTGATGTGGAACCATCTGGACCATAGGTCATATGTTAATGATGGGAATGTAATTTTTTTCTTAAGCATTTCTCTTCTGGGGTGTTTTCTTGAAGGTGTGACAAGATCCTTAAAACACAATAACATTATAATATGACTCAATTTTTAAAAATGGTGATATGTTTTTATACTTAAATATTAACATTAGTATCACCTGCACCTCAGTTTACATTAATCAGGAAAAATCACTAAGATATGTGAAGCTGCAAAATGTATTGACTATCTCCTTATTAACATCAGCCATAGTACTAGATGATTTTATGACTCATTTAACTACCATATCTGACAGATTCAGAAAAAGTTTGGAAATCTAGGTTTTATATCTCTCTTACAGTAGACTCCAACCTGCAAAAGTGTAGTAGCTAGTGTATAGAGGGTTTGTTGCCTTTTGATTTAAAACAGTGAGTTCTTAAAGGCATATTGACAGCTTATGCAAGCATTTAAAATTTAGCTTGGAGAGGTAGGCTGGAATCATACACATAGTAGTTTATGACTGTTTTCTTCAGCAAGTTCATCAATAAACTCTACCTGCTGTTCAATTACATGGGCACAGCTGGTCTTGAAAGGCCATATATATAAGAACTGTGGAGAATTGGGCAGATACCCTAAATTTAAGTTAATGTTCTGAAAATGGGTAAAAGTTTAAGCAAAGCATATTATGAAATCCAATGGGAAACTGATGATGAAAAGGAGTAGTTCGGTGGTCTTTAGAAAAAAAGAAATTGTCCTCTTAGGTGTCATAGAAAACACAAAGAACTGGAAAGGACTTAGTAGAAACCAATTCATGAAGAAGGGTATCTCATATGCTATTAGTTGGATTATGTCCATTTTGAGAGACAGAAGATATGTTAAAAAGCTCACAGATATGGAATCATCTTTCAGATATTTTTATATTGGAAGGATTTCATATTGAAAATCTGATAAAAAAAGACAAATAACTGCTTATCTATTGGCCAAATTACTGAAAATGTTACATTTTTGCTTGAGTAATCTATATGGTATATGATAAAAGAAAGTTGTGTATTATAGATTTAATTTAGTTTGGAGAATGATTTTTTTTTTAACTGACAAAAGCCATAACAACATGTTATTCTGATTATTGGGCAAAAGGTAGAGAGGCTTTCTCTGTGGCTGCTGCTGGCAACAATACATTTTGCTAAGTTTAAATTCAGATGCCAAACCTAATTCATTGATGCTTAGTATAACTAATTGAATAGACACAATAAAATAGAAATCAAACCTTTTTAAAGTCATAGGTCCAAAGACAGTGATGCGGGATTTCAACCATCCAGATGCCTGCTGGAAAAGCAGTACATCAGGCTGTAAGCAATATAGGAGACTCCTGGAGTGCATTGAGGATAATTTCCTGGTCCAAGCACTAGACAAAGCAAGCAGAGGTCTAGTGTTACTGGACCTGGTGCTCACCAGTGCAGAAGATCTCATTAAAGTGGTCAAGACTGGAGGCAGTCTGGGCTGCATCAACCACACCCTGGTTGACTTCATGAGGAATATGATCCTGGCGAAGAGTAATGTTAAATTCTGAAATTTTAAAGAACAAGCTTTCAGCTGTTTAAAGAATTAGTGGGTGAGATCCCTTGGGACACTATCCTTAGGGACAGAGGAACTGATCAGAGCTGGCAATTCTTTAAGGATACTTTTCTTAGGATGCAAGAGCTCTCCTTCCCCCTGTGTAAGAAATCAAGGCAGGAAAACCTAAATGGCTGAGCAAGGACCTTGTCAAACTGAGTTGTAGGCAGGAAATATACAGGCAGTGGAAGCAGGGACATGTGGCCTGGGAAGAATACAGGGATGCAGTCTGGATGTGCAGGGATGGGATCAGGAAAGGCAAGGCATGGATGGTACTGAGCTTGGCAAAGGATGCAAAGAATAACAGGAAGGGATTCTCTAGGTACATTGCTCAGAAAAGAAAGATCAAGAAGAGCTTACCCCCTCTGATAAATGAGAAGGGAGAACTGGTAACAGCAGATATGGAGAAGGCTGCGAAGGGTCAACAAGTTCTTTGCCTCACTCTTCACTGCCAGTCAGGCTTCCCACATCTCTCATTTCCCTGAACCTGCAAGTGAGAGCAGGGAGAGCAAACTCACTCACTCTGTAAGTGAAGAGCAGGTTTGAGGAAACAGGCTGATGTAGTTGCCAAGCCACTCTCCATATTTAAAAAGTCCTGGTAGTCAAGTGAAGTCTGACTGGAAGATGGGAGATACAACTCTCATTTTTAAAAAGGGTAGAAAGGAGGACCTGGGGAATTAGTGATTGGTGAAAGTCACTAATCTATCCCTTGAAAGATCATTGAACAGATCCTTCTGGAAGCATATGCAAGACAAGGAGGTGATCCAAGACAGCCAGACCAGCTTCACCAAGGGCAAATCATGTCTGATCAATCTGGTGGCCTTCTATGATGGAGTGACTGCATCAATTGACAAGTGAAGACTGACTGATGTCATTTACCTGGAGATCTGTAAGGCCTTTTACATAGTCCTGCATGACATCCTGATCTCTAAATTGGAGAGAGATGGATTTGAAGGATGGACTATTTGGTGGGTAAGTAATCAGCTGGATGGCCACAGCCAGAGAGCTGCAGTCAATGGCTCTGTGGCCATGTGGAGACTAGTGACAAGTGGTATCCCTTAGGGGTCCATCTTGGGACTGCTGCTGGTTAATAGCTTTATCAATGACATAGACAGTGGGATCAAGTGCACCCTCAGCAAGTTTGCAGACAACACCAAGCTGAGTGGTGTGTTTGATACAGCAGAAGGAAGGGATATCATCCAGAGGGACTTGGACCAGTTTGAGAAATGGGCCCATACGAACCTACTGAGGTTCAAGTCCAAGTTCAAGATGTTACACCTGGGGTGGAGCAATCCCAGACATAAGTACAGACTGAGAGAAGAATGAATTGAGCGCAGTCCTGCAGAGAAGGATTCGGGGGTTCTGATGGACCCCCCAAGCTTGACAAGAGCTTGCAGCCCAGGAGGCCAACTGTATCCCAAAGCATCAAAAGAGGAGTGGCCAACAGGTCGAAGGAGGTGATTGTCCCCCTCTGCCCTGCCCTTGCGAGGCCCCACTCGGAGTGCTGCATTCAGGTCTGGGGCCCCCAGCACAAGAAAGATGTGGACCTGCTAGAGCAGGTCCAGAGGAGGGCCATGAGGCTGATTAGAGGGCTGGAGCTCCTCTCCTATGAAGACAGGCTGAGAGAGCTAGGGATGTTCAGCCTGGAGAAGAAAGGGCTCTATTCGGATCTTGTTGTGGCCTTTAAGTACTTAAAGGGGGCTTACAAAAAAAGGATAGAGAGCAACTTTTTGCACAGGCAGATAGTGACAGTACAAAGGGGAACGGTTTAAACTAAAAGAGGGGAGATTTAGATTAGATGTTAGGAGGAAATTCTTCACTCAGAGGGTGGTGAGGCACTGGAACAGGTTGCCTGGAGAAATTGTGGAGGTGTTCAAGGCCAGGCTGGATGAGGCCTTGGCCAACCTGATCCAGTGGGTGGCATCTCTGCCTGTGGCAGGGGGGTTGGAATTGGATGATCTTTGAGGTCCCTTCTAACCCAAACCACTCTATGATTCTGTGATTCTATGAAAGTGATCTGGATTTGTCTAATAGAACTGACTTCGTTCACTTATAGAAGCATTTTTTAAGTTACTGCTCCCCAAGACCCTCCTGATCTGCATTATTTGGATTATGCTGTATGGTTCACAGAGTGCATTGATTTACCATACTCGGGTCCTTGCTGTACCTACAGTTGCATTGCCTTCCTTTCATCTGTGTCTATTACTTAGCTGGGATCAACTCATTCCCTGTGTTGAAAAACCTAGTTTGAGTTTCTGTGAGTTTCAGCTTCAGTGATCTGTGGTGTTTCTCCTCCCTGAGCCAACCCCAGGACTGGGTGACCTGGGAGGCTGGTGGTGTTGGACCACCCAATATACAGATGTAAGGCAATTCAGAGAGACCAAAGCTGTGCCTCTGGCCTGTTTTCTGGCCATTGCTGGTCTTTCTTAGGCTGTGTGTAGGGAATGTTCATAAATATGGCAGCAGAGGCATCTCTGCACCTGTGCATAATAGCTAGGAAAGCTATGAGAACAAAGCCACAACTTTCCTGCCCTGGAGAGCAATTGAATTTCCATCCTCTCATGAAAGTAACTGGGAAAAGCTGACTTTCAGGTGCCCATTTCAGTCTTAATTATTACTGGCACAAAACTAAACCAGGGATGTCTCTGCTTCAATCTTTCTGTCCAAATGCTGCTCTCATTTTGTTAGATTTAGTGCTGGAAATCTGAATATGCCCAGAAAGTGGGTAGAATATGATTTTTTTCTGCTTAGGCTAACTTGTAATTGCACCACTTTCTAGGCTGAGGTGCTGGCCGTGTAGTTTATATTTTGTTTCCCAGCATATGGATAACAGCTAGTTGCTGGGTCTTGGAAAGTATACGTTTTTCCGAGAAACTACAGTCAGAGCAACAGTGTGAATATCAAATGGACATAATAGATCTCTGTTTAAAACTCCCACCAGAAATCTTAGGAATCTTAAATTATTTGAGTTATTAATTTACTTAACAGGTTTGCTGTTCTAATCTTGGGTCAACAAATATTTCTGTCTTGCAGGAAATATTCATGGCAGGATAATTGCCCTCAACTCTTGAATTTTAATTAATTTTCACTTGTATGCAAAATAAATAACTATTTTATTACATAAAAGGATGTATTTTGAAAGTATTTTTGTTTTAGTTCAAGCTATAGATGAATGGAAGAGAGTGTTCTTAAAGGACCTATTCACTGTTGATACATCAGAGACTTTTTTTTTTTCACAAATACAGGAACAATGATTTATGCACTCTGTTTTAGAGCATTTATAAATAATGACATGAGATGGGAATGACTTAAAAGGAGCAGCTGTTCAAACTCTTAAAGCTGTTAGAATGAATATGCACATAGATCTTGTTTGTAAAAAGGGATTCTGGGAGTTATAAAACTAGAGCTGTGTAAGCCTGGGACTACCTGCTCTTGTATCAGGTTCAGCAAACTGACAAGAAATCTGCCAAATTTGTCAAATGCACTGTGCCTCAAAGGCAGTTAGGAAGTATTTTTTAATTGCTTGTAAGAGTACATGGGATTTTGAATTCATTAGGAAAGCAAGTATTGCTACACTGTAAAGTGCCACCAAAAAACGTGCTGTCTCTCCTCTCTCCCTTCCTTGTCTCTCCCACCTCCCTACCCTCCTACACCCCAATACAAATACCACATTCAGACCATAGAAGAGGATGTTTTGGAAGGAAACATATCATAAAATGATAAAAGTGCATTGAAGTTGTTTTAGAAAACTTCAGTATATATATATATTGTGTGCTGGAAATTAATGTTCATTTAAATATTTGAGTCAAAATATGAACTGCGTGACTTACATGCTAAGTGATATGGCTGCCAGCTCTGCTCTAGAACTCACCACCCTGGTGGAAAGGCCTCAGAACAACACCTACACAGTACTACACAATGCTTAAATTCTTGCACATGGAGATAGATAAATGGCTGGCAGCAAGAGATATGTGTACCCAAGACTCCAACTCTGTAAAATGTCATCTACTGGAAGATGGTGAATACTGTCTTTTGTCACAGGCATTATAAAATCACTGCTAGATGGATTCGAGTACTATTAATAGCTAGGAATGAATGTATATACCTGTTGTTGTAAATACCTTTTTTTTTTTTTTTTTTTGTGGGGAAGCTTTATTTAGTCATTTAAATGAGTAAGTGGACTTGTGTGAACACAAAACCAGCACAGACAAACAAATTTTTTACTAAAACTTTCTCAGATTCAACAGTCACATACAAAAGTAAATTGCCTATATCAGTGCTTGAATGTGCGTATTTCATAGTACATCAGTGTTACGAAAATTTGAACATGAAAATCAAAATTAGTCCCTCAAGGCATGAATCCACTTAGAATTAAAGTTCAAGTGGTCATTTTATTATTCTTACTATTTTTTTTTTTCATAAATTACATCAGAGTAAACAAATACATGAAAATACTATCACATTTTGGACATTTAACCCATTTTATACCTCGGCTTTATACCATTTCAGTAGTAGTACATGAAGTAAGGTGGTAAAGTACTACCATTTTTAGACGGATTACTGAAAATACTTCTCAGAGAGTTATTGAATCTCTTCTGAAAAGACTAGAAATTCAGAAGATATTATGGAGAATTGTTTCTAAAAGAAAATAAAAATCTGCATGAAGTCATAAGCCCTTTATAAGATTCCTGCTGTGACCTGGAGCTGTCATGTGAGCAAATAATGTACCTTTCAGGAAGTGCAACACCAAGAGGAAATGAATTAGAGCAAAATGGAGAGTCTTGGGACTCTAAAGGGGAATTGCTATTTGTGACTGGATGCATCCTATTAATAAAATGAATTCACCTGGCATTTGGTATACCTTTGCTCTGCTTTCAACCTGGAAAAAAAAAAAAAAATCTTATCTAGGCCAAAACCTCAACATTCTATGCTGAAAAAAGACAGAAAGTCAAGGGGAGTTTTACTTCTATCGCTGTTTGTACTATCTTTCACCACAGATAATTTCATTAGGTATAGGAAGAAAAATCAGCAGATGTTATAAAATTTTATTGTGTAGATATCTACAGATGCATAGATGTAATATGCCACCTGAAAAGCCAGATCTTGACAGATGTACCTTGAATAATGCTTTTTTCAGGTACCATGCCTATGACTTCTTTGAGACATAATCCACTGTATAATATAAATAGAAATATTGATTAGAATAGTGGCATACAGAAATAACATATAAATAACTGTAAACTTGCCCTTTCCCTAATTTGCCTTCCTCATTAGTGCAGAAATATTTTTCATGTTGTTGTCATTGCTAGAAGCTATTTCTTATCATGCACCAGCTCTCACTAGAAATTAGAGCCATGGAAACTTTGCATGTTGCTCAGTTGCCTGGAAATTTGTATATTTCTCTCTACAGAAAATGACTTTGTAAGGTAGTTAGAAAACAAGCAGTGCTTGAAGGATGTAATTTGAGTATCAGATGAACGTTCCAAGAAAATCAAAATCTCTCCTTTTATTAGATATGATTAAAGGAGGATCAGAACCTGAGTTTTATGTAACAAAATACTGTTATAAAACTGGAAAAGGTCATTTGAAATATGAAAGAAGTGATTTACTTATGACAGATTTGAAGAGCACATTATGACACATTTGAAGAGCTTTCCTGTTTCTATCTGCATGTAAAAATATGCATTTTAAGATGCAAATGTAAGAAATGTATTAAAACTTGTCTTTAAATAGGTGAATCTACTTACATATATGTTATATGTTGTTATATTTTGTCAAGGTTTCAGAATGGTGGACTTAAAGGATGATGTTGTAATAAATTATCTTGTAATAGATAATAAAAAAATGGAAAACAACTTTATGAGAGTAGGACTCACAGTACATATCAAACCACGACTTTAATTCATCATTAAAGTTTCAAATAAGGCACTAAAAAGTTGGATTCAGCTGCAAGATATATATGATCATATGATCATATATATGCATGATATATATGATCAAATTTACTTAAGGTAGTTAAATGGTGGATTCCTTGAGAGAATTTGAGACCTCTCAAAAAAATAACCAACCAACCAACAAAAAACAACCCCCTCCCCCCCAAACAAAGAACAACAATAATACCAGCAACAAACTGCTTTAAAATAAAATAAAACAGCATCCTTTCTGACTAAAAAAAATGAAAATAAAAAATTATGGAGACATGGAAAATTCTTCTTCTCCATCAAAACAATTTTTCCTTGAGGCATCTGAGATTTTGAATTCCATGTTCATCTGTGAAGTCAGTAACCTACATCTCATTCCTTTTCTCAGTGGAAGCAATGAGAGTTTGTTATCCTGGTTTGTAAGATCCTAGAAGAAAGGCCAGGATTTATTTTTTATTTTTTTTTTTTCATATACACTTTTTTTTTTTTTGAAGCAGCTGAATATATATCCTTTGTGGTTTTACTCTTACACAAAAAGAGAATGGTAGTGACACTGAAAGCAAAATAGCAATGAAGCATATTTAAAAGCTATCCAACAAGACATTTAACTGGGATACCTTTTGTACAAATTAACATTAAAAATCCATAAGTGTTGTTATCTGTGTATACTCCTTTGGTCATAATTTCATTACTCTAAGATTCATTGTACAGCCGTTTTTAAACAAGGATAATATATGTTTTTCTCTTAACATGGAAAGATATAGAAGCACAAGATGCATTGTCAATAACTTCTCTGAAATAGACCCAATGGAAATAAGTTTATATTTTTGTAGCTCATAGGGACATTTCTTGAAGATATTCCACTCCTTTAAATCTACAAAAGCTTTGATCCAGTGAGGATTTGCACCCTACAGGGAGGTTGATTTTCTAGTAATTGAAGTACAAAATGTCTGAAACATCCATGCTCCATAGCTTAAGTAAAAACCTATTCACCCTGTATCATCTGTGATTTTTCCTAGGCAAATTGTCTGCTGGAGCACGGGCTGGAAAGGGCAATAAGTCAGGGCACAGAAGCAGCAGAAAGCAGATGAGGTGAAATTTAAACTGCTAGAAGACTAGTAAGGATACTAGATATACTAGATATACTAGAGACAATACTAGAGTCAAGTGTGTTCTACCAGAAAAAGTTTCTTTCATGATGTGGGCAACTCTAGCTTTCTTGGTCCTAAGTGAAGAACAGTTAACATTTGTTCCACTACTCCCACATCACTTACCACTTGTAGGCTCAGATGCAAAGGTTACTTTTACAGGCAGTAACTTTCATCTCCAAGAAATATGCATCCCCTGGACCTTCAGTTGAAGTCTGTGATGTTAAATTTCAAATGACCCAACTGATATCATGTTTGCAATTTTCAGGTACCAGGTTATTCTCACAAGAACAATAAGTACCTGCACCTTAGGCACTTTGAAAATTTGCTCACCAAAGCCTGCAGTTGGGATTTCAGGAGAAAATAAATTACTTAAGAGCACAGGCTCTGCTTGTGTTGTGTAGGACTATGGTCCCTATGTGTTTTCAAAAATATGCGTATCAGATTTTCAGCAGTAAACACCAAAACAATCTTTTTTTTTTTTTTTTTTTTTTTTTCCAAAATGTAAATACAACAAAAAGAACTACAGAACTTGAAAAAAGTGTCAGTAAAAAATGTGATTTCATGAACTTATTTTGTTTCTATTTTACCCTGTTTGAAATGTCCATCGATCTGCATTTTTAGCATATACCCTCACAACAATTAACTGATATTTTTTATGATTTTTAAATCTATATTTGAAGTTCTTTTTAGGGAATTAGTTTCTATTCTGACTAAAAAATGTCCTTAAAAAATAAGGACCAGTCAGAAAAAAATGTGGGTTCAGTGATACCACATGTACAATTTTTTGCCTCAGGTGAAACCTCAAACCTATATCAAACACTTTTCATGAATGTTGGAGTTTTCTATAGTGTGTGTGCATTCTTTTCAAACATTAAGTCCAAGAGCATAACACAATATTTTATTTTTGAGAAGGAAGACCATTATTCTTGCCCCAGATTTGCTATAGTTCCCATTAAACAATTTTTTTCCAGGCAATTTATTCTGACATTAAAACAGTGGCGTGAATGACTAGTTTAGGAAGGTTTCCTGAAATTACTAAACATTGTGTTCATTTATCCTCTCTTAAAGTACTATCTAAAAAAAATCCTTCTGCACTACAATTACATGTTATATGTTATAATATATATATGTTATAATACAGTTATATAAACAGTTATACGAATATTAGAAATAAATTATTTTGACCAGTAGTAGGAATGATGAAAACAGGGAAGGGTTATACCCTAGTAAGTTAAAAGGAGAGTATCTGTATCATCATCTGAAATAGAGTTTTCTGTTCCCTAAAGTGATGGCAGGTTTCAGTGATTATTACTGTGGAAGTAGAAGGTAACTTTTAAGCATTGGAATAAATGGATACCCTTTCATAAAGTTTTGCTGATGCTAATAAACAAAGATAACAAAGTTCTTTTTTTTTTTTTTTGTTCCTCTTTTCTATTTTGTCCTCTCAAAAATACACTTTTTCATGTGTTATAGATCTTACCTCAACTACAAAGAGCATTTCTTTGTGTTAGTATAAACATCTCATTCTCTTTTTAAGAAAAAAAAAAAAAAAGGGGGGGGGGTGCTTTGAGGAAATAAAGACTTGAAAAGGAGAGAGTAAAAATTGATGGGGGTAGGACTGCTTCACAGGGGAAAACCAAGACCTCACATATTACTAAGGTCGATGAATGGAAAGTTGTGTTTGGTGAAAGTCTGAAGAGTGAGGAAATGTTATTCCTGTTATTTCCAAATCTGCCATGTTATCAGGATATTGACAAAATGCTGAAGGGATTAAAACTAAAACTGGGAGTAAAACTGGCCCTAACATTTTGTCTAAAGTTTTGGATTAGTTACATAAGGATCACAGACTTAACCAGCCTTTGGTACAGCACTTAAGAAATAGGGGAAAAAAAAAGAAGTTGCTAACTTAGAGAGGTGGTAACCTACAATCAACATTTAATGGACTGTGTGTGAAAGGTTTTTAACCTTTTATTACATGGCATTGGCATTAAATGAAACAAAAATAGCCCTTTGCACAAAGTGTCAATTCCGTCCTTGAGAATGTCCTCAGTTCTAATAATTTTCACTATTTTAAGTGAGTGAAATTAATAGGTTCCCTAAGAAATTAACTTTTTTTTTTTTAAAAAAACAAACAACTTTTATGTGTTTATTTTTACACACAGAAAAAATGCTGAAAATGCCTTTTTCTATTGATTATTTGTAATGCTGTTTCAATGCAAACAAAAGGCACTTCTCTTATGTGCCTGGTTTTCCCTAAATTGTTTCAATTGGGAATCAAATAAGGGCTTGCTCAAACATAAAGTACTTTTCATGTTTGTGATGCTGAAATGGAGCACCTTCTCTCATTGTGAGATTTTATGTTCTGCAAGAATATTTCATCTGCTTCATGTGTCCTATTAATTTAGAGTTTGCCTCTCATGAATTATACGCATAATTTAGTGCATGACAAAGTACTTTTTGTGAATCCAACTTTTTCTGAAGTTTGTTCAATTTCCATGTGTTTAGAAGTATATATTTAAATATGCATATGTATTTAACTGTGGTTGAGTAAAGAATCTTACAGAAGGTCTCATCTCCCATTCAAGAACTATTCAAGCTTTGTCTTCAGAAGTCAGTAACAACGTTCTCCCTTACATCTTAGTTACAAAAGCTTCTCGAGTTCTGAGAAACTTTCAAACTTTCAAGTTCTGGCATATGAGCAAAATTCAACCATTCAAGCCTTTTGAAAGAGCTCAGATACATTTATCTTTTTATTTCAAAGCAAAATTGCACAATTAAATCTGATCTCTTCTAATATATTGCATGTGATTTGATACAATTGAATAAGCTTTAAACATCCCCGATGATACATCCTTCGTGTTTCTGGATATTGGTTTCCTTGGCCCTGTGAACATCTTAATTTTTAACACTTGGGTGCATAATTTCATGGGGCCTGGAGAGGAAAAAATGCCTTTCTGGGTTTCAGTTTCAGCCTTGACATTACTCTAATTTGACTCCATTTCTGAAGTGGAAGTAGTTTTCCAAAGGAAAGCTGCCTCTGGCTGAAGACTCTCTTCCATCTCATCCTATTCTTTCTGTATGACCGCAAATAAAACTTCTTTAGGTAATGTGCACTTAAATCTTGGGGCTAATTCATTGTAACAAATACTTTTACTACACTACAGGGATGCTTCATAATTATCTAGATGATGCCAGAGCCCCATTAGCCAAGCACATTTGGGGGAAGAAAAGTGGCTACTTTTTTCATATTTATTTCTGTGTTGTTTTTTTTCCCTATCTATAGAGTTACTATTTTTGAGAACAATTGGAACGCTTCAAGTTTTTTTCCTACAAAATCTCTGATAAGAATTCAATAAACTATAAGGTATACTCCTATAGATCTTTTTTATCTGGTACTAGATTTACCTGATCTGTAATACTGCACAAAGCTGATTTTGCAAATTCCATGATTTTCCACTGCATATCTCATGGCTTTGCCAGCCTCTTTAGTTATACATGTATATATACTGCACCTAGAACACCATTAACCCTCAAGAATTGGGCAAGAAGTTGTGAATGACATATCACAAAGGGTAAGAGTGAAAAAGAGGAGTTAAGTAATTCACAGTTTTATTTTATTTTATTTCATTATATTAAAAGCATCTCTTTTATATATAATTATGCATCTACTTAAAATGTGAATTTCATTTATTTTAAAACAGTATGTTGCTACTTTTTATCTTAACATTTTGAAATTAAGAGGCACTGATCTACAAAATTTTCTACACAAAGGTATAAATACCATCATTAAGCTGTAACAAAAAGGATCCATCTAGGTATTATTAAGTAAGGTCACTGATTAAACCTCCATTTGTGTCAAGGCTTATAATATGTGTTTAAATGTGGTTCTCCTACCTCCTCATTACCTTTAAAATGGCTTTTTTATTTTGGGTGCCTAAGATTTAGGATGAAATATTATACCTCAGCATTTAAGTATTAATATTAAAATGTTATATCAGATTCTATACCAAGCATTCAACCAACAAAGTTCCTTAATCACAAGAATCAGACTGAGAGAATTTTTACAGCCTAAGCTGTACATCTGTTATTACAAGAGCATCTTGTTGTTAGTGTGTTGGATACAATGGTGCAATTGCAACAGTCTGAGAGAAGCTCCTTCTCTGTTTTCCAAGATCCAATAATTACCTTCACAAAGGACTCAGCCCTTAAAAGATTAACAAACTTTTCTATGCCCTGGAGTAAGATATTTGGTCCCTAAAATGAAGCTTGAAGCAAACAGGTGGCTGGTATTTCCTATTCGCAACCACAAACAACTTCTTCTTAAATCCTTTTATTGTCTGTTCCATTCTGTTACCCTTCCTCAAGTTGTATAGGAAGGACAAATATATTATTATTTATCTTTATTTATTTATTATTTATTTTATTTTAGTCAGCTACTAGAGCTCAATGGTCTAAAAATTGCTTATCTTAGCACTTAAATCTTTCTATTAATTTTAAGATGGATGATTTGACCTTAAAATAAACTTGATGTAGAGACAGGACCCAGCCACAAAACAACCCTCTCAGCCTACACTCTAAAATGTGGAAAAAAGATAGTAATAGCAAGAGTTAGCATAATATTTACAACTCTTTTTGGCTAAAAGCAACATAACTTTTCATTAGTAAGCAAAAATTATCCCTTATAGATATATATCTACTCCACTAAGAGCTACCACAAGTAGCAGCACAGAGTAGAAAAATCCTCTACATCTCAAGTAAGGCTCAGAAACACATCCTACTTAAATTCTATCAAAAATCTCCATAATCCTGTAGAGTGCTTACATGCACTGTTAGAAGACTCAACTGTCAGAAGACTCAATACTATTGCAGAGTTACCTCTGCAATACATGTTTCCCAAAGAAAATGCTTTGAGAACTACAAAAGAGAGATATAAATGCTTTTGGATTCTGTACCTATGACTGTTCTGGTTCTATAAGGTCTGTATCCAAAAAGCATGGATATTTGCAAAGTTTTTCATAGGGCATTGGTAACAGAACATTTTGTTTTGTTTTTAATTATAGTTGTTGTTGTGTTTTTTTTCCTCTACAAGGCAAGTTGGAATTCAGTAAACAATTTCATACACTACTTAGTGAATTATTATATGGAGAATTTTTTTTTTTTTTTCCTAGAATTATAAAATGGATAAACACTTGACCACAGGGGACCAGTACTTGTGATGGAGCTCATCCTACTTTAAATTTTTATTGATGGCCTTGTTCAAAAAAATAGGAGTATTCCTTTACTGTTGTTTGAAGGTATCATCAATGTAGAGAATATACAGTAAGATCTGGGTGATACGAACACCTGAAAAATTGAACACTTTGACAATTTTGATTCTGTCTTTAAGATGTGCATTTACAGATGAACAGTAAAATTGTTTTGCTATAAACTGGAAGACCAGAATTTGAAAATAATAGAGGAAAGAGATGGCTGTATGAGTTGATCATATGATGACTACAAACAACTTTGTAATGTGGCCCTGAAAAAAAGCAAATAACAAATGCCCAAATCAGTAGTTCTGGTAAAAAACAAAACCAACAAAAATATCAGTTCTGAAGGTATGATTATCTATGTTTATAAGTTGTGAATTCAGTATTAAGTATCTGTAAAAAAGTCCCCAAAGTTTGCAGGATGGTGGAGGAAGTGCAAAGACTATGTAATAGGTTGAGACTGAAATAATGTAATATATTTAGCTAAAAAGGAGAAAGAGAAAGAGAAAGAGAAAGAGAAAGAGAAAGAGAAAGAGAAAGAGAAAGAGAAAGAGAAAGAGAAAGAGAAAGAGAAAGAGAAAGAGAAAGAGAAAGAGAAAGAGAAAGAGAAAGAGAAAGAGAAAGAGAAAGAGAAAGAGAAAGAGAAAGAGAGCTCTTCATTCCAAAGAAGAAGAAAGAAGAAGAAAAGAGAAGGGGAAAAAACAAATAGAATGTCTATAAACAAGTTTACACAGCAAAGTAGAAAAAAAAATCTAATCATTGCAACAGCACGAGTTTAAAAAGCTTTCAGTTAGTATTTGTGCAAGATTTTATTAACATTAAGCTAAACATTATAACATTACAACATTATAACATTAACATTAAGATTTTATTAACGTTAACAATTATGTATAAGAATTTTATGACTGGGTGACTATTATTAAACTCTTTCTAGACCACACTTTTTGTCCATCTTGTGGAATCTGTAACCTGCTGGCAAATATACAATGTTTAAGAGATAAAAGTTATACTGTCAAAAGTCACCTTCTCCAAAAGTTTATTTCCATAGACAGTATAAAGTTCTTATTTGGCAGGAAAGATCAAGGCAAGAATGAAGTGCTCTGGAAATGCAAAGTTCTACAGTATTGAGTGCATGACAACCAAAAGATACAGCTTATGTACCTATACTGGGTTGCAGTTCCTAGGTAGGTGGAAAGAATATTGGGAGAAGAGGACTTATAAATGGTTAATAAATCACAACTGGGCTTCATTTGGATGATATTTGAGTTCCATGGGCTTTTCAAGGTTCTGTTATCACAGACATTCAGTATGGAGTTCTGAAGGAATTAAGCATTATGTGGCAAATCGACTGTTCCCTGTATCCTCATTATGCGCCATTGTAAGCCTTTACAGAGGTCATGTTTCAAAGGAGTACCATTAAATGGATCAGATAATTTTTAGCTGTTTTTTTTTGAAAGATATATATTTGTCATTGGAATTGAATTTCCCTGAACTGCTCTGATATCACAAGAACTCATATTTAAGTGACATCTACAGTTCTGTTTCTTTCCTGATGCCAATTACATATTTGAAAAGACCCAATTCCCTTCTGGCTTATATAGTTTTCTGCATTAGAATAAACCCTTACGATAAGTTACAGTTTTATTCTGGAGAGGGAGAGAAGAGTTGTGCCCAAAATACCAGCTTGCTTTATGTGCTTATAGTTGGAATGCCATTTTAAGCAGAGAGTAAAAAGATTTTATTTTTTTTTGTTCTGTGTTTGTTTGTTTGTTTCATTCCAGCTGAAGAAAGACCATGAAAGACCTACAATTCTTGCATTGGCTCTGTTTTTTTAGGTCAAAAAATATTTTTTCATGTATGAATTAGAGCATGTATTTAATTCAGAGTTACAATGAACTTCTTCTAACCTCAGCAATGTCTTTTGTTCTTACTTACATAGGTATAAATTGAGTGTAACACCACTTAAGTGAATACAATTCAGTGATAATTCATCCATAGAAACAAGACGCAAATATGTTTTGGATGGAGATCAGATGGTGACTGTCAATTGCTGTTATGCTTTGGTTTAGACCAAATCAATTAGATGGAATCAAAGTGTTGATACTGAGGGGTCTCTAGGTCCATGAAATTTTCAGTAACACACTTACAGTTGCCTATATGTAACTATGTGTAACAGTGTACATATGTAAATATGTAACTATATGTAGCAGTGATATTTTGATGCCATGGGGTATTTCACATGGAATCCCACTGCTGGTTGGGACTCTCGAAGATATGATGTCATATCTGCAGCCACACATGAATGTCTCAGATCTCTTTGTTATCCTAAAAAAAATAGGCAGCAATGTGTGGAAAACAACATCAGACCAAATATTTTTATCTGGTGACATTCTACATTAGGAGAAAAAATACCAAAAGAAAATCTGCCTTGAACTGAACATAACACAGCAGCAAAAATAAACTGTGGCTTAGAAAGATATATAAAACTCTTTGGGAAGGGAAATAGCTACTGTTTAAGCTTGAAGAAGATTTAAAATGGCCACATGGATGGAGATGGACTGCAAGTAGTTTGAGTAATAGCAATACACAGAAATTCTTTTTAATAATTTTCATAACTAATATATGCTTTATTAAAGTTATAGAATATATATTCGACCCAAGACTGCTTTCCCCTCAGGTGGCATGCAGTAACTAACACTATTTAAGTCATTTTGGGTTCTACCAGAATAAAGCTGGTGTAAAAATATAATCAAGACCATTTCATCTCCTGGATGCAACCCAAAAATGTATTTGGATTTTCTTGTGTGAATTCCAGTAAGAAGACTCTGAAGACTATTATTAATCTGAGCTGGGGGATGGGGGGAAGAACCACCTAATGAGCTACAGAGATTAATCAAAGCCCCTTAGCACCTTCCCATCCTCTCTCTATTCAGTCTGCTTTCAGACATAAAACCTCAACAGTAAACTCATTGCTTGTTTTAGCAGGCTGACTGTATCATTATATCCCCAAGTTAATGCTCCAGTAGTCAAGCTGCTCAAAGACTTTAGAGATGTTACCGAAAAGGAATAACAAAAAAAAAAAAAAACAACCAAGCAGAAAAGATAAAAAGTAGAAATACATAAGAAAAATCTGTGTAGACCACTGCTGTAAGTCGAAAGTCCACACACTAGCTATTTTAAGTGTGTTAGGAAACTATCAAGCGTTTCCTTTTTTGAGTTCTGTTGGTATCAGAACTTTCCAGAACTAACCAGAGCTATCCCTAGGTATAGAAATGTATCTTTATGCTATGAAAAAATGAAAGTATCAGTCAGTTATTGTACTACAACAGCACAGTACTATGCACTGCTGAAACACAGTGGGAAACAAACTCTGCCTCTAAGCATCTCTCAAGGTAAATAGGCAGGAAACAGGCAAAGAAAAGCAGAACAGTAAGTGATTTTCCCACAATTCAGGATTGTAGCAGAGACTTTGAATGAAATCCCAAGTGTCTTTGAGGTTGTGCCAAAACTGCGGAACTTGCTCCAGCTCCCTTTCCTGCTCACATCTCTGAGCAGATCACCTCAGCAGTGTCCACCAGATCTCTATGTTGTCTTCCAGGAGCAAATGTTGCTATTGACAGCTCACAGTTCTTTCCTTCTTCTTTGTTAGGTTTTCCCTGAATGTAGTGTTCCTTCTCCTAATGTTTCTGTTTCCTTTGACCATTTCCATGCTTGAAGAAATTTAGTGCTTATTTTGAGAACAATGGAACACTTCCATTCTCTTACAGGAAAGGGCTATTTGCAAATCCACACTCTAAATTCATACTCACTCAGGAAGCCAGCCCCACTTCTCCAGTGTTTGCTGGCTCGTGTCAGTTGAGAAGAATTTAGGATCATATGAGCACATGGGTTAGGTGTGTAGAAGGGTGTGCATGGCAATCTGAGGAGGATGGTGCCACCTGACTCTCTTCTTCCCCCCCTCTCTTTAGGTTACCTCTATTCTCAGGAGAATATGACAGCACTTTATTAGGGTCTCTTCACCAGGATTGGGAATTTTGTAAGCACAGCTATAAGTGATTTATAAGTACATATAATTTCCTGGATAATACGCACAATAGCTACTTGGGACTAAAGTGCATTAGCTAAGCATTAGTATGCTCACCCTGATGCAGACATCTGAGCAGACTACTAGGCAGTCACAGTCATACTGTGAGATATAAACTGCACTGCTCCTTCTCAAGGGATGAACCTAATCTTGCCTGGCTGAATCTTTCATTTCTGTTTCTTCATTTATTTATTTACCTATTTATGGATTTTCATGTCAATGATTCAGCCCGTAAGTACCAATAGTACTGGTAGTACTAACTACTAACACTAACTGTTAGTACTGACTACTAACACTTCACTACTTCACAAACACTATTTGCTTTTGCATTTCTCATCTTGCAAGCCTTTCACTTACAAACTGTCTTGCAGGTAAATACCATTCTTTTCAGGAAAAAAAAAAAAAAAAGTTATATGGAAGTCATATATCTGTGCCTCACAAAACTGGGCTGCGAGTCACACCCAGTGGTTACACAGCAACCTACCAGCACCCTTACATTCAGTGACTACAGGCAAGATTCAATGCATCCAATTTTAGCCATCCATAGTCAAAGATCAATTGGATGGAGCGAGAAGAGCACCCTTCTGAAATGAATTAATCCTGCTTAAGACAGTTTTCCAAGAGGTGGGGTGAATCACCTCCAGAAGTTCTTTCTCTCCACTGATTGCAAAGGGAGACTAAGTTACTCATTTTGAACAAAAGTCTACGTGCTTTGGGGATGGGAGGAAGAGTGTTGGAGATGATTATCACCCTACGTGATCAAAAAGATTTTGTAATGATACAGAAATGGGATTCCAGGAAACTGCAAACATCTACATTATTAGCTGTGTTCACTTGACAGTGAAAGCTTTTATATGAAATCACTAAGAAGCCAGCTTTCAGTTTAATCTGAATACATTTTTCCCTTTTTTCTCCTATCTAGGGATCTGCACTTTTTAAAAGATTTTATTTCCCCTGGAAACCAAAGTGCAAGGTACAGAAGGAAAGTCCTTGCTGGTCTACACAGGGTCTCACCTGTGTAGATGAGGCCTCATGAACCTGATAGGCAAACATACTTGCTTCAATACAGAGAAATCATAGAAATCATAGAATCATTAAGGCTGGAAAAGAGCTTCAAGACCATCTGGTCCAACTATCACCCTACTACAAATGTCACTCACTAAAACATGTCCCTAAGCACCAGAACTAATTTTCATAAATTCTCAGCAAATATATTTCTTAATCTATACTCATTCATACAAGGTTTATTAGACCACAAAGCAGTAATTTCTCTGAATATAATGGTCGATGATGGAATGAGAATGACATGAATAATTAAATCAAAAAATTGAAAAGTGTTCGGATGCCATCTCATTTGCTGCAAAGTCCTAACTAAATCAAAAGAACCTCTACAAACAAACATTTAAAAGTTGTTCAATAGATTTTATTTAAAATTAAGGATTAATTTAGTGAGCTGGATTAGAGAGACTCCTCTGCAAATAGATGTCATTTGCTTCTTAAAATTGGATTTATTTGCAGGTGATGGCTAATTAAAAGTAAAGACTGTCTCTTTGCACTGCAGGCCAAAAAATATGTATATATATATCGTTTAATCCATATTCAAAACCAAATTACTCATGACAACAGTGCACAGAGTTAAACCACTATGTGATAGTGCTGCAGTATGCCCTGTCCTGTAGAGAGCTGAGTTCAAGATCAAACAGAGATTTTGCTTTGTAGACTGATGAAGGCTGGGAGACTGTTGAGATCTAATGAAAACATTTTCCTCTGGGAGGTTTCTGTTCATGTGCAGATATCTAACACCCACTGTGAGTTAATTCAGAGTGGCATGGAGCAGTAGCTTCACATGCACAGAGGCTTTCTGCTGTTTGTTGAGCACTGGTGGTGGAGCATTGTAAAGCATATCACTTCACTACATTAAGGGATGTAACAAAAGCCTTTTTTAAGAAGGAGCATAATTGCATATAACTGTGATCTAACAAAAAGAAGAAGTACATATAAAGCATTTAGATGGCAATAAATAAATAAATAAATAAATAAATAAATAAATCCCCATTTAGCACTATAATACACTTTTCTTATTCTTATGAGATGTGGAAAGAACCCACAGTGTTGAGGCATGGTATTCTGTAAATATGGTTTCCATAGAAACAATGCTGAAAGTTTGCTCAGAGGAAACAAAGTCTCACCAAAGACTCACCATGCATATCTTGCATGGTGGTATAGTGAGATATTTTCAGCATCTGTTCAATGAGCCTCCTGAAAGAAGATAACTAGTTTCAAAAAGTTCTGATCTAATAGAGATGCCTAACATCCCTAAAATGCTGTTAGTCTAAGCTACATCTATGTTATGAGGGTTTGCACTACCAGTGAAATTAATTGAGCATTAATACACCATTAAAGAGCAAGCCTAACATACTTTTCAATGCCTTTGAGCCTATTTGACACTGTAAAATCCTACTGACTCTATTCAGGCAAAGTGAGAAGGACCAAAAGTGTTAGTGCACTTACTGACCCAACATAACTAACATTAAAAAAAAAAAATACAGGAAACATTAATCAAGTTTTTATGGGAGTTATAAATTTTACAGGTCTTATGAAAGAAGAAATTGTACAGATATGCAGCTTCTAGTTGTGGCTCACCAAACAGTGCTAATTTTCATTAAGAGATGATAACATCTCCTGCCAGTAGTGTGAAAACTGTTTGGTCTTTCTGTATTTTTTTCTCCCTTTGTCTGAAGTTCACTCCATAAGAGGAAATTGACATCTCACTTTTCAGAGCTGCAGTTTTGCAACAGATCAACCCCAACTTCTATAGTATACTTTTTGTTCTGAAGCGGGTAAATTGGGTAGTAGGTAAATTGATGTGGTAGGTCTCATTTTAGTTCTTTAAATAAAAGTTAAATTTTAGAGGCTAGGGCTTTTTTTTTAGCAGGTTGCAGCAGTCTGGGATGGACACTTGGGCTTTGGCTGATTGTGCTATAAAAAGTTTCTGGCTACTCTAGTGAAAAATGTCTATATTGTTTTTGTATGTCTTCTGTGTATTTCCCTGTTTCATTTCTGTAATACTCAGAAGAAACACATCCTGAGAGCAGCATTATGTTGTTGGAAGAACTCATTTTCTGTGTGTGCCATGTAAAAATTGAATTTTGTTTCAAGACATAATTTCATAATTTCAGTTTCTGTGCTATATTTTTGCCCTCAGAATTGCTATAGGGATGAAGCTCCAAGGGGCCTTTAAAACAGCTTGGACTTTGGCAATGCTCTTGGCAAACACTTGTTTGTTGAACAAACCTGATCAACTCACTTCACTTATTTCTGTGCCTTGTTTCCACACTTGGGAAATAAAAATGGTCACTCTCTACCTCATCTGTAGAACAGTTTAAGACCACTGATATATGTTTATTGAGATTAATATCTGTTATTATTTGCTTAGATGTAGAAAGCTACATCTTGGCTACATATATATGACTTGGCTATATACATATATATATATCTTATAATGACTGCTTCAAGAATAAGGTATCTCCTGTCCTAAGCTGTTAGCAGATCCACTTTTCTCATATGTCTTGTCTTGTAATTCAGAGATTCTACTGCACTGAGCACACAGAGAGGTCAGGTTTGCACTAAAAAAGGAAAAGGAAAAGGAAAAGGAAAAGGAAAAGGAAAAGGAAAAGGAAAAGGAAAAGGAAAAGGAAAAGGAAAAGGAAAAGGAAAAGGAAAAGGAAAAGGAAAAGGAAGAAAAACACACAGAAATCACAAATCCCCTCATATAGGATACATATTTATTGTTTTTCAATTTTGTAAAAGTCTTATAAAGTCTGATTCCTAATGCCATGCCATGACAGGCTATCTGGAAGAGTAAAGAGGAAATAAGAGAGATGCTAAATAAGAATAATAAACTGAGTAGTTACTAAGCAATGACATGTTTATTACATTTCTTAAAACTTCCTCTCCCAGATGTACAGTGGTGATTACGTAGATGGTTAATAAATGTAAGAATATGCTGAAGTTAAGGAAGGAGATAATGTTCTCAATTTTAGACTCTATAGTGTATATTTTCAATAATATTTTTTAAACACAGGTATGCATCTTCCCTTGTTGCCACAATAAGTTACTAAGAATTCAGATTAGAGTTTTTGTTGAGAAGCATTTTCAAAATTTACACTAGTCAAGTGGCTTAGTATTTCAGAAAAGGCAGAAAAAGAGTTTGTTCATCCCCTGAACCACTATAAACCCACTTCCTTAAAATTAATGTATGCTTAAAAAAATGAGTTTTTCAAAATAATCCTCTTGATTTCCACATTAACAGAATAAAACAGAAATTATGATACACTTACAAAAATCTCAGTCAGAAGCCAGCTTTCTGCAGAGTTTCTATACAGAAGAGATAAAATTATCTCATGATGAAGGGTCTGGGTTCTCAGGGACACTCAGCTTTCTGAAAATTAATGGTTTTATCTTGAAAGTCTGTGTTTCCTAAATTTAAAATGTAAATAGGACTCTGGAAATAAGAAGCAAACTTCATCTAAAGCAATATTCTGCAAACCACCAAAAAAAAAAAAAAAAAAAAAAAAAAGCAATACAGATGAGACATCTAAGCTTCCTTACTTCTCTCAAATGAGGGTTAATTTGCAAAAATATGTATGTTGATTCAAGTTTCTCACTGGTCGTCATGGCATTGCTTTTATGCCAGAAGCTGCATATTTCCTTAGCTACTTATCATTCCCCTCTAGACCCCAAAAGAGTGCAAATGGTCCTTACATAAAATAAATAGATCTTTCATCTTTGCCCTGGCATATTCAGCAGTGCAATTATATAGCACTTTAACCAAATACAGGAAATGTGGGCAGCTTGTGTCTTTGGCACTAGGTAGGTCAGGAGAAAAAAAAAAAAAAAAAAAAAAAAAAAAAAAAAGCTTCCTCCTTATGGAGAGAAAAGACAAAAATGAGATAATAAGCAATCATCTAAGGGAGAGGTTTGGATTGCTTTTTATCTTGAAGTAATGATTGCCCTGCAACTACACATGTACCTGGAACAGAACAGTTGAGTGTCCATTATTTATTTTTGCAAATTTCTTATCTATTTCAGGTAAACAGACCTTTTATTCAAGATCCAGAGCTCTGCTGTTGACAAGAATGCTTTCAATTTGGGATTTTCTTTCACTAGCTTTGTCTGAGTCCCCTGGCAACACTGTGTAAGAAAATTTGGGACCTGGATAAGATTTGGCACAGGGATAGCTCCGTATCCTTATCATGAACAAGGCATTCTGACCAGTTGCAGCAGTCTGGCCTGATAGTGAGAATCTGCTACAGAAAATGTCGTTGTATACTGTCAGTGTGTTTTACATGGAGTTTTTAGACACAAGCCTTCAATCTTGCTAGGTACTATTTTAAATGAATGTTATTACTGAAATCAATGAGAATAGCAAAGCGCATTAAGCAAACCCTGGAATTAAATATCACACTGTATTGGTGACAAGGTGGTTTATCAGAATATGCTGTAAAATATTTTTTCTATGTATTCTTAGTCCAGAATTATTTTATACTCTTATATGAACTGTAAGAAACGACAGTTAATACATCAGTTACTTACTTTCTCTTTGTGAGGCTCTGCTTGCCTTGATCTAACTTGGTCCTCTTGAATTACAACCAAATTTTCACCAAGCCAAAGTTTATTTGGAAAAGAAATCTAATTATAGCTGTACCTGTGGTTATTGTGCTTTATCATGATCAGTTTATTAATGCAAATGTATATAGGACATTTGTGATGCAAGAAATGGAATAAAGGAGACAAAGAATGATTGCTTGTAACTTCAAGATCTGCATGACCTTGAAAATAAAAGATCACAAAAGATCCAAAAATATGGTGCAACATAGAAATGATTTAAAATACTCTTAAAAGAAACAGCTGTAGCAAGATGAGAAGAAAACAGATAATTGACACCAGATGTCCCTCTCAGACAGTGATGAAAGAGTAATTACAGAGGGAGAGATAGCATCCTGCAGAGAGCAGATGAGCTTTACCAGCAGCTCTACAAGAATGCATAGAGACAAACATGACAAGTTTCACCACCTCCTATGACATAAAAATGGACGTGAAGAAAAAATCTTGCCTTACACACTCAGAAAGAAGATAGAGAAAGTCATGAAAACTTTAAGAGGAAAAATACCTGGGACAGATGGCATCACTAGTGATATCATAAAAGTTGGAGGGAACCCAGTGAGCCAACCAGAAAAGCTAATCAACTTGAACTACAGTGAATGAAGTGTCAAAGGACTGGAATTATACTATAATCACTCTTCTGCACTGTAAAAATGCCAAAGGTGCTAAGAGACATACAGCCTTACTTATAGACTTCCAGGCATTTCTTATGTTGTTGAGCACATTAGCTGAGCAATTGACTTTTGTAACAGCTACTGTTCAACTACCCCAAAATAGATAAGAATATTTTAGAAAATGTATTTTATGTTGATGTAATAAAGTACTAAAAGCACATAATCTCATGAGCTAGATAATAACCCACTGACAGACTGTCTATCTGTAAGCCTAGGTAATGAAAAAGTTATATATGAAAAATAAATTTCCCCCAAACCAAACCCTGACAAAATAACACACAACTCTACATGGACTCCCCAGGGAGAGGATGAGAGGGATCATGAACTACATGTGACAGATGCTAGCCAAAGCAGTTAAAGTTCTATTGGGAAGCAATTACTTTGCATTGATGAGAGTGGCTTAAGAATCTGCACAGAATTCTGAGCAAAATTATGAGCAAAAAGTAGCCTCTGAATATACCTATGCATCCTTTGTGAATAAATGTTAATATTTATATGGAAGTTTTAAATCTGTAAATGACAAACATTTTCCGAAATTTACATCTAATATCTTCTTTAGAATTTTTAAAGTGACTTTAGATACTGATCATATTTGTTCAGAACCCAAACTTAAATTATGATCCTGAATTGCTAGTCACTTAAAATATGCATCTAATAAACCGTTCTGTATTTACAAGCTGCTGAACAATACTGCTCCCCTTGATTATATGTCTGTATCTTGTATTACACTGTAGAAAACAGCTTTCAAATGACCTTTTAGGTTTATTTTGTTTTGTTTTCCTAATTTGATTCTAGTTTGTTAATGCTGTATTGGTTCAACAAACCAACAAACAGAATTAGTTTTGAAGAACATTTTCATGACAGTGGAGATCTTCTGTTTCCTGGGGAATACTCTAAGTAATTTTTTATTTTTTTTTTAATCAGCTAATGTAGGTTGGAACACAGACAGGTGAAAGCATGTTAGAGAATTTTGTTTCACTGTCAAAATACTTCCCGAGGAACTCTAATTAGATAGCTTTTTATTTACACTTTGTTTCTAAGATACTCTTTGGTGAGAATATTTATTGATAGAAAAACAAACAAACAAACAAACAAAAAAACAAAAAACAAAAAACAAAAAACAGATAAACAGAGTTTAAATAAAACTTTCTAACAGGTAAGAAACATGGGATGTTTCCCCTCAAGGGGCAATGGAAACATTACTAAATGACTTCAAGGTATGGTTCAATTGTAATTCTAATTATCTAATTAGTATTATTAGTATCTAATAAGTATTCTAATACTTCCTTTACAAAGATGTTGGATTCAGAAACAAATCTTTGTGTGTTGAAAAGTCTTATAAAAGAGTATCAGTATAGATAATATATTTGTTGATAGATCATGGCATAATGCAAATTATATCTATTCAGTGAGCTCTGGATAAGAGCCATGCTGTAGTATGTTGGCTATTATCTGTTCTTTTAAAAAGCACTGGTAAAATAATTTGAATGTCAGTCTAATGTTTATACTTTCTTGAACACTTGTAGAAAAAGTGAAAATGTGTGCAAAAACACATTTTTGCACTCAAGAAGATGTTTTTAATATGGATGTATTTATGGCTTCCAGCAGTGGAATTTTCAGAAGGAAAATTAAAAACCTACAAAAAAATGTTTGCAATGAGGGCATGAATGTTTCAGATAGGGAACTCATGCCCTTCAGATTGCTGTAGGCATGGATTTTAAATAAGCAGGTTTCCACTCTTGAATAGCACCATTGAGTGTACTCCATCAAGACAAATGGCAGTCCAAACAAAGAACATTATCCAACACGTGTGAGATGGTAATTATGCAACTGTCATTAGTCAAATCAGCAGCTGCTAGAAGAAAACTCTAAGTGACAGATGGAAACATTCTTTTTCTTTTCCTTCCTCCTCTTCCATTTCCCTCCCTCTCTCTGCCTAGAAGAGACCTTTTTAAAACTGGAACTGCCAGGGAAAGTGGGGTATTAAAAATAAAGATGAATCACGTTCTCTTAACTTGTGTTCAGCAGTGCTTTGAGAATTTGTGTAAAATAGGTAAATAATGAACAACATTGCCCTCTGATGGAGTCTGTTTTGCTCTGTCAGGATTAAATATGCACAAAAACATTTCATTTATCATTTTGTGGGGAGAAAGACAAAACTACTTGAAGATGTAGAGCACAGAATCTGTTCTTTACTTGATTTAAAAAAGGGATTGAAGTCTGCCTGAAGTAAAAGCTCCTCTTAAATGACTGCCTAGGTAGGCTCCAATGAATATTTCTTTTTAAGCATGTGACCTATGCCTTTGTAAATTCATGGAGACCAATTAAATTTAAGCAAATATTTAAAAGTTTTCTCAAACCAGGACCTCATAATAACATCAGCTTTGTCTTATAGAGAAATAGATAGCAGAAATCATGACTGCTGAATAAATCAGTGCCAGAAAATCATAATAAATTTAAAACAAACCCTTTGAAAATTTGTCCCCAAAAGGACTGAACAAATACCAAAATAGATTTTGAACTTTTTTGTTGTTGTTGTTGTTGTTCTTGGTATATTATTGACCAATCAGAATTGTGAAATATCATCTTTCCAGGAATCTAAAGGAAAAGAAAGAAGTTCAAAGTGGTCTAGAGTCTTTACACGTGCTTCATTTTCCAAAACCAGTAATCTGCACATGAGCTCCAACAGATTTTGAAAATTGGGCTCTGCCAAAACTAGAAGTTCAAATTCTTACTAATCAGCATTGAATCCAAGTTCTCAAACATGAGGTTTCCCCTATTAGAAAAATCAGTATCAACAGTGGCTGTCAGTATAAAATGGATTTCCATGTTTCTCCCTTTCTACCATGTATGTGTACCCACTCATGAGCCAGGGCATAAAAATAGGATATATATGAATTGGCTTTTCTATTATTTGTATTGTGTAAAACCACAATCTCAGAAAATTGTTAAAACCAAAATCTCAGGGAAAAAAAAAATAAACAAATGATGCTTAACAGAAATAATAAATAGGTAAGTAAATAATACTTAGATGAAAATCATACCATTGGAATGGTTTACTTTTTGAGTGAAAGGATACAGGTAATTGGATTACATGCTACACACTGAACCAGAATAGGGTGATTAAGCTAACTTATCAGTGAAGTCATCCTTGCCATTTCCAATATTAACAAATCTGACACAGCTAGTGAAGTCACTAGTGAAATTCCAGCCTCAGTGAAGTTCATGGCAAAATTTCCATTCATTTTAGTAGGTTCACAACATTCAGCAAGCATGTCTTGAGAGCAGTAAGTGTTAAAGAGGTCCAAAGGAAATCCAATTCCTATACACCTCTTTTTAATATTCAGTATAAGTTGCAGTAAAAAAAAAAAAAAAAAAAAAAAAAAAAAAAAAAAAAAAAAAGACAAAAGACAAAAGCTAACAGTTGAATGAATAAAGGAATATGTCTCTTTGTCTCTTGTTTGTATCATGCATATATTGAAAAATTATGAGCCACAAACAGAAGAGAGGAATTGCATGAGAAAGGTAAAATAGATTAAGTTCCCCATGCTGATGATCTGTGGAAATGTTTAAGCATATGACTATTTTCAAAGAACTTACTGTAAATTTCCATTTTGGTTTGCTTAAGTTTGTTACGTATATCGTTCTTCTCAAAAGTTAGATTTCCATTATAATAATTCTTTGCATAAAAACTCATCATAACATTTCTATACAGCTGAGTTCTTTATATGTCTTCTATGGATGGAGATGTTCACAAAAGCATAAATACAAGTTCATGTGGTGAATGTGAAAGAGAAAATCTTAATTTTGACTGTTTCCTATATGTTGCATGATTGAAATAATAGCTATACATACATTTATTCCGCATGTTTCCTATCCACTCTAAGAAAAATATATGTGTGCATACAGGCTAGGACATTTGTAACAAAAACACAGAATGGAACCTTTTTTCTTCCCTTTTCAAACTGCCCATGTATTTGAGATTTTCTTAAATAGACTGTTAGTTATTTTTAAACATACTCCTTCTGATCTGCTCTTAACAAGTTTTTTGGAAGAGTAGTATGAATGCTTATTTCTTCCTATTTCTAAATGTCCACAGTATGCAGTGCTTTTAGATTTCAGTAACTGCTTTCTAATACATCTTGTATGATAATTGCTGATGTTTAGAAGCCATGTATTTTTTTTAGGATCAGATATCATTCAATGGAATAAAATCAAGAGCAGACATTGTTTTAGATATACAAATTTAATGATTAATTATTTTTTAAAAATACTCTTAATAGAAATTTCTTGAGGGAAAAAAAAAAAAAGGTAAACTACTCAATTTGAGGCATAGAAATGTAATATATTCCTTTTCAAATAATACCAACTGCCTCATAATTTTACAGATGTATAAATATGCCGGTAGCAAAATAAATAGCTTCTGTAGGATGTCCCTGAATATTAGATCAAATAATGTTTCATGAAACATAATTGATCTCTCTTTATTACTGCAGCATGCCAATGTCTATCTTATCTCTTAATTCAAGTTCACAAACTAATGGAGGAGTACACCAGCTGCATGTCTTGCTTGAATATTTGGCTGGTTTGATTTATGGCTGTTGAGAGGTTGTTTTATTGATCTTGTTTGTAATTTCAACTTCAAAGTAGTGTTCAAGACTTCATGAGATCTCAGTGTATCAAAACAGAAACTTGAAGGGACACAAAACAATGTGCCTTCATTTACCTACACAAATTTTCAAGTAGCTGGAGAACTACTTTAGGACATACATATCATATTGATTCACGTTATTTCTGTATTTCTGTTATTTTCTTAATTATCTAGAACTTCAGCATGATTTTATTAGTAGTTTATCTCCACACATTACTTTCTACATACAGAAGAAGTATAAAATGGAAGTAAGCATCTTAGTAAAGATGTAGATGTCTTATCAGTGAATCAGCTCAGTACTTCATTTCTCTGTGATAAGGTTATATTTCAAGTTTTTATAATCTCTACTTTCAATTTATTTTGGAGTCAAGACAGATATCTTATACAGCAAGAGCTCTTTATGCTAGATTTATATTTACTTCCTTTGATAACTGAGGTGTAGATTGCCTAGTAAACCTAACACATGAGGAGTGATTTAGGTCATGGTTTTGTTGCAAAAAATACTCTTTGAATCATCTTTGACAGTTTTATAAGCCTTCTTATATCAAAGCCATCAATGAAGCACAGCTCATTAATTGAGAGAACATCTAATTGCCCTTACTGTACAAGCCTCGGAGTAAGAAATCAGATTTTTCCTTGAAATAGCGTAGAGCTGCTTGTCTTTCTACGAGTGTTGCTCCAAAAGCAAATAATTCATACCTTTCCACAGTGGAGGATAGGAAGACAGCAAGAAGAGGTACACATTCTGTAAATATCCAGGGAAAATAAGGATGTTCCAAAAAGTTTAAAACTCCCACTCTTTCTTCAGTCATAATGCCTATCTCCACATTAAACTTAACAGTTACAAAAAAGGAAGTAGTATTTCCTTAGTTTGTTTGAACCAGGCAAAATGCTGATACTGATACTAGTATACAATATGAGCATCTCTGCTTCCAAGGAACCTTGAAAAATTTATATAACAAGGACAAGTTTCTAGTACATACATTCTCTGTTTTACAATGGAACTGTAAGTGCAAATAACTTACTCTTGATATTATGCGAGGCATTGAGGCCTTCAAAATGTATGCTCACTTTAAAAAGGTTTAATTGAGTAAAACAGCTCTCCTCTACCCCCAAAAATATTTAAAATATTTTTAAAAGGTTAGAAAATGAAATATCCAGTTGTCTAAGTAGTGGACCGTGTTCCACTTAAGGAAGAATTAAGAAGAAATATACTATATCATATAACATATTATGTTATGCTATAAATAAAAATCATCTGTGAACATTCATAATAAGGTACTATTAACTCAATGAGAAATTTTGGAAAAGGTTTTGAAATATAGAAAAAAAATACAGATTCCCACTGATTTTTTATATGCTATACAATAGTATAAACCCAGAATAATGTTTGGTAGGCATCTCTCACTTTCTAAATTTGACAAAAACACTTATATTCCTATGAGTTAGTGGATTGAATAAAAAAGTGACAGTAGTAATTACTGAACTTCTGTATTCATTGAAATCTGGGGCTTCATAAATCCAGTGGTGCTCTGAACCATACACAGTGTATGTTAGCTTTCAATAACTATAAATTCAGTGATTATGTCCAGACCTATCAATTATTTACCTATAGTTGTTAGTGAAAATAAATCAGAAACTGAAAATAAATATTAGAATTGGGAAAACAAATAGTAAAAAACAATCTTCCATTTCTTTATAGTGAAGGAGTTGAACTGATTATACTGCACGTTTTGCTCCTTCAGATTGGTGCTCCAAATCTTTTTGCATCTTGTATTAGAGACAGAAGGTAAGAGACAGGACTTTTGCCTTTAGTGAAACTGTATACACTAATCCTATAATTCTTTTCACAGCTCAAGGTAATGTAATCAAAATAAGGCTTTATACATTAAAACATAATATAAAAATCAGCATTTTCATTGGAAGTGAAAAAGAGTCAAGCCTAGTTAAAAGCAAAGGTCCCTTAAGTATTACTGAATAAATGTAAGAAAGTATAAAAGTGTGAAATGTGTTCATCTGATTCGTGTCAGTATGGAACAATGCTAGGGCCGCATGGTATGATGAATGTGACCTTCTGTCTTACATACCCTTGTATAACCACAAGTCTAAGAAAAACAGAGTGGTTAATGTATATAATTCTTGTATCTTGCAAAGGAATGTTTTAGCAATTCATGTCAATAGAGATCTTGAAGGGAAATGTATTTGTAGGCTTTTCCTTGAAGTCTCTGATATCTGGGTGGGTTCAGAATAACTGCTAACTATTATGACTATTGCATGGGACACTATGCAAGTCTCTGCTATCTGGCCAGGAGATTAAGGAGAAGGGGAAAGCTGAGGAATGACTAAAAGACAAAGCTTGCAGGGGATGCTGCACAAGTCTCTGACATACAGCCAAATTGGACAAAGGAGAAGGACAAGAAAAAAAAGCCTGGGAGGAAGACTATAAGCCTTCAGCACAAGAGACCCCCAGAGGGACCACCAGAGACTGATACTCATGCGCCAGTAGGAGGGTTTCGATTCCGGAAACGAATTATAATAACCCTGTTTATTCTAGAGGTGGTATTGAATATGTAATAATGAATATGCCTCGGAGCATAAAAATCAGCTGCTTGATGTAGCTGGTGTGCGTCTTGGTGGAGCAGAGACTCCCGGCGCACCCAGCGCTGTTTGCTAACCTCTATTCCTTTAATAAATTGTAAACTTTGATTATAGTCCTATTTTGAAGACTGAGCCATAGATAACATAAGGATTATTTAATATAAAAGTAAATGAAATAAAACAATGCTAAAACTATGGAAAACAAAACACAGCAAGTTAACACTTAATGAAGGGCAAAAGTTGCAATTTATGTAAGTTATCTATTGTATTGTTTTATTATTTTTTGTAAAATTTGGAGACTTGGCTTAAGTGGAAGATGTTGCATTATGGTTTTGAAAAGTCAAAATGGGGAGGGGTGCTGAGTGCTGAGACCTTTTAGAGCATTGCCTCTGTAAGGCAGGAAGATTTTCTCTCTCTGGGTTTACTCTGGGAGGAGAAGTCTATTAGAAGCAGGTGTATCTGGTGTTTTGAATTTCTTACAGTAACTGAAGCTAACTCCTTATCTGGGCAAGCCTGGAAAAAGTGTCAGTCTAGAGCTGGTAAGATTATTGCATTAAAATTATTATTATTTTTTTTTTTTGTTATCAATGTCTTCAACTAAGGAATTAGTCCATACTGTTCATATTTTGAAATTATCACCTGCCAGAAAACAAACTTACTGTTTCACCAGAGAATTACAGAAAAAATTTATGGGGTCAAGCTCACATACTTGCAGTCAAAGGGAGTGAACATGAAGGCAGCTTGTGTCTCTGATTATTGTAAAACACTAGGTGAAACATGGGAAGGAAATGCAATTTGAAGGCTGATGGAGTTAAAAATTAAAAGACCGTTCAAACAGATATGTTTAGTACTAGAATTACTTTTTAATGGTTTGCATAATGTAAACACATTTATATCTGAAGAATATAGGTGTAGTGTCTTACTACTCTAAGGAAAGACTTGCAGATATAATGAAACATCATAAGCCAAGAAAAAAATCTGTTAAGCGCTTTGGAAACATTCTGCAGAAAATCAAAAGCAGTAGATCTTTACAAAGTGCTTGAACTCTGATAGCTTCACCACTGCTGTGGAGTACTCATCAAACCTATAAAAACAGGAATTTCATGGAAAGCATTCCATTCCTCTATAAGTGGCTGCAAATTTATCCAATATTAATTGAATAAATTTGAGAGTTGAGCAGTTCTGCACCAACCATGAATGCTGGCTTGAAATTGTCATGAAGTTTTAATTCAGGATGGAAAACAACATGCAATTAGGGAATCATTTTTCATGAAATGCTCCCATATTTCACTAAGATCATTCAAACTAAATAATAATAATAATAATAAAAGAAGGTTAGAATAAAGGGCTAGTATCACTCTGAAACTGATTTTTTCTCTCACTTCCAAGTTTTCAGCAGTTAAGCAATGTCCATTTTGTTCTGTCATCCCATCTTACTCCAACGTTTTAACTTGTTTACCACATACCATGGAGGTCTAAATCTTTATGAGATTTGATTGAACAAACAGATGCGTCTGTGTGACAATATGTTTAGCTTCATGATTAGAAACATTTAAAACAGAGATGTGCTTCTTTTAATTGAATGGTTAAGTATGTATAATAGTAATTTGGGGACATGTTACATAGAATATACACACATCAAACACCTACTGGATGTTGAAAAGGCAGGGTAGATCTATAAATCTGTAAGAGAAAGTCCTTAAGTTTGATCCTTTAGGTGCTTCACAAACCCTTGGCTCATCGCATTCATAGTAAATAAGCTCAACAGAATCAAGCAGGAAAGTGCTTTTCTACACTTACTTAAAAACCTGTGCTTTACTGAGTTGACTTGGAGAAAAACATGAGACAACAGTATTGATCAGCTAACAAGTACATGCTCCCATGATTCTGTAATGAACACGCTGAAGCTTTCAGCCTGATCTTATAAGGACTTTCGGAATATCTGCAGATGAACTTTCCATGACTAATTCAAAGTGAAGGTGATCAAGAGTATATATTTACATTGAAATGTATTCAGATTAAAAATACACCTGAGAGACCAGGATTTGGACATGTTGCAGAAGTGCAAGAGAGACTAACTATGAAGGATATTGTATTTCCTATAAATTATTCACTCAACATAGTCAATGATAAAATAGTGTAGCAACAGCCATTGATTGTACTGAAGGTAGGTAATGGCAACTGAAAATATTTGATTTTGGTTTTGAATGTTTACAGTTCCTCAGAAACAGAACAGATATTGATCAATCTATTTACTTCAAGTAACTTTTAACAAAAGAAAAGCATTATGTATTGCATTTACTTAAAATGTTTTCCATTTCTTCTGTAACTGTTAAATGGTATCTTGTTATTTAACAGAAAGTCAGAAATACCAAAAATAAGGTAGAATGCTGGAAAAGGATTTAGCAAAAGAATGATGTTTTCAGTTATTCCCCTCCCAGAAATTATGCATAAAATGAATTTGCTAGAGAAACTCACATAAGCCTCATAGAGATTAAATTCTTCTGTAAATTCTTCTGTAGTTGCACTAAATGCAACTACATTTTGTGATGACAATAAAAAATCTAATGCCAGAGCAGATCAGATTGGGATTTTTTATTACTCATACAATATCCTATGCTTTCCAGGAGAGTTACTTTTCATAACCAATATGTCATCTACTCTCCCTAATTTGTTGGGAGGAAATATCTTTCCACCATTATAATGCAGTTCCTTACATGGCTGAGAATCTCTATTTTGAAGTAAACTAGTTGGAGCTTGTTCTGCCATCCATGGATCTTCATCTCCCATAAATTTTAACATTCCAAGCTTATGTGATGCTTATAATATCATTTGAATATCTGCATTAATCCTCCCAGCTTTCTAATAACACTTACAAGCAAGCAGTATCACTTTTCAGTTTCAGTGCTGAAACTGAAAACTTTCCATTTCATAAAGCATGTCAGGATCAGAAATCTTTAACCACTGTTCCAAGTTTCCTACCACTCCTTCTGATGCAACAGCACCCAGGCCTATAAATGCCATAATGCTGACAGAAACAATTAGGAGTTGTCAAAGCAATCATTCTTTCTTTGATCTGATATAGCTCTTGCAAGCTGTTTTTTTTTTTTTTTTTTTTTTTTTTTTTTTTTTTTCAGATAAATCAATTTTATATGAAAACACACAAATCTGTTTTGGACATGTAGGCATGTTCTCCAAAGCTTTAGTCTCACAAGACTCAGATCGTAAAGCTCTCTAATTAGACAATCTGATAGAGAAAATTTCACCTTGGTGCAGAGCTTGGTCTCAGTTTGGGCTAGGTCCAGGAGCTCTGCATGAAAACATTTCATGGACCAGTAGTCATTGATGCAGACAATGGCTAGCTTCTGGTCCTGGTGGAATTTGAGTTGTTCAGTATTTTGTAGTGCCAAGGTATTAATTTCCAGATAACATCCTAAGATAATATTTAAATACAATAATTCGTGTTGCTGCTACTACCAAATTTATTTAGTTCTCAACTTTGTAAGACAATTGATAAATTACATCAAATGTAAGACAGAAGTCAGGCTGCTAATCAATCAAGCATTTTGTTACTTGTGTAGTATTGTTGCTGTCCTTTTTTTCTTATATATTTTTAGAATACCAACCATCTGCAATTTCTGTCGTGACAAACTATTTCTCTTTAGTTTTCTTGAGTTGATGGAAATTTCTGTTTATATTTTACATTTGCAGCAAGCCAGACAGCATTAAAAAGATCTCTCCTAGTAATATATGCTTCATCTATGAAGACAGTGACCTTGACCAACAGTGACAGACCAGATATTCTCCATCTGAGTCAAGTAGAAGAGTAAAGCTGATCCTGCGAGTATCCTGTGAGCAAAGTACGCAGTCTTAGTCTAGTGTACAGTGACACGAGATTTGTTTCATTTCCTGTCTAATTCTGTGCTACCAAGTTCTCTAGAAATGTGTCAAATCACGTAATTTATGTCCTTAAATTATATTTCTTTTGCTCTGAATTGTATACTACTGAGACTGAATTGTCAGAATCCTTTTACTGATACTGATGGTGAAAGAAGTTAGGAATCATCAATGGTGCTGGAGGACTTCAGGGCAGAATTTAAAATATTTCAGCAATGATGTCATGTGTCACACAGTATTAATGTGCTATAATGTGGGCAAACATTACCTGAGATATATTTTTTGAAAACAATGCACTTCTCTCAGCCTCCAGGTGTGAGGTGAATGTAATACTAAGTACTTCATACATTCCAAGTTAAGTATACATTGATTAATCTACAACGGTTGTGAGGTGAGCATATGCCCTCTACTTCTATTTTATGCATGAAAAAATTAACAGTCAGAAGACAGACACGTTCTCACAAGATGAGGTCTTTCCAAAGGACCCGATCACAGAATCAGAGAGACAGTTACTGTGTTTGATGTAGTTCCTAGTTCTGACATCAGAAATGAGAAACTACTGCATGCGTGTAGATCGTACAAGCTACTTGTGATTTGAACTATCTTGTGAAGACACATACCCTCACTGTTGGCTAATGAAAAAAAAAAAAAAAAAAAGAAAAAGAAAAGAAGAAAAAGGAAGGAAGGAAGGAAGGAAGGAAGGAAGGAAGGAAGGAAGGAAGGAAGGAAGGAAGGAAGGAAGGAAGGAAGGAAGGAAGGAAGGAAGTAAGGAGGCCTGTCAGAGAAGTTTTCAATACTGCAGGAGAGATGAGAGAAAAAAAAAAATAAACCATGTTAATATATGTTCATCTGCTCTCCAGACTGAAACTTGAACATAGAAATTCAAATATATTCTCTTCTCAGAAACAGGTGAAGAGGAAAAGTGGTTGAAAATATTCTAGATATTTTCTGTCAGTGATGGCCTATGCCCTTTTTGCTAACCTGTCTTGCCCTAGCACTTAATTCTGTTCCACCTCAATTTGCAACATATAAACTTGCAGAAAATAAATATACTGAGGTCATGATCTCTGGAGGGCTCTCTCTTGACATGATGACTGTTCTGCTTTAGGAATACTAAAGCTGTTTCGTCCTGCAACCCCCATTTTTTTCTTTCACTCAATCTTTCCTCTGCATTTTTCCTATTCTTTGTGTGCAGAACTACAACTGTCAGTACTGAGAGCTGACAAAAATCTGTGGCAAGATTGCCACTGCAAACACTGAGAACTGTGAACTAGACTTAAAAATATGTAACAAATGAACTAAGACAAATTTGGGTTCTTCTTATTTTACCTCTGTTGCTTAGATTTTCAGGATGGACCTGGATTACTTTTTTTTTTTATTTACAGGAAGTGATACTTCAGAAAATGGCTGTTTCACTGTAATATTTACATAAGAATGCCATCAAAAATGCCCAGTCATCCTCAACATAGTCAGAGCTTCCACAGCTATGGTGGTGTCATCACATTCCCAAAGACAGCAAGGGAAGCTCCCAGACACTCTCACACACATCCACAGAATTAGGGTGAGTCTCAAGTGGGCACAGAAAGACAATTGTAGGTTACAGTCCATTTTTCCTTATAAGAACTACTTATGAGGCTTCCTTCTGTCATTCCTGTTCCCTGATTCTGATCACCCCATAGGTGAGCAGAGTATCATTTTTATACACCTTGCAACTGACCCATATATTTAATTCTCTTATTTTCCTCTTCACACTGTACTCTGCTCCTCTTTGTCTTTTCAGAGTACACATGGAAAACAAGAATGATACATTCTTGTGCTGATTAATTGGTAACCAGACAACATTACTGATATATATATTTTTTAATATATTCTGCTTCCATATGTTTCTGTTCTTGAGATCCATGTTTCCCCAAAAGACCTGTTCACTTCCCATAAAGAGGCCAAAATATCTGACCACTGGCTCACATCAAGATCTTTTATTTGTGCATAAGAAAATGAAAGCATCCAAAATTAAAAAGAGAGCAAAGACTAAGCTGTGATTCTCCAAGTTGTAGTTTCATTCTTGCTCTGTCTGTCCAAGAAAAGAGGGAAGCAGTGGCCATCATTTTTCTAACACTCATTTGACTCTAGCAGTCATAGAATCTCTTTGCAATCCCTGTTCTGTTGACTTCATTTCAGGGGAATTAATGATCTGCTGTTGAGCGATTTTCACAGCTAAGTATCTCCTGACAATAGCCCTCCTTAGTTTGCTGTGGAGGAATGTACACCAGGCCAAATATAATCAGTTGTATACTGAGCTGAATTCAGACTTCAATAAATATTACTGTACTCTGCACAGTAATTTCAACTGTGGATGATTCATGCAGCAATTCTTTTCTTGTAAATAAGAGGTATATTTCTTAGAATTACATCTGTCAATAGCTTACAGTTCTGCACTAATAGATAGTTAAATATTCTGAAACAAGAAAAATAAAATTTGCATTTTACGACCATTTAAGAACAACAATCTAAATCTTAAGGGACCAGATTATGAATCTTTTGCTAATACTGCAAAGTGCTTATTTCATGAAGTAAATGGGTCTTCTCAGCTGAGAAAGTACATGCAGGGGTAAACCTATATTGTTTAAGTAATGTCATTCTGCCCCTGCAATCTTAAGCATTTTTATACAGTTAATAAAGACTACCAAGTCACGTTTTGACACAAGTCTTTTGCTCTGCAGCTGACTTGCCAAAAGGCACTTATTTAATTATAACATTGTAAGATAATGCATTGTGAATCCATACCAGGCAAATTACTCTTCACAGAGCATTGATAGCGTGTCTCTCTTCCACCTATGTAATTTATGCTAAGTGTAAGTCACTGGAAACACACAGCCCCTGAAAATTAAAGCTGCAAAATAACAAACACACAAAGCAAACTAGATTGCAATCTTGAAACCAGTTCTTGTGTGCTGTAATTATAATCACACATCAATCCTCCAGGCTAGACTGTAGCCTCTAGAAGGAAAAAGATAACAATGGAAAATCCACTGCAAAGCTTTATTCACAGTCACCTAGACTAAAACATATTTCATCCTATGTGATTGCCATTGTTTCCTCTCTCATATATTTGATAAAAACACAGCAGTTCATATCTTGCAGAAGTCATTCTATTAAGATGTGTAACAAGTCTCCACTGGTTTCTAACAGCCTACAGTTAGCCTACTTTTTTAATGATATGTAATGGTAACCTCTGTGCTCTCATAAGTAGAACATACAAGTTGTCCATAATTCAGCATGAAAAAAAAATAAAAAATCTTGTATGATATCTTGCCATCATGTATTTGTTTAGCAAGGCAGAATGACCTGCTCAAAGCCCAAAGGGAGAGAGAAGCCTAGTCAATGGATTAAGAGTTTATTTCTATTGGATTCAAGTACCAACTATACTTAGATTTTATTTTATTGTTTTATTAAAGATGTTTGAATACAGTAGGTCCATGTCTGAACCCACATCTCTCCAAACACTTTTTTTTTTCCTGTTTTAGAAATTTTCTTCTGACTTTTTTAGGAACTTCTTTTTGTTTCATATTTCACTAACAATAGAGCCTTCTTGGATCTGATCTCTCCATTAGGCTGGAAAAATATCGGTATGTGTCATTCCTCTCTCTTCCCTCTATCTTCTTTAACCTTTCTTAGCTGGCTTCAAAAAAGGTAACGACTAACCTGAGACATTGCTTACGTTTCTCCTCCACATTATAGTTTAGCAATGTGAGCTTTAGAACCAGGCAAAAGAAATATGAGAATGATGTTCTTTGAGTGTACTAAAGAATGCCACCTAATATAGCTTGGTGCTTAATAGTTCACAGCTGAATACAGCTTAATGCTGTGGTCTGTATTGTGACCAAAGAATAGACCTCAGTGAAGAAAGCTCACAACAGTCCAACATGGACATGGGTGTTTTCTTATCTTGCTCTTTCTCAGGAAAGTATCTCACCCCTGACATAACCTCCAGCTGTTGTATCCCTTTTTTTTCTTATTGTGACAGTATTTCAGGAAAGGCTCTCAAATCATTAAAATATTTCTGACTTGCATATACTGTGTTCTTAGGTAGGTTTTTCTTCAGTGCCTTGGAAATCCATTTGCATTAATTTGCTTTGTCTTGTTTGGTGAGATGTGGAAGAAACGCTGCACAGTTCTTTATATTCCAGTAGTTTGTTGTTGTTAAGTCCTACATCTACTATTTATTCAGATATCCAACAACTCTCAGGCATATTTAACAAGGTCTGTCTGGCATTGAGTCAGCTTTCTCCATAGCAGCCCACATGGTGCTGTGCTTTGTGTTTTAAACAGTGTTGATAACACACTGACATTTTGCCTATTGCTGAACAATGCTTGCACAGTGCCAATGTTTTCTCTCCCCTTCCCCAGTGAGTAGGCTGGAGTAGCCATGAGGAAGAGAGGTTTCACAGCTGGGACACCTTACCCAGACTGACCAAAGGGATATTCCATACTGTGCAATGTCATGTTCATCCATAAAAGCTTAGGGAAAGGAGGAAGGAGGGGAAGTGCTTGTGGTTATGGTATTTGTCTTCCCAAGCAACAATATTCTTGCTGGGGCCCTGCATGACAGCATGACAGGAAGTAGCTGCTGGACCTCTGCCTGACAACAAGAAGTTATGAATGAATGAACTTTTTGCTTTGCTCGCACATGCAGGTTTTGTTTTCCCTATCAAAATGTCTTTTTATTATGAGGTCTTCTTGCTTCCCTTTTTTTTTTTTTTTTTTTTTTTTATTCCCCCATAACATGAAGGGGTGAGCAAGAGGCACGTATGCATTTGGCTGCTGGCCAGGATCAACCCACCAGTTAATGTCTCAGATGAGTCCCTAAAATAGAAACTTCAGAAAAGAAGAATAATCAGACATCCCTTATTTAACTGTCATTAGGAAACCTAATATTTTTCTCAGATGGCCTAAACAGGATTAAGACCTTGGGGTGAAGCTGGAGTACTAATGATTTTTGGTAATGGATTATTTCCCTTCATGAAGTGCATCTGGATACCAAGAACCATATTATTATTAACCAAATGTAGTAATTTGCTTGGGGCAAAATGTCTGGAATATCACAATTGAGCAGGAAAAAAATAATTGTCTCAGATCATGAAACAGTCACATCTAGAGAAAGGCATCTAGAGACTTCTCGCCATTGCACTCCCTTATGGTGAAAAGATACAAGCATTCTATTATATGTGGTGTGTTTTTTAGAAACCATTAATGCTACCATGAGATTTAACTCTAAGCTTATCCGGTATATCAGTGAGTTTACTGAAATTAATTTGTCTCAGACAAATTAATTGTCTGAGATTTGGCAAAGATTGATTTATTTATTTTTTGTCAAGGTCTGGAGATCTGAAAACCATGGTCTATGCATACATGTGATAATAACTTTTGACTGTGCGTTAAGGGAAAATGACTGGCTTAGAAGCAATTTTAGCCTAGCAGTATAATTGGAAAGACAGTTAGAAATGTTCAGATCACTGAACATAAGAAAAAAATATTTTAGATGTGTATTTGGAACAAATGTGGATTGTCCTTTTTGCAGAACTACATTGCAAAGTTTGCTGACCGATTATTTTTATCAGGTTGCATATTGAAATCACCAATGTGGGCAAGCACTACTGTCACCCATAAGTAAAGATTTACTTTTCATTCTTACTAAGCTGGAGAAATTCAGGTCTGTGTTCACAAGATATTTTTGTGACTATGTGACCATGTCATGGAAGAACAAGATACTCGGTATATTGCTAAAAGATAATACCAAACTTCAGTTCATATGATCCTTTCTCTATGTTTCTGACATTTCAATCTGTTCAAGGATTGATAGGACAGTGTTTCAAAAGCAGGAAGACAATATTTGGAGGAAAAGAATTTCTGTTAGGAGATTCATCTACCCTCTTATTAAACAGGGTATCTTAGCTTCCTCTAGAAGATACAGAATGGAGATCCATTTGTATAGCTGCATCTGCTTTCCCTGGGGAGACTTATATTTGCAAGCTGCACAAAAGGTACCTTTGATGATATTTACACTAGAAGGAAACTCGTATTGTTTTAAATGGAAAAAGACATCCAAAGAGATATTTAGCATGACTTCAATACAGCAAATGAGATTTCATGAAGGAGATTACTCCTGAAAGGGTTTGCAGAAATGAAGTGTTATTCACACTGGCCTTTTCTGCCAAGCTGCTTTCCAGCTGGGTAGTGCCCAGCATATCCTGATACTTCAGGTTGTTCCTCCCCAGATGCAGGGCTTTACACTTCTCCTTACCGAATTTCACGAGATTCCTGTCAACCTGTTTCTCCAGCCTGTCCTGGGTTGCTCATTTACCCAGCTTCCATGGCCAGCCTGGCCTCTCCAGCCTGGCATGTGACCCTGCTGCTCCCCACACCCAGCCAACACAAGTACCAAAGAGAAAGTCCCTGTGGTACCAGGCACACTTGGGTGGGGGTCCCATGTGCTGCCTTGCACTGTTGTCAGTTGACAGTCATCTTAATGTATCATATAAAATATACAATTTTCATTCTTACTTTACAATTTGAAATCTTAGATAACAGTAACAACAAAAGACACAGAACCTGTGTCTTTCATTACAAAGCTGTGTTAATTCTGTAACTGTGATGTACTCTGCCTTATCGTAAAGCTATATAAATATTCCTACCTAGAAATGTCAACAAAAACAAAAATGAAAAGAAAAAACAGAGGGTCAAGCTGTCAATCTCTGTTTTTGTTTTTGTTTTAGTACAGGATTATTATTTTTGTTAGTTAATTTTATTTAAAAATATCTTGAAAATATTTTATTTAAAAATATCCATCCTGAATGATTCTCTATTCTGTTCTTGAGTGCTCTGGTTTTATCTGAAAATAAGATTCACTCATACAAAATGCATCAACGATGAAGAAATCAAATAAGACAAAAAATAAATAAATAAAAGGAAAAAAGTCAAATAACCTGTGAACAACATCAAATCACAGAATCACAGAACTGTAGAATGACACCATTGGTTGGAAGGACTGTAAAGATCACTTAATTCCAACCCCACTGTCATGGGTAGGGAAGGAATCAAAGCAGCACTGTGTTTTCTGTTTCCATCTTCTGGCAAATATATCGCAAATATACATATTATATATCTTCTAGAAAATGTAACAACAGTGTGTAGTACAAATGTTATGCTTTACATAACAAATATATTTTGCTGTTATATTATCCTGGTTTCATTTCATGAAATCAGGAAGAAGACAATGGCTGGCCATCTTATACTTTGTTCTTCCCCATTGTTCTTCAAAGTTCAGGCTTTGTCTTTTATTCCTCAACTTCTGCAAGTTCTTTGGCAGTATAAAAGCACTTAAAAATCCCCCCCCCAACACACACACACACCAGCCAGATGCTCATATCAGTCTCACCTCCACTCCATGTCAAGATAATACAGTTATGAAAACTCTGATTTCTTCAGGGAAGAAATATTTTTTTGGACCTTTGAAAGGGACTCAGACCATAGTCACCAAAGCTGGTGTCCAGCGACATGCTGCAATTGCACACACACTGCAATTTAGGTGTTATTCTGTTTCCACACTTTGGAATAAAAAGCACAAAGAATTTCTACATTCTATTCAGAAAATGATGCTTTTCATTCTTGCCATTCTGAGGGTACTTTTAACTACTGAAAATAAATAAACAGCAGAAGTTTACTTAGGAACTCCATTACAACTACAGAAAATTTAAAATTGTGCAGAGGCACCTCAAAAGGAGCACATCGATTCCTTAAAAAAAATCAAAATATTTTTTAGGTATTTGTATCATATAATTTTTAATGATACTTGCCCCCTAGAGTTCATGCCTATGTGGTAGAAAATCTACTGAAAGTTTGATCTCACGTGTTGATACTGAATGTACACATACATGTTTACACACAGACACACACAATTAGTGTCCTGGATAATGCTGTATGATAAATAAAATATAATTGTGCACTATAACTAAAATGTTAAAACTTGACTATGTTTCATGAGAAAAAAAAAAAATCACGCAAACTGAAATAGTCCAAGGAGCTCATGCATCAATGAAAGTAAACATTATGAATGAATCCTATGCTAATTACACTGATGTGGTGGTTTTACTCAGGTGGGCAGCCAAGCTCCACCACAACCACTCTCTCACTCCCCATCCTCAAAGGAAAAGGAGTGGAAAAGCAGTAGAAAACACAATGAAAGGGGCTCAAGGGTTGAGATACAGAAAGTGGGATCATTCAGCAATTATCATGATGGGCAAAACACACTCAGAGTAGGGAGACTGATAAAATTTATTGCCTATTACTAACAAGCTAGAGCACCAGGGAACAAAGAAAACAAACTGCAAATAAATTCCCCCCATCCAACCACTTCCATGTCCTCAGGGGCACAGGGGAACAGGCAATGTGGTCTGTGGTCAGTCCCTGAACAGGCAATGGGGTATGTGGTCATCTCCACCATTCCCTTACCATCACTCCCTGTTCCTGCTCCCCATGGGGTCCTTCCCACGTGATGCCGTCCTTCCCCAGCTGATCCCACATGGGCTGCCCACAGACAGCAGCTCCTCAAGCACTGCTCCCACACGGCTCCGTCCCATGGGGTCCATCCATCCATCCCCCAGGAGCAAACTGCTCCAGCATGGGTCCCCCATGGCTGGGCGGCAGCTCCCCCCAGCCCCCCTGCTCCTGCGGGGGCTCCTCTCCATGGGCTGCAGCTCCGGCCCCAGACCCCCTGCTCCTGTGGGGGCTCTCCATGGGCCGCAGCCTCCTCCAGGCCACGTCCACCTGCTCCACCGGGGGCTCCTCCACCCACGGGGGGGCTGCAGCGTGGAGATCTGCTCCATGGGGGACCCATGGGCTGCAGGGGGACAGCCTGCTCCACCGGGGGCCTCTCCCTGCACAGCCCGCAGGGGAACTGCTGCTGCCTGCCTGCAGCACCTCCTGCCCTCCTGCTGCACTCACCTGGGGGGGCTGCAGGGCTGCTTCTCCTCTCTTTCTCCCTGTGAAGCAGCTTTTTTTTTGTTGTTATTTTTTTTCTCCTTTCTTAAATATGCTCTCACAGACGAACAAACGACATAGTTTCTTGGCTTGGCTCTGGCCAGCAGTGGAGCCCTTATCTAACATGGGGCAGCTTCTAGATTCTTCTCACAGAAGCCACCCCTATGGCCCCCTGCTACCAAAACCTTGCCACGTAAACCCACCAGAGCAACTCTTTCGGCAAAGAAATTTTTCGCAATAACCAACCGAAACCTCCCCTGGTACAACTTAAGGTTTTTTGTTCTTGTCTTGTCACTTGGGGCTTGGGAGAAGAGAACGATCTCCACCTCTCTGGAGCCTCCTTTAAGCTTACTGTAGAGCACAGGAAGGTCTCCCCTGGGCCTCCTTTTCTCCAGGCTGAACAACCCCAGCTCCCTCAGCCGCTCCTCACCAGACTTGTTCTCTAAACCCTTAACAAGCTTCAGAGCCCTTCTCCGGACACACTCCAGCACCTCGAGGTCTTCGCTGAACACAGTGCTCGAGGTGCGGCCTCACCAGAGCCGAGCACAGAGGGACAACCGCTTCCCTAGTCCTGATGGCCACTCTATGTCTGATACAAGCCAGGTGTAGAGATATTTACATACATATATATGCAGCACTAGGACATGTTCCTTGGAAAACCGGTCAAACTCTCTTCAGAGCCCGTAAATTGATGGTTTCCTCTAACAGGCACTGACGCTTCAGCTGGATCCTCTAAATCCCATTTTACTGCTTCTGCTTCCTGAGCAGGTGACAGAAACTCCTAACCGGAGAGCAGAGGAGTTGTAGTTCTGTATACAGGCAATATTTGGAAGTTTGGAAGACGCTTCCCTTGCTCAGCTGCCATCCCTACGTTAATCAATCACCCGATCTTTTGCCTTCCAGCAAAAGTCTTGATGCAGTTCTTAAGGAAAGTTATTTCTGAAAATCCTCAGCCACCTCTGTGCACGCCAAACCTTTCATGGCACTGTGCAATGCGCGGATGGCAGCGATAAATCAGGTTGTGGAATGAATGGCAACGTGTGGGGAGGGAATTTTCAGGTGGCTTCGCGCTGTTTCACAGGTCCCTGAATTAGAGGTAATGAGGAAACAAGCGGTAGAAACAAAACCTTGAGCAAGGCTGAGATCAAGAATTGGCTACAGTGTTAAAGAGGACCTTTGGGCAGTGGGCAATTGCTGGCTGGCTCCAGGCGCATGTCTGAGGGTCTCTGACCAACTCTATGATAGATTCAGGCGCGTGGACAGCACGTGGGGCTACGGGGAGAGGACATGTAGGAGTGAAAAAGGGCAATAAACGCCTCCTGTTCAAGAGCCATCAGGAGTCTGTGTCTTGCATCCCTTCAGCAACACAAATATTTGGCTCCAGATCCAAAATGTCATGTATTTGACAGTTTTATTTATGGTAGCATTCCCCACCCCTCCCATCCCCTCTTTTCCCTCCCCTCCCCTCCCCTCCCCTCCCCTCCCCTCCCCTCCCCTCCCCTCCCCTCCCCTCCCCTCCCCTCCCCTCCCCTCCCCTCCTCTCCCCTCCCCTCCCCTCCCCTCCCCTGCCCTCCCTTCCCCTACCTTCCCCTATGCTCCCTGTCCCCACACTGCTACACTCCCCTCCCCTATACTATCCTACACACCCCTACACTCCCCTCCCCTATACTACCCTACACTCCCCTTCGCTACACTACCATACATTACCCTATGCTCCCCTCCCCTATGCTACCCTCCCCTATGCTCCCCTCCCCTACGCTCTCCTACACTCCCCTCCCCTATCCTACCCTACACTCCCCTAAACTCTGCTCCCCTACACTCCCCTAAACTCTGCTCCCCTACACTACCCTATACTCTCCTACACTACGCTCCCCTCCCCTCTACTACGCTACACTACACTATGCTACACTACACTATCCTACCCTCCCCTAACCTCCCCTACACTATCTTCCCCTGCCCTGCCCTCCCCTCCAATCCCCTCCCCTCCCCTCCCCTCCCCTCCCCTCCCCTCCCCTCCCCTCCCCTCCCCTCCCCTCCCCTCCCCTCCCCTCCCCTCCCCTCCCCTCCCCTCCAATCCCATCCCCTCCCCTCCCCTCCCCTCCAATCCCATCCCCTCCAATCCCATCCCCTCCCTTCCCTTCCTTTTATTCCCTCCCCTTCCCTCCCCTCTTGTCTTCTTCTCTCCTCTCTTCTTTCTTTCAGGTAACTTCAGATCGCTTCAGTGGTTCTCATAGCTCCTATCCCTGGCTGATTCACGGGAACCCATCAGCAGCAACCAGAAGCGCTCCAGCTGCTGTGTCACTGGTCGAGCAACAGTCTCCAACTGGGAATCGCTGACTTCGTTCTGTGGCTCAGACAGGTGCCTTTCAGTTCCACTGTGGCCCGGACGTGTCTTCTTGCTGTGTCCCCACCTACATCGCAGTTCTGCTTAGAAGCAGCAGCAGGGTTTTGAAGTAGTCCCAATACTTCCATTTTCAGTGGTTTAGCTTGGCTAGAAATGTGGTGGCTGTCTGTTGAAGACAACAAAGAGATTTGGGTTAGAAACAGCTAACTGAGTAGTTCCTTTCCACAAGGGCAAGGAATATTTACCCCTTCCTAATGGAGACTGCAGTGTCAGAGATAATGACGGGTCCTTCAGAGAGCTTTGAAATATCCCTTGGGGATGCTGAGTCCAGAGGACCAGAGTAAATCTGTCTGAAGCACACCATGGAAGCACTCTGAATTACTTCCTAGCATAGAAGCATGTGACCAATACGGCTTCAGCTGGTTTCAGTGTTCTTCTTTGCCTAATACCTAAAGTAAGATAAGAGGTCTCAATGCAGATGGGAAGATTGAGAAATACAGAAATCACTGATGTGCTTTGAGAACTTCTAAGAACTGAGAACTAAATAAATCCAATGTTGTAACATTAAGGATTGGTTAGAAAAGTAAACGTTGAAAACAAGTAAAGGAGAAGGACAAGTAAGCTTTCTTAAAGTATCTGCTATATTTAAAGGATCTTTAAATAAGTAAATAAGTAATGAAATATATACGCAGAGAGAGAGAGAGAGATACAGAAACCTAAGAAACTGCTGCGCAGGTTAGCTTCTTGCTCTCTTTTCTAAAAGTCCTAGTGAATACAGCATCTGTGTGCGTTACAAGCATTACCCTCAGTCCACCACAGGTACACACGAGAGGACAGCCTGCAGGTTCCGGAGGCAAAGAAACTGCTCTGGCTGGATGTGAAGAGCCAAGACAGAAGTTGCTGTTAGGGAAAAGATACACAGAGGGGATGAAAAACACGGAGTGTGCTTCCGACCTTCACAACTTCTAAGCAAGCGGAGATGAGGTTGTGGAAGAACCAAATGAGCTGTTGATCGAGAAGCAGCCTGAAGATTGTCCTTAACCAGGGCCTTGCATTCTTCATTTTTAGAGCATTGCTTGCCTTCAAGTGCACGATCATGATTTTATTAACTTTCTACCACTACAGAAATGCACCGGATTCTTTCACAAAACTTACAGGTGGTAATTGGAAGTACTGGTCAGCATTCTCTGTTTCCGTCTTCATCCCAATTCTCTTTTGGCCTGTGAAGCTTTTCAGATCAGAGGAGAAGATCCGCTGTAATACGGAGTTTTGGATACTGCAAAGGAAACAAAGAATCGTACTGACAACTCTTTTCAACTCACCTGCAACCATCACAGAAAAGAATACCGAAAGAACACCGCTTTATCATGGGAAGCATAAATTTGAGCATAGGTGTCCTATAGCTGAAGCGAGGTGAAGCAGGTTCCAAACAAGGTGAAGGAGCACACCCGTGAGCATTTCCATAAAGCTGTGTTTTCAAACAAATGGTGTAAAGACTTAGATTTTATTACAAGTGAAGAATGAAAAAATAAAAAGAAAGAAAATTACCAGGACATACAGTTTTCCTCTAGCTTGCTTTGCTTCTTTCTGAATCTAGGGCTTTGATACTGCTGCCTCCTCAGCAACATCAGCAATTTCCTAGGAAAGCTGGTGTCCACCAGGTGAAATAGGAATGGGAAACCCTTCTTGCCACAACTTCACACTCACACCAGAGCTGGCAGGACAGGCCGATGGACAGAGAAGTGTCTGTAAGAGTGTTAGAAAACAGACTTTAGATTTCCGTCAACCCAGGGAAAATTACTTGCTCATCCCTTCAAACTGAACTCTAAGTAGAAGGAGGTGATCCCAAGCTGCATTCCTGACATCTATGCTGCAAAGTCATCAAATGCGCCATGTTACTGTACCAGCCTGTTATGAACAGAAACAGGACTTTGAGGTTATGCTGTTGGAGTAGAATTAAGCTCAAAGAGTTAGTTAGTCTTTTGGTATGTTTTTGTCTGCAAGTGTTTTCACTGTTTCCCAGACAATGTCTCCAGCAAGCTGGCTGCTTGCTTCATTTGTTCTCTTCCTTTCTGTTTTGTTTGGTTTTCTCAGCAAGGGTTCTTAGAGAAATGAGATTAAAGTGATCATATTGTATGTCCATCCCTCCCTCCCCTTCGCTTGTCCAGAGCTTTTACCTTGTCCACCAGCTTGAATGAACTCGGTCATAGGCGCAGTTGTGTCCAAGCCATTGCTAGACATGTTGTGAAAACAGACAGCTAAGCAGTGGGGAGAGGACGTGCTGCTGTCTGCAGTGTGACCTCAACGCTTACCAAACAGTAGGGAATACACAGAGAAGGGCGTTAGGAAAACTTCAAGCCCCAGATACATTTTATGTTGAAACCATATTTCCCAAGATAACACTGAACACACCTGCATAATCAAAATGTATTCATTTCTTGGTTCATCCAACTCCTAGGTTTTAGTTTTAAAGAGTTTCTGTCTTGGCTTAAAGCACTCTTCCAATCTCTATTTGCAGTTACTATGATTCCCTGAAATAGCTAATCCCATTTTTTTCTTTGTACAGTCTCCCAGTCTCTTTGTTTTCCTCTCCCCAAGAAACTTAGAACTGCTCTCTTCATACTTGACAACTAGATATGGAGCCGTATCAGCCAGAAGGAAGTTTCCTTCACACTTTCTGCTTCTTAGGGTATCTGGACTCTTACCTTTACTCTTACTCGCCCTTCCTACATTAGCACAAAGAAAGCTGTTTTGGAGATCTGATGTCTTGTTTTCCAGAAGCTACCCTGAATCACCCTTACGAGAGCTGTCCCACGCTGCGAGCATAAGTCTTGCAGTCTGCCCAGATATTTGCCTTCTAAGTCGATAATCAAATCTGTCAAGTTAAGAACATGTAATTAATGGAAAGGAAATCCTTTTATTTTGATCCAAATTCCCTTTTTTTTAAAAAAAAATCTTTTTTTTTCTTCTATTTTTTCTAGACCAAGAGTGAATGGTGGGAAACCAGCAAAACTCAGGTGAAAAATGGAATGAAAAATGTTAAGGTCAGGCAGCTTGCCCACTGCAATTGCTACCCTGAAAGCAGATGGAGTGCATCTTCATACACCACAGCCTGAGACACTACTCGACAGGCCAGCCCATGTGATGAAGTCCATTGCTGTCCTGAATTTGAACGTGACAGGGGGACTCTTAAGCCTCTTGTTTATGCTTTAGTACTTGCGGTCTATGGGAGGACCACAGCACACTCTTCTCTGTCTACCCTTATTTGTTGATTGTCTGTAGGGAGAAGAGAACGTGCAGAGGCCCTCACCCGTACATTGGGTCTGTTCTCACTCTGTGCAGCTACATCATTGAGCAAAGTACCAAACTTGATGCTTCTGTAAGGACTTGACACAAACTACAGAATACTAAAATGAAGCATTCACAACAAAACCACATTGTTTTCCCCAGCCAAGCATCAAAACACTTACAGAAGGGCATGGGCCCTCTCTGTGCCCCTCAAGGTGAGATCCATAAATCCTCACGTGGTTTCATCACATCCAGCACCCTTCTCTGTCCCTCCCAGCTAAACGTGCACAGAGGCAGCTGTTCCCAAAGTGCTGTGGTGACATAATTCAGTTCTGTTTCTGAAGTCATCACCGCAGGTGCCTCACAATGACGTCACAACAGTCTCTGTTGCTAATGCGTATGTCTCAGAAACAGCTAGAGAAGTACCACTATGCCCAAACTGACTTTAATTAGAGTAGTTCAAAAATTATTCCCTGCTCCCCTACATCTGTGGAAGGTGTGTGATAAATCTTTTTCTTGAGAAAGGATTACAGGCAGGAGGTGCTCCCACAGGGGAACTGCTGCTGCCTGCCTGGAGCACCTCCTGCCCTCCTGCTGCACTCACCTTGGGGTTGCAGGGCTGGTTCTCACTCCTCTCTCCCAGCAGCTGTAGCGCAGCAGTTTTTTTCCTTTCTTAAACCTGCTCTCCCAGAGGCCCAACCAGTGCCAGCAGGTGGTCCCTTTTGGAGCAGGCTGGAGCTGGTTCTGACATGGCACAGATGCTCGGCCCTGCTCACAGAGGCCGCCCCGTGCAGCAAATGAACAGAGACACACTTTACATTTATTCCAAGTTTTCTTCATGTTATCAAGAGTTTTTCGTTGGCTTATAGTAACTCATGCTACTAAGCTAACATATGAATATTTCAAGTTTTTCATTTCTTAAATGTTTGTTATCTCTTGTTGAAAAACAAACTTTTTAAACAATAAATAAATATAAGCAATAGAATTTATTATGAATTGCACAATGGCAAGCATGCCTAGCTTGATTAGTATTCTAACTGCTTTCCATGCTGCTTCTTTGAAGCATAGTCAATACATTCTGTAATTAAAGGCTTTCAAAGAAGAGTTCAAGTTTTTATCTGTTGCTTCAGACTTTGAATAATAAATAAATAAATAAATAAATAAAAGGATCTGCCTGGGTTATTTTCCTATGCTACTCTAAAATTTTATTTATAGAAACTACGGTGTTGTAGTTTCTATAAAAGTAATCTTGCTTACTTTTATATAAGTAAACAGAATTCTATTGTTTGGGGTTATGTATTTCATCTAGGATTGCTTTTCCTTCCAGAAATTCAATTTGGATCTATTTATTTATTTATTTATTTTGTTTATTTCCTCAAGGGACTGGACCCTGTTTAAACAAACTTTCCTCTTTTATTTTTACCGTTTATTTTTACTTCTGTTGTCTTAAATCTGCACAAAAAAAAAAAAAAAGCACCTTATTTATTGCTTAAAATCTTTGACCCTTGGTTCATTTATTCAGATATTTCTTTTAATTTGTCTCTCTTTTTTATCAATTCTTGATGCTTGTACTTCTTCATGCTACATATATATTTTTGATTTTATACTTGAATTTCCAGTCCATTTGTAGACGTACAATAGCATCTCTCAGTCATATGCATATATTCATGTATAGCTCTCAAAGCTTTTTGCATTCTTTTCAAGACCTTCTAGGAAGCTCTCTTTGGTAAATGCTCCTTTCTGACTGATAATGCATAACTGCATGTGAAATAATTTCACATTTCAAATTCAATTCACATTTCAATTCTGTAATTTCTTGAATAAATATCCATGCCATATATGTATTTATATATGTATATATATTACATATATATATATTATATTACATATATATATACACATTATATATATATATATACACACATATATACACACACACCTGGATTTTTCAGTATTTGCTGTTGTGCAATTCAAGTTTAAAATGGCTATAACGTTCCAGGACCGTTGAAGCTGTCAAGTTTTCATTTGGGGAAGAAATAGATAGACTATTGCTTTATAGTGATGAATACAAGGAGACTTTTATTTGGCCAGTCTTGAGATGGATCTGTATCACCTTTTCTCCATGAAACAAACAAACAGAAAGAGCATCAAAAGGCTCTCAATCTCTAGAGTTCTATTTGATTAGATGACAAACTAATATAACAAACCAATTTTTCACCAGAAAAAACTTTGCTTCTTCCAAGTAAAACAGAGCAAAGACTTTAAAATCCTGCTTCCTGTTTGCATATACATATGCAAGTACGTGTGTAATTTTTTCTGCCTAGCTCTCTAACATAATCTCTTTCAATCTGCTCTTGGTTTAAATTACCCCTTCTGGGTGCCAGCAGAGTTTAATAGCCTCTAAGACTTGGTTGCACATCTCCTTCTTGAATTAGGAAAGCCTCCTCTTCTTTCCATAAGTTTCCTAGCAAGTTGTGTGATGCTTACAAAGTATCTCTCTGCCAGCAAAACTTCCTCCAGTGACACATGCTCTGCACAGCTTTCCAAGGAAGGGCACTGCAGCTTCTGCCTGACCCAAATCGTGTCAACTTAGGGTCATCTTAAGCTGAACTGTAAAAGGATGTCTTGGAGTGCCTGCAGACAATGGGTGGCATTGGTCCTGTGAGACTATCAGAAGTAACTCTCCAGGTGTGTATGGGGTGGGGCCCTCAGCACTGACTGCTTTTCTCTACATATTTTTGCTGCTTTCTAATGTAGACATAGCTGCAAGTCAACGTATAGTATTAATATATCTAATAAATGGTAAATAAGTAAATTAAAATAGTTATTCCATCTTCTGAACAAAAGAGGGAAAGCCATGTTCTCCTAACGCTGCTACACTTTCATTCACAGTGTCCGTTTTTATTTATTTTTTCCCTGCTAGTTTTTTTTTTTTTTTAAGAAACTTTTGTTTGCAGTTCTTTTGTCTTATTTTTGCACTTTATAGAGTAAACCAAAATGTGTCTCTGACTTTAGCACTGTTGGGTGTTATTTTCCTCTAGTTTTGAAGTCCTGAAGGTGCAGTGGAATTATCAGATCCTTGGGCAGTGGATGTGATCTATACAGGAGTTTTCTCCAGGAAGCTTTCTCTCCTCTCCCCCAAACTATGGCATCATTTTAAATGTCATCATATGGTAGATCATCTGTACCAATCAAAGTTCATCCTTCAGTCCAAAGTCAATTAGTGCTTCCTTATAAACTGCTTATGAAGAGTTGTGTCTATGATATAATAGTCCCAGGATGCTTCTATACCATTACAATTCTCAGAAAATATTTTCTAATCTAATATAAGGAAAGAAGTATAGTGTTAGACATGTCTTGGCCACTTATTCCTTAAAAGGGTCATTTCAAGTGTATTCATAAGATTAGGCAATTGTCTTCTCACCTGTGTATCCACTAATTCCCAGACAAGGTTTATACTAGAGACTGACAGACAGGATGTCACTCAGCAGACATGATTTCGGATTATTGTCTCTTCAGAGTTATTTTATCCTCTTGTATTTCTCTCTCCACATTCTTGTTTACAGCATGGATTGCAAGTAATAGGATGGTAATTGTTCCATGCCCCGGTAAATTAAAAGATTGAAAACTATTGAAAAAGAAATTTCTTGCCAAATATCAAGATCTCAATTTTTAGAGAGCCTGCAAATAAGCTGAACAAATAATTTCCAACAAATAATTGACTTGCTGAATTTTATACAGTTCTGGAGATGAACTTGAAACTATAGAATATGCCCGATAGAATACATTATTTACTGAGTAATTCACAAATAATTCTTTTATTGCAGAGAACATTCAAATCAAATTGCAGTCATTACTGTGTGTGCAATTAATACTGCTTAAATTTATATTATATATGTTCCAAAAAAAAAGTGTCTGCTGTATTTTATTGCAATATTATCAGTTCACAATCTTGATTGGCTAATGTAAGAGAAATATAAGCCAGAGGGAGCCACAAACTGGGATGTGTCAAATCGCCAATTTTACAATTCAACATAAAATTTGAAATTATCATAGAAGAAATATTGGAGCATGTTGATTGAAACCCTTGAGTAGAGTATTCTTGAGCTGCAAAAGTGCAAATGCTTGCCTAGCTTTATTAACTTTTGTAAATACTTCTGAACATATTGAGTAAAAAAAAAAAACATCAAAATGTATCTTAAAGTTTTATGATATCCAAGTTATTAAAGGCTTGAAAAATGTGCTTATGGTGGTCCAATTTTCCTGGTATTGTGAAATAGAAGTAATATGCAGATTTATTTCCTACAGCACCCATGTTCGTGATGTTTCATCTCTTCATTATAACATACGGTCTTATGCTGGAAAATACTAGGATAGTATATTTATTAGTTTTTTAATTATAATTTTTGAAAATGTTTGGTATCAAGAGAGAAGCAAAGCATATTTCCACTGTCTTCATTCTTAAGTGTGACAAGATGTTTTGAACTTCTGTGGTAATATATGCCAACAGGATCATACAGAGAAAAAGAATTATCGTGGAGTTTTGTTTTTGTTATTTCTTTGATTCTATTTCTAGTTCTCTTCCCTCTGTTTGATTCCAAAGCGTAAAAATGTGCTAATGTACTGACATGTGACAGAAATAAAAATATTATTATCTAAAAAGATCAGCCTGGAAATCTGTAAACACTACAGTCAAAAGAAGATATTATTAATAAGTGTTCCATGTCCCCAGCTCTTGGAAGCTAATCTGTCTGTTCTCACATGTAATAAAGCCTTTTATTATGCTATTTTATTTCTCCATTTCATCATTTGGACGTTTTCTTTTTCTAAGTTTCTAGGTTTTCTAAGTTTCTCTCCTTATGTTTTTAACTTTTTTTTTTTCTTTTTTTTTTTTTTTTTTTTTTTTTTTTTTTTTTTCCCCAATTAAATTGGAGGAGATATCTATTCCTTCACTTGTGCAAATGGCGATAAAATACTACTAACAGTAACTTACTGGAAGTTATACAGGATATTTGTGTGAGGAACTAATGAGTTAAAGAAAATCAGATACATGCTATAAGACATCAAGAGATGTTTAAGAGTATCAAAGGATTTAAGAGCAAAAATGCTTTTAAAAACATCGCTCTCAAAAATGATTGGAAATTATCCAATGTTTTAATGCATGAAGAGCAGATTATACAAAATTAGGCCAACACACAGCTGCAATGCTAACAGTAGTGCGCCTGCTCAACTTTGCTGCAATTTATGTAGGTATACACTACTCCAATGCCATTAGCCCTCCCACAGTCTTCTAGACCAAACAGGATGTGTTAAGGAAAAGCCGAAAAAGAAATAACCAAAAGAGGGATGATAGCACCTTAGGAAAACTTTATCAGTTTTAACTGTATTTTTTACCTTGAGCCAGATTGTGTTCTCTCCAGACCTCTCCTATTACCCCTTCTCTGCTCCCTTTATATTATCTTTGTACCATTATGCTCATCTTTCTCCAGTCCTCTTCAATTTTCCCCCTACAGTATCTACCTCTCTACATCTACTCTGACTCCTGGCCTTCCTTCTCACTGATACATTCTAATGAAACTCTTCTTCCCTCACCAAAAGTCTGGAAAGGGCTTCCAAAGAGGTAGCATCTCTTCCCTAACATTGTACTCATTTCTAGCTTGATAGCAAACTGAGATATCAGTTGTCCATTGCATAGTGTGTACATTGCCTACCACAGTGGAGGTGCTGTCATGATAAACCTGATTAACAGCTCTGCAGCAGCAATAAATTGGCTCTGTGCTACTAAGATTCATATGAGGCTAAACAGAAAGGTTAAACAGGTGGCTGAGGAGATATATCAGAAAATTGAGTGGGGAGAGGCCATCCTGGGTAAAAAAAAAAAAAAAAAAAAAAAGACGCCAAAAGCTCAAAAGCATAACAAGTCTGAAATTACTGTCATTTGCTTTTATTACATAATGTTCAATGAGTTTTTCATCTGGAACTAATTACAGAAGAAGATTCAGAAACAAAAAAATCCTAGGAGAAAAATGAACTTGGCCTTCAATTACTTCTGAATTTATTACTTCTGAATTACTAGGTATACTTGTGCAAAGTATTTGACAGTTTCCCACATGACATTCTTGTCTCTAAATTGGACAGACATGGGTTTAATGGATGAGCCACTCAATGGATAAAGAATTGGCTGGATGGTCAGTCAAAGGTTTGTAGTCAATAGCTTGATGTTCAGGTGGAGACCGGTGATGAGTGGTGTTACTCAGGTATCTGTATGGGGACTAGCACTATTTAACAACTTTGTCAGTGACATGGACAGTGGGATTGAGTTCACCTTCAGCAAGTTTGCAGATGGCACCAAGCTGACTCATGCAGCTGACATACCAGAGGAAAGGGATGCCATCCAAAGGGATCTTGACAGGCTTGAGAGATGGGCCTGTGCGAACCTCATGAGGTTCTATAAGGCCAAATGCAAGGTCCTGAATCCGGGCTGTGGCAACCCCAAACACAGGCTGAACATAGGCTGAATGAAGAATGGATTGAGAGCAGCCTTGCAGAGAAGGACTTGGGTGTATTGGTGGATGAAAAGCACAACATTAGCTGGCAATATGTGCTTGTAGCCCAGTAAGCTAATATCCTGGACTGAATGAAAAAGAAGCCTGGCCAGCAAGCTGAGGGAGGCGATTCTCACCACCTATTCTGCTCTCGTGAGACCTCACCTGGAGCACTGTGTTAATCTCTGGGGCACCCAGCACAAAAAGGACATGGAAGTACCAGAATGAGTCCAGACGAGGGCCACAAAGACGAACAAAAGGCTGGAGCACCTTTTCTATAAAGAAAGGCTGAGAAAGTTGTAATTATATAGCCTAGAGAAGAAAAGGCTCCAGGGACACATTATAGCAGCCTTCTAGTATTTAAAGGTGGCCCTCCACCTTCAAATGGGGAGATGGGGAGTGACTCTTTATCAGGGAGTATAGTGACATGACAAAGGATAACAAAAAGAGGTTTAGGTTAGATATAAGGAAGAAATTCTTAACTATGTGGGTGGTAAAGGCACTACAACCATGTCACAATTTTGCCTGGGGCAGTTAATTTTCTTCGTATAGGCTCATATGATGTCGAGCTTTGGATTTTGATTAAAATAGCAATGATAACATTTTTGTTGTTGCAGAGAAGAAATTACACAGAGTCGAGGACTTCTCTGCTTCTTATGCTGCCCTGCCAGCAAGGAATCTGGGGGTGCACAAGAAGCTGAGAGGGGGCCCAATGAACCTGGCCCCAATTAACCAAGGGGGTATTCTATACCAGATGACATCATGCTCATCAATAAAAGCTGGGGTAACAAGGGAGGATGTTACATGTCATGAGCCCACATTCCTGGAAGTGGCTGAATATCTGCCTACCAATGAGAAGTAGTGAATGGTCCTTGTTTTGCTTTGCTTGCATGCATAGCTTGTTCTTTACCTAGTAAAATGCCTTTATCTCAACCCATGATTTCTCACACTTTTGCCTTTTTGATTCCCTCTTGCTTCCCATTTGTGGAGAATAAGCGTCTGTTACTTAGCTGCCTGTTGTGCTGAACCACAAAAATTGGTTGTGGATGCCCCATCCCTCGAAGTATTAAAGGACAGTTTGCGTGGGTCTTTGGGCAACTGATGGGCAGGTATTGCCCATCAGTAGGATTGCCCATGGCAGTAGGATTGGACCTAGATGATCTTTAAGGTCTCTTCCAACCCAAACCGTGCTATGATTCTATGAATCGTTTCACCTTAGACTAGGTATGTATGTTCCTGCATTAAATCAGGTGTGCTTGCATGGAACTTCTTGAAATCACTCCATTCTTTTTATCTTTATGTCTAATCAAACTACTTTTGTTGTATGGAGATAATATTTAAAAAAAGAAAAAGAAAAAAAAATCATTTTGTTTGGCATTTTATTAGGGATATTTTTTGTTCTTTCTACTGAGTTAAAATCATTAAAAAACTAATATGCAACCACAGCATTGTTACTTATACTTTACTTTACTTTACTTTACTTTACTTTACTTTAATTTAATTTTATTTTATTTTATTTTATTTTATTTTATTTTATTTTATTTTATTAATTTATTTATTTTTTTATGAATATGGTTTCAAATACTGTGTAGAAGAACATGATTTTAGAAGACTGTGCAGTTCGGGCTTAATTATAATGTTTTGTCTGTAGAAAACTTAGTTATTATTTCAGTAGTTGTTTTTTTTTAAAAAAAAAAAAAAAACAGAATTTATTTTTAATAATTTGAAAACAATATCATAGGAAAAGAAGGTTTACAGTATCTGTAATAGAAGTAAAATTTTTGATGTTTCAAATGCTTGTGGTCTCTGTTGAGACCCTGAAGAGTTTTACATCCAGAAAGAGAGCTCCTAATTCTTTCAGGTTAATTCAAGTCATTATTGAAAGGAAACAAGAAAACTGACATATTTAAGTTATTAAATGCTCATGAAGATTTTGGTCATTAAACTTTAACTTTTATTGGCAGCACAAGAACAAATTCTCTCCCTTCCTTTTTGTTCCCACTTCCTTTCATTCCTTTATTCCTTTTTCAAATTCTCTCAGTGAAATGCCTGTTGTCACATCCTGCAATGCACAGGCTGGGCCAAAAAAAAGGGCTATGCAATGGTTATTGGCAAACAGCAGCAAGTAGTTCCTTGTATTCCAGGCTTTAGTGACTTGAATTGTTGTTCAGAAGAGTTTGAACATCTTTTTTTTTTTTTTTTTTTAATAGTAATTTCACCCTCTTTTCCACCTTGACCTTCTAGTTATTTTTTACTCTAATAAGTGACAGAGAGTCATTTTTTCCCTTTCTCTAAATTTTGTTGTGATCTCATTAAAGTCTGTTTTTGATATCAAAACTACTGTACTAGACAACATTTCTTCCATCTATAAAGTCAATATTTTGTGTGGTCAGGAACATTCTCAGTGCAAAATCAGAAGACTCAGGCTTATATTTGAAGGTGTACTTTTTTTCCCAAACTCCTTCCTTCCAGTAAGTTATATTAGAGAAACAGACCATATGGCATCAAGTAAAACTTATTTTATATTTACTTACTGAACAATGCAAAAGGAACAGTAAGTTTTGTTCTAACTTCTGAGACCCCAGTGGTAGCAGAGCTATTATCCAGAGCTATCTGAAAGTCATTTACAGTCCTCACAGGGGGTCTATCTGCAGGCTTAATTTCAGATCTGAGCTTTTCTGTATCAGTTTACTGCTTTTCAAATGATCTTATGATAAACTCAAAACAAAGACCTTTTGCAGAAAGAATAAGTTGTATTATATTTCTGGGAATGATTGCTCATGTTAGGGCTTTTGTTCTAGGGAGCCTAGAGGAAAATTACTTTCATTACATTGCATTAGTTACAGATTGTATAGCTAAAATATGACTGAAAAATTAACTGGTATTTGGATGTCTTTTAACATGGTTGTTTTTGTTGTAGTTGTTAGGTTTTTGTTTACTTGTTTGTTTTCCTTACACAGTTTAGTGGAGGGCAGAACTTTGAGTTCTAACAATAGAAACAAGTGTATTCTTATGAAAACACTTGGCACATTTGGAAAGTCTCTCTGTGGGATCTTTAATTCCCCCCAAAATATTCCTCCCCCTTATAATCTAAGTTGCTACCCAAAAAAAGCATTATGCATTTTTTGTTTGTTTGGTTTGTTTGGTCCTCTGATGACAGTAACGACATACATTACAGTGTTATTTGTGTGGTGATGGTACTTAATGGCTGTTAATGGTTCCTTGAACTCTGACAAGTTCGGTGCCTTGTTAACTTCCCTGGGGAGCCTGACCACCTCTGGGTGCAGAACCTTTTCCTAACCCCCCAGCCTGACCCTCCCCTGTCCCAGCTCCTTGCTGTTCCCTTGGGTCCTGTTGCTGTCCCCAGAGAGTGTTTGCAAGCATGTTAAGCCTGTTTGAAATTATTTTAGAGGTGAAGAATTCATCCGTCCACGTATTTGGCAGATATGAGAAAAAAGTAACGTGGACATACCCATGGTTGTAATTAAAGGTGTAATGGGAAAGTGTAAATCAATTAGTGTTGGTTTCTATTGTAACAAAAGCGTAGAAAATATTTTCATCTTTGTGGGAATAGAAATGTTGTTTTTGCAGAGTTACATTGTTTAGAAGGAGGGAATGTGGTACTGAGATATGCTTACAGTGATAAGAAAGTTTAGCAGGCGACTTTGTAAAATGCAGACAATCAGACTCCTTAGGACAATTAGGTGAAAATCATGGTATCAAGTCAAGTCAGATAAGTGAAGAAACGTTACCACTTCAAGCAGTAAAAATGTCAAAAGAAATTTGAAATTTAACAGGCCAGCGACTGAAGGCCATGCATTGTTTGTGAAACATCACATAAATGGTGAACCTGGATTACCCACTCAGTGGGGAAACAGGGGAGGGTCCTGCCATCAAAAGGTATATAAACTGTGTTTTGGAACTAGTAGATGAGCTCTCTCCTGCTTGTGGGGTGCCCGCCATTGCAATCGCGAATAAATTACTACTTCACTGAGATCCTCGCCTGAGCCTAAGTTATTGGCTACAGAGTGTTTCTCACATCTTGAACCAAGTATTTGAGACGTGATTTATACATGCACATCCAAAAAACATTTCCAGAAGATTTTCATTAACATCTGGAAACACTTGAGATTCTTCCTATTTCTCCATTTTTGCTAGTCTCATAAGTCTCTACAGATGTGTAGGCGAATTTATCTAGGCGGATTCTAGACATTCTGTTTTTAGATGGTGGAGATGATGCTCAAGTATGAACTGGCAGGCATAGATTTGAATAAAGATCATTTTCCTTTCAAAATGCTGATCGAACCACTACCTGAATAAAGAAGAAAGTGTTATAAATGAAGATACAACTCAATCTGAATTTAGTAATATTTATAAAAGGGAAGTAAACAGTGCTAGGTGCACGGGGAATCTACGCTCTACCAAAATGCACACACGAACTTTCTAAATATACAGAACCTTGCTTTTACATACTAAACCCAAGTACGCCTATACCTTTTCAGATTGTACATATGTATCATTTTAAATATAAACATGGCAAAGTTTTAAAAGGCAAGTGTTTAACAAACAATCCATTAAGTCTCTTACTATTAATGTCCATGACTGGGGGAGCATAGTTGGTAATCCTGGTTGAAGTGCTCCCATATCTTCATGACTTCTCAGATCATGTAACATTCTCCATTCCTTTCCATTCCTTTTCTTGATTACATACATCGGAAAATTCCAGGGCTAGTCGTGGGAACAATATGTTGTGCTTTAAGTTGTTAAGCAACTCGGCCTTCGAGCCTTATGTATCTTATTCTTCCCGGATCGAAGGGAAATATACCCAGCTCCTTTTCAAGGCCAACAGGGCCTGGGCCAAAATGCACATTCGGGTCACCAGGGGGCAGAACAGCAAAGGCCTGCAATGGCATTAGTTTGGGGGGGTGGGGGGGGGCAATGGGATAAATAGCAGAAGGATCGGTGGACGAGCCCACGGATCCCTCACTATCTGGCAAACCACACGTTTCCAATTGTAATCCCACATGGCTCTTTAAGGCCTCAGAGACTGCTTGCCAGGTGCCGAGCAATCCCGCCGCAACCTTGTTGTTTTTAGTAGCAGAGTCCCACACCTTGACCTCAATTTGGTCCCACGCTTCAGGATCATAAATTGTCTGATTGTTAATAAAGAAAATAAGCTGTAAGGTTACCAGGACAGTCCACGTTTCTAAGGAAGAATGATTCCCCATAATGTGCAACTGCTTACCATGGAGGGGTAGTTGAGCTTCTTCCCAGCTCCGCTGCGCCTGTTTCCAGTGACTTTCTGTACAAGCTTCTTTGAGCGGTTTGATGAGTTTGGCAGAACCTATCTTCATGAGGCGATCAATGTGCCTGTTCCCATCCTGGTCTCTGTTCTGCTAGCCTGTCCCTATTCATTCCTTTTTTCTACTTCTTTATTGATGACATAACTTCATTACATCATGTTGCCTTTTTATCTTGAGGGCAAGCTCCCCTCTTATACCATTCTCCCCACAGCAGTCCTTTTCAAAAACAACTTTTCATTGGTCAAAAAACTTTGCCTGGTAACCAGCAAACACCCAGCAACTTCCATGCCTTAATGGTGGGAGAACAAGCAACCCTGAGACTGCATGGAGTCTCCTGAATCACCCTTCTTTGTTCCCTCTAAACTCTTTTCATTCCTGATGGCCTCATCATTAAGAGTCTGATGGGGCTTGCTGACCCCCATGGCCACACTCCCACATCTCCCCCTTCTTTATTAACATCAACCATCTTCTTGACACAAATTATTGCTCCATGTATCACAAAAACAAGACCTAGTTTCTTTGGGTATCTCCAAAAGGAGCCATATCACAGAATCACAGAACTGTAGGGGTTGGAAGGGACCTTGAAAGATCATTAGGTCCAACCCCCCTGCCAAAGCAGGTTCCTCAGAGCAGGATGCCCAGGTAGGCGTCTAGATGGGCTTTGAATACCTCCAGAGAAGGAGACTCCACAACCTCCCTAGGCAGCCTGTTCCAATGCTCCATCACCCTCACCGTGAAGAAGTTCTTTCGCATGTCAGTGTGGAACTTCCTGTGCTCTAACTTGCAGCAATTGCCCCTTGTCCTGTCCCCACAAACCACTGAGAAGAGGTTGGCTACATCCTTCTGTCCCCCACCCCTCAAATATTTATATACACTGAGGAGACCTCCTCTCAGTCTTCTCTTTTCCAGGCTGAACAGACCCAGGTCTCTCAGCCTTTCTTCATAGGGAAGATGCTCCAGGCCCCATATCATCTTTGTGGCCCTCCGCTGGACTCTTTCCAGGAGATCCCTGACTTTCTTGTACTGGGGAGCCCAGAAGTGGACACAGTACTCCAGGTGAGGCCTGACCAGGGCAGAGTAGAGGGGGAGGATCACCTCCCTTGACCTGCTGGCCATTCTCCTTTTAATGCATACCAGGATCCCATTGGCCCTCTTGGCCACAAGGGCACAGCGCTGGCTCATGGTCAACCTGTCGTCCACCAGGACCCCCAGGTCCTTCTCCTCAGAGCTCCTCTCCGGCAGGTCGTCCCCCAGCCTGTACTGATACTTCGGGTTGTTCTTTCCCAGGTGCAGGACTCTACACTTGCTCTTATTAAATCTCACTTGGTTTCTTCCTGCCCATCTCTTCAGCCAGTCCAGGTCTTGCTGAATGGCAGCACAGCCTTCTGGCGTGTCAGCCACTCCTCCTAGCTTTGTGTCATTGGCGAACTTGCTGAGGGCAGACACTATTCCCTCATCAAGGTCGTCGATGAAGATGTTGAACAAGACTGGACCCGGCACTGACCCCTGGGGAACACCGCTAGTCACAGGCCTCCAGCCAGACTCTGCTCTGCCGATCACCACCCTCTGAGCCCATCCAGACAATGAGTTCTCAACCCACCTTGCCGTCCACTCATCTATCCCACACTTTCTCAGCTTTGCTAGTAGGATGTCATGGGAGACAGTATCAAAAGCCTTGCTAAAGTCAAGGTAGATGACATGCACCACTCTCCCCCCATCTACCCAGCTGGTGATGCCATCATAGAAGGCAACGAGGTTGGTTGAGCACGACTTCCCCTTGGTGAATTCATGCTGACCACTCCTCATAACCTTCTTCTCTTCCAATTGCTTGGAGATGGCATCCAGAACAATCTGCTCCAATACCTTTCCAGGGACAGAGGTGAGACTGACTGGCCTGTAGTTTCCCGGATCCTCCTTCCTGCCCTTCTTGAAGACCAGAGTGACATTGGCTATCCTCCAGTCTTCAGGCACCTCACGCGTTCTCCAGGACCTTTCAAAGATGACAGAGAGCGGTTCGGCAATCGCATCTGCCAGCTCCCTTAGCACACGCGGACGCATCCCATCAGGACCCATGGATTTGTGTGCACTGAGCCCAGTCATACGCTCCTGAACCACTCCCACATCCACCAGGGGGGAGCCCTCCATTTCCTAGACCCTCTGCCCTATTGTCAGGGGCGAGGAGTCCCGGGGGAGTGTCCTTGGAGTAAAGACAAAAGCAAGGACACTCCCCATATACTCTGGCTGAATACCTAGGGAGCTACTATAACTTTGCTAAGGATGACATTCATCAGTTGTGATATGGTAACATCATGATTTAATTTAGTGCTCTAGTAAAACACCTGGCCCTGGCTGCAGGTGGAAGATTTCATGGAAGTCAGGCAGAAGTACTTCTGTAGTGGTTCCCACAGGGGTAACCTTTGTATACAGGAATGCAGATATACCTATACCAGATATACCTCATCACACGTATACATTACACCACTTGTGCCTGGCTCTCCCCATCCATACAAGAGTACCATCAGTCAGTCACATCTGAGGTCACATTCACACTGCTTAAGTGTTAAAATACAGTGCTGATTTTGGTAATCTATCTGATTTTCTCCATTGACTACATTATGCACCTACACAATGTTTAGGCACCAGGAAAATGCTTAGTCTAGAGTGTTAGTTTAAAGCAGACAATTAGAATACTTCTTCCACCTGTTAAATAAGACTAGTTTCCTCAGCATTTTGAGAAACATGATTCTCAAGCACAGAAAAGAGAATTTGGTTCCTCCTCTTGTTCTCCTATTTTGTGGTAGTAGATTTTTCTTCTGATTTTGTGTGCAAAACCTTGAAGTCCAATCACAGAGTAAGAAGAAGCTGCAGACAGACAGTGGTAAAATAAGATGGAAGTCAAAATAATTTAACTTCTGTAAAATACTGTTTCTTGAATACAAAGAGACCTCCTATTTTTTTCTGCCATTATTGCAATGATAATGTTAAAATTCCAGTGAGATATCAGAGAATACTGAAAAGCATTAACAAACAACATTTTAAAGTAAGTCAGCAGATAGAAAGACAAAAATTTTATTATTTTAAGCCTTATTATTTTCAAAAAATAAAAAATAATAATAAAAAATCTATTTAATTGTCTCTTACTTTTTTCTGTGTAGTTACCTCACTGAAAAGTCTTCTTTAAATGCATTCATTCCTTATGAAAACAGATTTTTTACCCAGAAAGTTTGGTTACATGTCATGAAACATAATTTAAATATATATATATATATATATATATATATATTGCTGTTGTTATTGTTCTTTTCAAGGAATTCATACCTTGTTTGGCTTTTTTTTTGCCTTTTTTTGTCTCATACATGGAAACATTAAAATATTTTTTCTAATTTTAATTCAATACAATTAATGCAAGACTTAAATTACTATGATAAATCAGAATAAGACAAAAGGCTAAAACATATTCTCCTCAAGACTGATACTTCAAAAGAACTTTCCCTAAAGCACACTTAATGTTAAAAATGACCATTTCTCAGCTAAGCTGACAGCAGATTACAAAGATTCATTATGCATAACAGGAATTATTTATTTTTTTACATCCTGCATAAGTGGAAAAGAAACCTTTGAAGAATAATTTACACATTAAAACAAAGGACTTAAGGAAATTGCCTGGCATTAATTAGGAAAAAAGAACAGTCAATGATAAGAATGAAAATACTTCTATGAGAGAAAACAGTAAATCAGTTTTTCTCAGTGGAGTTAGAGTAGTCCAGAGACGCCAAACTTTATCTATCCTTTGTAGTGATACTTACCAAGACCCTGTATGGTCAATGATGAAGTGGAAATTATTTGTCTGGGTACAGCATTTACTAGTTTATACAATAAACAGTAAATTCATGGCAAAGTTATAGAGCTTTCTTAGTGTCCTGAAAACTCTAGACATTATACAGTATATCAAAACCCCATATTTCTCCTGTGAACTACTACATTTTTTTTTATTCATCACCATACATCATGAAGAACAAGTTTACTTTGGAAATATTCCCCAAAAATCTCACTTTATTTGCTGTTTTAATTAAAATGGAAAATTTTGTCTAATTTTAAACCCTTGTAGTTAGGATACAAGAGTTTTGGAATAACCGCTCATGTAAAGTATCCAATATTTTTGTTTTAGTATGTGTAAGCTGTCCAGCATACCAGTGTGACATGTAGGCTGTCTTCCCAACATTTTGTTCCTTTTTAACATGCTTTGAGCACTACACATAACAGCAGTATGATCTTGCCTCCTGCATGTGTTGTTGCTGACAGTTTATCTCTTATAATGTCCTGAAGTGCTTTGGGGCAAAGCCAGAAAGAAGATTTATTTATTTATTTATTCTGTATTTCAACTTTTAACATTGCAGTGATGCTTGTAAAGCTAAAGAAAGTGGAGCTGCCATGACACTGTGCCATGTCATATGACATGTTGTGCTCAGCATACTTTCTTTAAGAGGAAACTATGACAGATTGATCTATTACAAAAAAGCTACTCTTAAATTATATTTTTTGTGTTTCTTAATACATCTTCTATTTGTCCCATGCCACCATAGATTTATTTAATTATTTATTTATCTATTTATTTATTTTTGAAGAAAAACAGACTTTACAATTTATAATTTAGATTCTGACATTTGGAGAAGTGGCTGAGTTTTCATTTTTCTTCCTATCTTCTCCCTGGACTATAATTTGGTAGGTCTATATCTCCCAGTGGATATATAAGTAGATAGTTACCATCCATCACCATTACAGTGTAGTACCACCATCAGCCAGAAGTGTTATGAAGTGGTAAATATTTATCTAAACTTCAAGTAAAGTATCAGCATCATCCTAATATTTGCCAGAATTCGGGTGATTACTTTCTGAGGTATTTTAAATATATTTTTGTCAGACAAAGGTATTTAAGAACAATAATTTTACTTCTTTATTGACTTGCTTCTGTGAACCACAGGTTAGGCAGCCATCAACAATGTGTTTGGTTAATCACTATTATTTTACTGAGAAAGATTAAATGATTTATGTCATTTCCTAGAACCAATAAGGGTACTTTTAATCAGATTAACCTAATACTTCTCACCAAACACCATTAGCTTTCTGCTACTGGCATGTATTGTTTTCAAAATTGCAGGCTACTACAATGCAACCTTTCATTTAGCTTTTAAAATGAAACGCATATCCGTGATTACATAACCTATTTTGGCATTACACAATAAAGTAGTCTCTAGAGTGATGTAAACTCTGAAAGATAAACCCATATATGAGGTCTTTTGGAGAGATCCAGAAATAACCATATACACTTTGTAAGATCTCTGCTATATCTGATACCTGGGGAGAGGAGGTTGCAACGTGAATAAATTGCTGTTGCACATCTGTGTTTAAATATGTTTGAGCATATTTCCCATGAGTATACTCAGGAGTATGGATAGGTAAGAATCACATAGTTGTGACACAACATCTTTAATGCTTTGGATGAAAGTATGTCCCTCAGTGGCACATCTGCCAGGTCTGTCATTGCCATCAGAAACTTTAGGACAAGGGCAAGTGATTGAGTGCTAAATCTGCTTTAAAAAACTGCAGTTTAAGAGACAATACAGAGAAGCAGCTAGCAGTCTCAGAGCTCTGAGGATGACTGTTCATTCTCCCCTCATTTTGCAGTTTCCTTTGAAGCATCAGAGGGCAGAAGTGGTTAGTGCAGGGTGCCACAGGGGACCTCAGCTGCACCATTAAGGCTTTACCCATTCAGGGATCATATCTGAAACCTCAGGTGCAAAAATTAAAGCCTGAGAGGACACAGAGGTTGCCTCTGCTGAATGCTGAATTTTCCCTATTATGATATCAGCAGAGGCAAGAGAGCTTCTTTGTCCCCAGAGCTGCCCTGAAGTTAACAGCTTGTGTTGCCCCCTCCCGACTGTCTTTTACTGTTATCTATATCTATTCCTGCCTTGGGATATTTGCAAGCATTAATGGACCTTCAAAGAGTAATTACTGACTGTCTCATATCCTGAATGAGAGAATATAACTGCTTCAGTTATTCTAGGGGAAAAAAAAATAAAATAAAAAAAATAAAAATAAAAAGGACATTATCTATGTATTTTAAAGAGAGGAAAGAAGGGAGGAAGGAACGGATGAAGGGAGGGAGGGAAAAGAGAAAGGTGATCTCTTCCAGAGACCAGGACCAGGAATAGGACTTCTGAGAAAGTTTTGCCTAGTTCTTTCTCAGTAAAGCCATGTACTCCCAACAACAGCCAGATTCAAAGCACCCATCAGTACTCAGAAGCACCCTCAACTCAAAATTCCTTTTTGGTTCCTTGCCCAATATGTGGTTCATTGGATCCCTTCTGGAGGTGGTTGATCTCTCTACATATAGTGTGCCCAGGCCCAGATTCAATAGTTAAGTGTTGCAGCACTTTATAACTATAGTTTTCAGCACTCAAAATTAACTTGTCCCTCCAGCAGTCCTACTAGATTGAATCCCAAGACACAGGCTCTTGGTCTTGATGAGTTCCAGTGGGCTAGAAATTACATGCTGACACTGTTCACTGCTTTAAGATTCTTTTTGAGCTGGTTGATCAAGGGTACATAGCCAAGTTCAGCTGTGGCTTTACGTTCTTTTGGTACAAGACAACCAATGGCAACATGCAACACACAAACACTGAACTCATTCTTGAAGTACAAGTAAGGGTGGATTTTTTTTATTTTTATTTTTTTTTGGCAGGCAAATCTTTTCAGAGGATATTTCATTAAAACACTCATTAGAGAGACAGATGATCAAAGCTGGTTCTGCCTTAGCCTTGAGAGTTTATTTTCTTTCTGTACCCAGGCAGTTCAGAAAATGCAGTGCAACCTTATTATCCTGGACCTCAGAAGCATGAGTCTCAGAAAGCTGAAACTTCTTCTAATCAGCTGCTGTCTCTGTAAACAGCTCCTGTTGCTGTTTGCTGCTGTTTGTATATAAATTTTAAAATATTATTAATGTTCTGTTAAAATTCTAATTTTCAGGAAGAAAATGTAAAATGATCACGATTTACCTTACTTGAGCTGTACATGCTTTGACATGGTACAACAGAGCTGCAGTAAGAGGATGAAACATGCAAGTATTTGTGCTCATCTTGTCCACATGACCTCAGTAACAGCAGATGATATGACAGGAACAATAACTCCTGTTCATGACTGGAGCAACCCTAACTGTCTGATACCAGGGGATGGACACTTCCAAACAGATTAACAGATCAGAATAGAACAGAACAGAGGCACATCCTGCATTAGAGAGCCAACATCGGCCACGGGAGTGAAGGAAATGGGGGGCAATCTGCATTCCTCAGGGAGGGGCTGGGGACCTGTGACCCACACCTGCTGGGTGGGGGTTGTATTCACACAGCTCTGAGTGTTTCTGTTGGATTAGAACATTAGTTGAGTAACTACAAATGTTCAGAAAATTGTAAGTGGTTACTAACATTTTGTAAGTGTCTTGCAGTTTGGTTTATCTGTTGTATTGCAGATATTGATCTTGAAATTATTGTTCACTGACTGATGTTTAATTTTGTGTTGTTAATAATTCAAGAAACTACTTTCAAGAATAAGAATTGCAGAATGGCTGAGGTTGGAAGGGATCTCTTGGAGGTCATCTGGTCCAATTCCCTGTTCAAGCAGAGACATCTAGAGCCACTTGCCTAGGATCATGGACAGCTTTTGAAGATCCCCAAGTAAGAAGATTTCCCAACCTCCCTGGACAAGCTGATGTTCAGATGGAGCCTCCTGTGTTTCTATTTGTTGATTGCCTTTTGTCCTGTCACTCAGCACTGCTGAGAGGAGCCTGGCTCTGTCCTCACTGCATCCTCCCTTCAGGTATTTATAGACATTTATGATATCCCTGCTGAGCTTGCTCTTCCCCAGGCCTAACAGTCCCAGCTCTTTCAGCTTCTCCTCATAGGAGAGGTGCTTCAGTCCCTTCATCATCTTTGTGGCATACCATTCGACTCTCTCCAGTATGTTTATGTCTTTCTTCTACTGGGGAGCCCAGAACTGAATGCAGTACTCCAAGTGTGGCCTCACCAGTGCTGAGATGAGGGATGGAATCACCTTCCTGTACCTGTCAGCAATACTTCTCTTAATGAGGACCTGGGTACTGTCCTATACACTGACAACTCATGCTCAGCTTGGTTCCCATCAAGATCCCCACATCTTTTTTTTTTTTTTTTTTTTAACAAACTGCTTTCCTGCTATGTGGCACCCAGAATGTCTTGTGCCTGGGACTGTTCTTCCCCAGGTGCAGGTCTTTTCATGTTCCCTTGGTGAACTTCATGAGGTTCCTGTCAACCCATTTCTCATCCTGTCAAGGTCCTTCTGGATATCAACATGACCCTTAGGGGTATCCACCATTCCTCCCAGTTTTGTATCATTAGCAATCTTGCTGAGAGTACACTCTACCCTATTATCCAGATCATTAGTGAAGATGTTCAACCTGATTTGACCCAGAATTGAACTGTATTTATTATTGGCCTCTAACTCTTTATCAGGGAGTGTAGTGATGGAAAAAGGAGCAATATCTTTAAACTAAAAGAGGGTAGATTGAATTAATCCTTTACTATAAAGGTGGCGAGGCACTGGAATAGGTTGCCCAGAGAAGCTGTGGATGCTCCATCCACAGTGTTCAAGTGTTCAAGGCCAGGTTGGATGGGGCTTTGAGCAACCTGATCTAGTGGGAGGTGTCCCTGACCATGGCAGGGGGATTGGAATTAGATGATCTTAAGGTCCCTTCCAATCCAAACCATTCTGTGATTCTATGATTCTATGAACTACACTTCATACCACTAACCGCTATACTCTGGGCCCAGCTACTCAAATAGTTTTCTGTCTACCTCTTTGTCTTCTCATCCAGCTCATATTTCACCATTTTTTCTTTGAGGATCTTATGGGAGACAGTGTCAAAAGCCTTACTGATGTCTAGGAAGACAATGTACTGCTCTCCCCTCATCTGCTAGGCATTTTGTCTTCACAGAATCAAAGAATGGTTGAGGTTGGAAGGGACCTCTGGAGATCAGCTAGTCCAACTCCCCTTCTCAAGCAAGAAAACCTACAAGATGTCACACAGGATTGCATCCAGGAGAGTTTTGAATATCTGCAGAGATGGAGATTCCTCATCCTCTCTGGGCAATCTGTTCCAGTGCTCTGTCACCCTCTCAGTAAAACTGTTTTCTCGTATTCAGCTGGAACTTCCTGTACCATAGAGGGTTATCAGGTTTTCAGGCTTGAATTATTTTTGGTGAAACCATGCTGTATACTCCTCATCACCATTTGTTCCTAATGTGCCTGGAAGTGGTTTCCAGTACAAGATGGTCTATCACCTTCCCATGGACTGACATAAGGCTGACTAGCCTGTAGTTCCCTGGTCCTTGTTCTTGCCCTTTTTGAAGATAGGAATGACATTTGCCTCCCTCCAGTCCTCAGGTACCTTCACCCATGACCATGATCATTCAAAGATTATTGGGAGGGGTCTTGCAATTAAACCATTTCATCACTTGTAGGTGCATTCCATCAGGGCCCATGAAGTTCTTAGTATCCTTAAGTCCAGTTTTTCTATTTTATTTAAATTATGTGAACTGAACAGTTTTTCCCTACAATACATTGTTTCTTTATATAACCTGATGCATTAATAACTATAACTTGTACCACAATAATTGACTTATATTCCTGACTATTGTTGTGAGTGTTCAACTTAGAATGGAAGATACCAGTGTTGTCTCCCAGAAAACCACAAAAACAAAACTAAACTAAACTAAAACCACTACCAACAAGAAGAAACACTTATTTATTAAAAGGACTTAAAAGAAATTTACATAGGGGCATCTCTTAAAAATGCAATTCAATATCAAATCATAGGTTCTCCTAAGCTTCTATCTTATTTAATCTATTAAGGTATTTCAGCATGAGCCTGTTTGTTCCAGGAAGTTCATATTGTACCATCTTCATTAAATAAAGGAATAAAATGAATTAAGTTCCATGGAGTGTAGAGAAAAAAAAAAAAAAAAAAGAGAGAGAGAGGGAGATATCACATTATAGCTTTCCAACACAATTTTGGAAATACACATAATTTTGAATGTAATATTCAGTAAATTAAATCAGTAAGTACTAAGCTGCATGACTGTTTTCTAAATGATTTGGGTTTTGTTGCTATTAATGTCAAGGAGTAATGATTTCTTTTGCATTTTGTCTATAGTTGTTGACAAGATTTGTCCTGTTAATATCCTATAAATCTGGTGAAACTGATTGATAATGAGCAGTGTTCATCTGTATTAACATAGCCACAGTACATCATGGTTAATAATTAGGGAAGTATTAAATATTACTATTTAGTCCTTTTGAAATTTATCCTTAAATTAGTTTTGGGTTTGCCTTTTTGTGTGTGCATGCACATTTCATTTCTGCCCATTTGCTGTTTGCATCCTTTGCATGCTAAGCAGACAGCACTCGCATTGTTATTTTCCTACTAGCTATGTTTCTTTATATGTAGAAACACTATGTGAAATATCAACCATAAAAGCAATTGAAAACAGAGGCTTCAACTTTGTTAATTAGTAGGAATAAATCACCTAGGAATCCTCAGCAGACTTGCACCAGTATTGATTTTTCAGTATGAGAGTGAACAGTTTTAAGGTCTCCAACAGGTCCTTCCTAAATCACTAATATCATCTGCCAGAATTGCAACATTGGAACATAAATCTCCTAGATAAGCCCTGTTCATGTCAAGAACAAGACAAAAAAAGGCCACCCAGCATACTGCAATAATACCTTCTGAGGAAAGTTTCTTCCAAAACTTAGCACAGTGATCCATTGAACTCCTTGTGATGAACTGTTATACTTAATTTAAAAAGGAGCTGAAAGACAGACCTAGGAATGAATCTACCTCTGTAAGAAGATCCCTACATTTATTCCACATCTTACAGGAACAGGAATCAGTCACAGAAATCTGAATCAGTCACACACATCCTATTCCAGTAACCTACCTTTTACATATGGGTGCAGCTCTGGGTTCTGACAGAGCTTGGCTTTCACCTCTGAATAACATCCATCATAAGGCAAAGAACAACAGAAGACCCGGACAGTGCAGTCTAGTGCTTTTCTTTTTCTGTGTTTCTTCCCTCTTTTTCAAGGTTTCTCTGCTCAATTAAGTTCCTCTTACACTGGTTAATCAAGCACTCCTCAATAGCTTTCTCTAACATTTTTTAGATGTGACAAACAAATTCTTGTTCTTATGGCATGCATGTCTGCCATAAGAACACAGGGAAACCTATCTATAAGTTTACATTATTTTTGCAAGGATACTGCTGTATTGCACAATATTCCATTTTATGATAAACTCTGAGCTCTTATGACCACAGCAATAGCATGCTGAGGATTCTCTAATGCTTTTTTTTTTTTTTCCTCCCCCAAATGTTCAATTCTTGATGTCAAAGCTGGCTTGCTTTACAAAAGAAATACAAGAAGACCAGACTCCTTATCTCTACTGACATTCCTATTCCCTCTGGAAGAACATTTCAGGAAGAGACCACCACACTTCTCAATGTTGTAATAACACCTCACTGTAGCTCTAATATAAATTCTACAAGTAGTATGCTAGAGAAGGCTTATACTGTTCTGATATTGTATCTGTCATGGTAAACCACAAACCAAAAATGCACCATGTGACTCTAAAGATGGTGGAAACTGAGATGTCAAATTTGTGCTATGCTAAATATCTCTATGGCTTGCAACAGGAAATCTTGGAAATCACCTCTTCTGCAAACAGCAGCAGAACAACATACAGAAGAAATACAATTTGCTTAGAAATGCAATACAAATTCTTTTGCCATTCATATCAGGACACTGGGAAAGTTTTCACTTCTAATTAAGTTGTCTAATAAAGAAAAGGTATTGGTGCCCATTCTAAAGGACAGGCATATGAACACCCATCCATTTTTTATATATGGGATAACTTAAAATAAGAAGGTTGTTCTTTTGCTTTGAATCCATGTTTTGTTACATTCAGACACTGGGGAAATAAGTTTAATCTGTTCATCTTATGCTTCTAGTTTACATTTCCTCTCAAGAACAAAATGTTGTGTTTTCTAGGCATATATTTTCTTTTCACACAGATTAGTTTTTATGTTTCCTCTGTATTTTGAATAAACATGTAGACAGGATAGCAAAGCAAAACAACAGCAACAAAACACATAACAAAACATCTTAATGTAAGTGGTACTTCAAAGAGGAAGTGTAAGCTTGGAAATCAGAAAAGTTCTTCCTCCCTATAAATTAATTCAGAGGGATTGACACTTCATCCCACAGAAGATACCATTTTGTTATAACATATTGGATCTGAACTATCAGTGTTCTCTTACAGAAAAGACTGACACGATAAAGCAGAGTTAAAGTGAAATCAAGGGCATCAAGCATTTCATAGAGCTGAATACTAAAAAAGCTGAATTTTAATACTGCATTCATCATTTTGCTACTTACAGTATTTGAGTAACTCTGGGCTGATTTTGTTTGTTGTTGTTGTTGTTGTTGTTTTTTTTTGTTTTGTTTTTTTTTTTCTGAAGCATAGTTAAACAAAGATAGAAGACTGCTGAGGTTTTCTGTGCAGTATGATTCATTACATTCCACTTGACTATGGAAACCCTGGAAACAATTACAAGGTATTTCAGAATATGCATTTATGTTTATAAAATCCCTGTCATAGTTCAGGCATTCATCAGACTTACTTGAAGATTCAAATGCTACTCCTCTGGAAAATAAGAAAATCAAAAGTTATGGAAGAAAAATCCTTCATTCCCATAAGTCTTGCTAAGTAGGTTCAAATATAGCTATATGTCTTTGAAGATGAGCAGACATACCTTGAAATTTTGTTTCCTCTCTTTTGGAGAGGCCACAGTATCTCCCCAAAGCTGTGAAGCCACTTAAAGGCTGTTTTAAAATCTGCAGGTTCTCCACTTCATGGCACAGTCCTGAAATATTCTGCAGGTGCACAGACACTGTATTCTTCCTACTTTACGTTTCTTTTGCAATCTGTTCTGGAATTCCAGTAACCTTTCCTGTCTGGCTTTTAATGCACTTCTGGCAACTGTGTGCTGCCCTTGTACTAGTATTGGCTTTGTTAGCCTCTCCAAGTATCAATTACTCATTCTAGGTTAGCAGTCCTCTATCCTACCTCATGTCCCAGTGAGAATTCTTGTTCATTTTCAAAAATCTGAATTTCATGTACTTACCTTGTCAATGTAAGGTAACTTGCAATAAAACAGAGAGAAAATTCCTACCTCCTCTTTCTTCTTGCAGAATAACTGCAGTTCTCTGCCTTGTGCAAAATAATTTACAGGAAAGAAAGAAACTTCTTTCCAGTTGAATTACTACCCAGGGTCACATCAAGCTGCTGGACCAAGTACTTCAATGTTCCCAGCTACCAAAGTTCACTTAAATGGACCTACATTGTTCATGTTTTCTTTATAATTAAATAGAGCCCTTTCCATGTACTATATATATGTGTGTATATATATATATATGTATATATATATATATATGTGTATATATACACATATATATACATATATATATATACATATATATATATATATGTATATATACACTCATGGTTTCTAAAACATATACTGTTAGAACAATGGATACTTGTTACCTTAGTGTTTTTAGAATTAACATTTAACAGACTTAAAACTGTTAACTCATAACGTCAGTGGGGGATGAATGCAGTGTCTATACTGAAGAAAAAAAAAAAAGTTATTATATTTATTCCTTTACAAATTGATTCTCAGGGAAATATTGCTTTTTTGTGCACCAAACCACTTAACTGAAACAAAGATTTTTAAGGTAAATTAAGCTTTTCTGATTAATTGCATTAATAAGTTTTGCAGTATTTTCTGTTTTTCATTAATTAATCCTCTCTGAGTTAATCTCTTTCTCCCAAAACTTGCTTTAAAGTTTACCATTTTTCTTCCGACTACCCTTTTCCTGTTTTCACATGTATAACATAGTCAAGAATGGGATTTAAGGATGTCCCATCTTATTTCTTTTAATCTCTTTAAGCAAAATAAGTAAGTCATTAATTGCAATTAAAGGTTGGTATTAAATTCTGGATAATTTGTCTTGTATTATTTACAGAATTTCTTTCAGTCCAAGACACAGTTTTTAAGTGAATTACACCTTGATAAATAATTATTACTAGATTAATAATACAGGAAATTAATTTCTCTAACCAACTTCTCCAGATAATGGGGGAAAAATAATAATAATAAAAAGATGTTGACTCAGATACTGAGGCAGAGCAGCTACAATATAAACTTCCTTCAAAATTTTTATAGTGATTTACAAAGTCAGATTTTTTATGATGTACTGTGAAATATGTTAGTAATCAATGATGAAGGTATTCTATTGGTCAAAAGGTAGATTAAAATCATTCTCCATGAGTAACAATTATGATTTATTATTCATTATATTGTTAGACGAAGTATAGAAGATGACACTATTATCTCTGACTACAGGTTATGTGTTAAATAATAATAACTACAAGACATCTAATTTTAGTGCAGCTGTTCTCCGTTAACAATATTTTTATTTTTTTTCAATTGCTTAACCAGAAAATTTTGCCTATTCACATTAACCAGAACAGTTATTTCATTGTTTCTCATGCATCTTTGGAGGGCATTCAAAATTTTTCTACTTCGCTTATCTTTGAATTGAAAAGGCTTTTAATAATCAGTTTCTTCAAGCAATGTGTCTTCAGAGCTTTCTTGAAACCTTTTAAAATTTTAGCTGATATAGGGCTGTAACTTTTTTAAGTGTGATCTTCAAAACAATTACAAAAACAAACAAACAAAGAATGAAATATAATAAATCCATAATTACGGATGTCTTGATTACTTTGTTTATTGTAACGAGTTATACCCTAATTATTTTGCTTCTCTTACTTAAGAAATTGGAGAAACATACAAAGCTAATATAAAAATAATTATAAAAGCAATTACTGAAAATAACTGTAAAAAATTGAATGGAATTTAGCACAACGTAGGTATCAAATGAGATCTAAGTTAAAAGTTTGATAAAAGTTTGCATGTTTTTGATATATTGTATTAATTTGATTTTAACCCAAATACAATTAACAGAATACTTCTATGAATGCACACACAATTTTTCATGCTAAAGCCTTTCCTACACAACCTGTATATAGGACATGCAATGCCTTGTCTTTATAAACATGAGTCTAGCGAAAGACTTTTCTGCACAATCATAAAATGATAGGATATTTAGAGCAGCATTATTGTTTATGAATGCTGAAGCAGAATATTTTCCAAGTCCGATGATCACAGATAGACTCACGCATGTCTCCCTCTTATCTATTACCAGGTTATGAGATGGGAGTAAGGCCAGGCTGGATTTAAAGGAGCTTTCTGTATCCACTGCTAATGAAATGATTTGCTACCTTCCTCAACCTAAGCTGTGCATGAGGCAGTGACTGCATACAATTGATTGATGACTGTGGCATCCAGCCTGTCTGTCAAATTCATTGCTGTGCAGTCAGCCATCCAAATACAGCTTTGACTGAGAAACTCTTGGCCTGAAGGGTGCTGCTTAAGGACAGTGCATAGCCCATATCTGTCCCAGGGCAGACTGCATGGCATAAGAACCTAGAGGGTGAGCAGTATCTGCCACACTTGGTACCACAGATGCTAAGAGGATGCCCTGCTGTGCTCACTCTTGGAGAACAGAGAATCTCAGATGCTGTAGCTGCCACAGCCTACCACTATAAGAGCCTACAAAAGGAGTATGCAGGCGGTGGTTGACAGAAGCCAATGAGAGAATGTCAAGTGGGCATGTGAATCTTATCACACACACCTAGGAGGACTGCTCTAAGCAGAAGTTCCCACAACATAGTGTTGCAGGCAGCAGTTCTTTACTCTGTGACTGACTGAGCACTGGCACAGCTTGCCCAATGTGGCTGGGGTGTCCTCCTCCTTGGGGATCTTCACAAGTTGTCCATGGCCCTCGGGTCTAGATGTCCCTGCTTGAGCAGGGAACTTTCAAGAGCTCAAAGAGCAGGACTGTGAATGTGAGCATCCTCCAGCACAACTGCAAGAACCATAACATAGCACTGAATGGTCATCAGAGTTCGCTTATGTCTGTGCTAGGTGCTAGTAGTGCTGCAGAGTGATTATGTCTAATGTGCACAGCAGATGAGAAAGTTACATGAGGAGTCAGAGAAGCAAGTGGGCTACAGGACTTTTGAAAACTAAGATGTTAATTCTGGAAAAAGGCCCCTGTGATTTGATAAGTAGACAGGTTTCTTGCATAAATTTGAACTCTACTTTATCAGAAGACCTCTGTCACAGAGACCATATCCAGACACATTTAGATTATTGGTACAGATTTGCCATTCAGTCTTTTCATTTTCAATCACAACTAGGTATTCAGACAGCTTCATAATGAGAATTGTAATTTCACTACAGATTTATAATGTCATAACTTCAACTCTGGAAAATTAAGTGTCTGCTCTAAGGTGTCATCTAGCCACAGTTCTTTTTGTTCAATGAGCAAGCAAACTCTCCAGAATGTTATCTCACTGTCTAAAATAAGTTGGATCTCACATCACTGATGATAGAAGGAGCACCAATGAGTGCCTTAGGTTAGACTTTAACCTATCTAAATTTTTGAGATTTTAAGGCAATTTAGACAAAATAAATCTCACCCTTAGGATCAGAAAACCTTCACTACACCTGCCATAGTCACCAAAATAAAAATAAAAATATCCAGTTTGCCCCAACAGGCTTAAAAACTTTTAGAATAAAGGACCAAACACATAAATCCTCCATAAATATGCCATTGAAGAGAGCAGGGGAGATCAGACACAGACAATCCCATAAATACTAGAAAAGTAGAGAATGTGTCTGATAAATGTGTCTGCAGTACATTAAATCCTGGAAAAGGTACTGAATAACCCAGATCCCAGATGGTGCTTTCCTTTTCCTTTTCCTTTTCCTTTTCCTTTTCCTTTTCCTTTTCCTTTTCCTTTTCCTTTTCCTTTTCCTTTTCCTTTTCCTTTTCCTTTTCCTTTTCCTTTTCCTTTTCCAAATTCGCAAGTATTTGCACAAACAGGATTCAACTGTACAGAAGATTTTCCTGTAAAGTTAAGACTAAATCATATAATAAGTCTACAGCCCGATTTATTTACACAGGTAATACGAAGAAAAAAATCTGCAAAGGGTAAAAAAATAAACAAATATCACAAAAAAAAAAAAAGAAAAAGAAAAGAAAACCAGAGACAAAACTAGTCTTATATGTAGATGTATAAGGATCATAAGAGCAATAAATCTGTGAAGTTTCCTTTAACCCTTGATACTATCTATATCTGAAGAGGAAAACACAGTATCTCTGATTTTTGATGGAGGCAAAATGTTGTTTATATTTTGTATATTGATTATGTTTATAACCAATTGTGGAAAGCACACCTCTCAAAAAGACTTATCTCTATTTTTACTAAAATAAGGTTTTATGTCAACAAACAGTAAACATTCATGTAATTAAAAACAGTAATTAAAATAATAGTTTTAATACTGTGATAATACAAGGAAGTTTCAGTGATATGACACGGTGTGTGATAGATGTAGACATCACTGTGTTAGTTTTGAACATGTAATTCTGTCCAAGGCAGTTTATAGATCTGTAATCCTTTGTAGCATTAATATTACTGTCAGGAATGTATGTTTCAAATCCTTTATTTAAAAATCAATCACATTTCAGACACAATTTAAATCATCCTTTCACACTGGCACTGTATCTTTGAATTGGTTCTATTATACGAGTACAATAGTATGATTTTGTTCCTGTGAGGGATTTCAATGGCTGAGAGGACTATACTATCAAGTTCACAATAGGATCTCTCTTATTCATCTAATTTTTAAAATTTACTCCAAAGTATTTTATATTCTCTTCCAAGAAAGCAAGAACTGTTTTAAAAAGCTAATTTCTCATTATTTAAAAGTATTTTTTCTCCATTCAAATGTATTTCTTATTTTTAAATGTCATTTATCTATCTTAGCTTCCAGAGCACTTTCCCATGTTGTTTCTACAGAAATTCAAATTGCACTTCTGAAAAGAAAAAAGTAAAAAATATCAAACCTAAAACAAACAAACAAATCCATCTCCCAAAATAAACAAACAAATGAAAACAAAATAAAACAAAACAACCAACCACCACCAACAAAAAGCTATTAAAAATATATATATATGTCTAAAATAATTTTAGAGATACTGTTTCTGTTTAGAAGATGTTTGGGGAGCATTAATTCTCAGCTGTACTTAGCCAGCAGTCTGGCTCACAGCTGCTATCTACCTATGTTCACTTTTATTAATCCAAAAGCCACTGATTGATTATAGAGCAATAGACAAAAATTTACCCAACAAATCTCAATTAAAAACAACAACTGTGTTTCTACAATCTCAGATAGCCAGTATGACGCTAAGGAACTGCTTCTGTGCAGGTGTATGGGAAACAAATGACAAAAAGTACAAAAATGTAGATTTCATACTTAGCTTCTTCCAAAAGTTAACACTGAGCCACTTTCTCATATTCTCTCTATGTTTTAGTATAAAATATGTTTCTCAATATATAAAGGACTGCCTGGTGAAATTTAAAGTCCTTATCACTGGCCTACTACAAGCACTCAGTGAAAAATAATTGTTCTAACTAAAGTCTCCTTTGAAGATTTCAGGTAGGTGTTACAAATCTATTTCCAAAACGAATTTGAAACCTTATTCTATAATCTAAGATAACAGCAAAATTGTTCAATAGGTGGGAGTGCTTGCATTTTGATCACTAAAGCCACAGCAGAGACTTACTTTGCCATAGAAGTGATTGGAATCTCTGCAGATCACACATCTCTTGAGACACTTAAAGTTTCTTGGAAGTTACAATGACAGGAAGACAGCTTTGCTTTACCATAAGACACTCAGACAAACATCCTTGAACTTCTATTCTACTCTCATTCCTTGTTTTATACCCATTTCACACAGAATCACACACAGAATTTCTAGGTTGGAAGAGACCTCAAGATCATCGAGTCCAACCTCTGACCTAACGCTAACAGTCCCCACTAAACCATATCCCCAAGCTCTACATCTAAACGTCTTTTAAAGACTTCCAGGGATGGTGACTCCACCACTTCCCTGGGCAGCCTGTTCCAGTGTCTAACAACCCTTTTGGTAAAGAAGTTCTTCCTAACATCTAACCTAAAACTCCCCTGGTGCAACTTTAGCCCATTCCCCCTCGTCCTGTCACCAGGCACGTGGGAGAACAGGCCAACCCCACCTCTCTACAGCCTCCTTTAAGGTATCTGTAGAGAGCAATAAGGTCGCCCCTGAGCCTCCTTTTCTCCAGGCTGAACAAGCCCAGCTCCCTCAGCCGCTCCTCATAGGACTTGTTCTCCAGGCCCCTCACCAGCTTTGTCGCCCTTCTCTGGACTTGCTCAAGCACCTCCATGTCCTTCTTGTAGCGAGGGGCCCAAAACTGAACACAGTACTCGAGGTTCGGCCCCACCAGAGCTGAGTACAGGGGGACGATCACCTCCCTAGCCCTGCTGGCCACACTGTTTCTTATGCAAGCCAGGATGCCGTTGGCCTTCTTGGCCACCTGAGCACACTGCTGGCTCATATTCAGCCGACTATCCACCATCACTCCCAGGTCCTTCTCTGCCTGGCAGCTCTCCAACTACTCATCTCCCAGCCTGTAGCTCTGCTTGGGGTTATTGCGCCCCAGCTGCAGGACCCGGCACTTGGCCTTGTTGAACTTCATGCAGTTGACCTCAGCCCATCGGTGCAGCCTATCCAGATCCTCCTGCAGAGCTTTCCTACCCTCAAGCAGATCGACACACGCACCTAACTTGGTGTCATCTGCGAACTTACTGAGGGTGCACTCGATGCCCTCGTCCAGATCATCGATGAAGATATTAAAGAGGACTGGCCCCAGCACCGAGCCCTGGGGGATGCCACTAGTGACTGGCCTCCAACTGGACTTGACTCCATTTACCATGACTCTTTGGGCCCGGCTATCCAGCCAGTTTCTAACCCAACGAAGCGTGCGCCAGTCCAAGCCAAGAGCAGCCAGTTTCTTGAGGAGAATGCTGTGGGAGACGAGGTCAAAAGCCTTGATGAAGCCAAGGTAGACCACATCCACAGCCTTTCCCTCGTCCATCCAGCGCGTCACTTTGTCATAGAAGGAGATCAGGTTCGTCAAGCAGGACCTGCCTTTCATAAACCCATGCTGACTGGGCCTGATCGCCTGCTTGCCCTGCAAGTGCTGCGTGATGACTCTCAGGAGGATCTGCTCCATGAGCTTCCCTGGCACTGAGGTCAAACTGACAGGCCTGTAGTTTTCCAGGTCTGCCCTCTGGCCCTTCTTGTAGATGGGCGTCACATTTGCTAGCCGCCAGTCAACTGGGACCTCCCCCGATTGCCAGGGCTGCTGATAAATGATGGACAGTGGCTTGGCCTGCTCCTCTGCCAGTTCTCTCAGTACCCTTCCTCTCCCAGGAGGAAAGCTCTGGTAGAGGTTGTGGAAAGAGCTGGTAGAGAATAAGCCAAATGTCTTGCAAAGGCTACCAGCATCTTAAATACAGAAATAAGGAAAGATATTCCCCAATCGTTCCACATGTTGTAGAGAAAAACAAAACAAAACAAACAAATAAAATTAAAGGAGAAGAAGGTATCTCAAATTATTCTTTGGACAAGTAGGACTAGCAAAATAGCTCAAAATAATTGAGCTTCTGGTAGGAACAGCACTGCCATCCTTCCTGCAAGGGCATCTGTATTCTGACTGTTAAAGTTGTATAAAACTTGCCATCTGACCCATGTGGTAGACATCTGAAAACTGGTATTAACCTAAAATCACCTTTCTATTTTCATTGAGCAATATATTGCAGGCTTCCATCTTATTTAAGTTGATTCAGTGTTTTCAAACAGCCATGAGCAGGTGAATATTCTCCTAGTGAAGAGTCAAAAGGCTAGGAAGAAAGAAACAGCTTAGTTACTTTCCTCTTTCTATTGACCTTTTGCCCCCATGTGTGAACATGCATTTGTAAATACATACACGCATATGCAAAATATCACTTTACTCTATGTCCTACTCCTATCTGATATAGTAAAGTTTGTGATATAGGCAAAAGTCCTCTTAAAGGGCCTGCAAGTGATTAATATGATCCATTACTTTGCACATACTTGGCAAACCACTTATCTCTCTTTTACAGGTGTGGTGAACCATTCCCATCTCTCTAACTGCAATAGCATCTGTAAAAAGCAATGCATCGTTGAGATCATGGGATATAAATCTTTTTGTGATAAGAAGCTCTGTGGTTTACAGTACAGTGCATTGTGTAATGAATTTACACTGCCTTAAAACATCTTTTTCTCCTTTTAAAAATAAGTTAGTTTTCATGCTTGTAAAAGATTTAGCATGAGAATATAAGAAAGCTCTTTATTATTAGAAATTACTTTCTTTGTACAGAAGAGATGATGCAGGAAACATAGTTTAAGCTTTCTTAAATTGATTTAGCAAGGTTGCTTCAGTGGATCAATGTATGGAAGCTTATCATCTGAAGAGACTGCCTCTCAAAAGAAGAGAAAATGCAGCCTGAGGGCTATTTAGCCTATTGTAGGAATCACGAGACAAAGCTGTAATATGTGCTACCTGGTTTTATTTTGCATAAGCAGTAACCATTAAAACAATCAGAAACTTGGGTGAGACTTTGTAGTGCAGCATTTGTGATTATCAGTTATTTCTGTTCTGAAGTGTAGGAATAGTTTGTCTATTTGAAATACCAACAGAATTTAATTTAAATTTATTTTTTTAATTTTGTTTTATTTTGTTTTATTTTATTTCATTTTTATTTTATTTTATTTTATTTTATTTCTACGTTATTTACATTTATTTACTCATTTATTTTATTTCATTACTTTTTTTTTTTTTTTTTTTTTTTTTTTTTTTTGTGGATTAGATTCTATTACAAATTTAAAGAGACAAGCTTGGTGTCATCCTTTTCAAGAAATGTCTATGAAAAACTCATGGGCAGAGGGAAGCTTTTAAGCTGCATCCTTACAGACAAAAGGAAATGTGTTATCTGGCATTTTATTGTTATTTTAAAAGGATCTATTAAATAAAGATGAGTCTGCTATGGTTTGCCAAAAGCCTAAAGCCTCTCTGGGACTGAGCTCAGTTCTTCCTGTAAGGAAAGCAGTGAGTACTTCATCAGGCCTCAATCTGAAAATAAAATAAAAATAAAATAAAATAAAATAAAATAAAATAAAATAAAATAAAATAAAATAAAATAAAATAAAATAAAATATCCATCTTTCCTTCATGGGCTAATGAAGAGTCGCTAATCAACAAAATCTATGTTCTCTGTTAGCACTATCTTTCACTTTCTGTCTGGCCTTGATAACAGATAGCAGTTGTCTGAGTTGTAACCTACAATTTTCTGCCTTGTCATATTCCTCATGTTGAACATATTTGTTGAATATATTTAGTTTTGTACCACTATTCATTTCTGTATCAAAACAGAAGTCAGATGGGATTTTGTTGTTATTTTTCATAACTCATTGCATATCTGGACCATGATCTTAAAAAAAACAGATGGAAAAATGCTTTATGCTAAAACCTTAGGACATACTTTTTAGTCAATTGTTCTAATAAGCTAGTACAAAGAATTAATCTTTTATTATATTTGTGTGTTAAATTTTGTATTTTTCTATTTTTCATTTACTGTTTTAATACCAATATAACCTTGTGCCTTGTGAAGTCACTATTAAATTTCAGGCAAGGTTCTTCTGAGACAATTGCATGGGTAAAACATGCCGACAGGCTTCACCCAACAACAAGACGATGTAGGATTGATCTAAGTATGATGTTACCCAGTAGAACACAATTGCCATACGTGAAAGAAATAAGATAGTTTGGGGTAGGGAAAAAAAGTTTGAGAGCTTTGATTGAATGAAGAAGTAATTAATAAAAATATCAAAATAATAAAAGAAGTAGTTAATAAAAATACATCACACTTGCTCCTTTTTCTTCTGTTGAACTCAGAGGATTATGATCACTTTAAGTGTAAGAACCTTACATGACTTCGCAATAAATAGGAGTAAAATTTTATCTTGCTGCTTTTACTGTACAGACAGAATGTATTTCCTAGAACAGCTTCATTCTTTGTCATTCTTTGACTTTTGGAGAGGATATACTTCAATAAATAACAGATATTTAAAGGATGTGTCTGTTAACATTCGACACCCACAGTTCCCAGTCTGGCTGCATAATTAAGAATGTTCAGGTGCTGCTCACTCATACAACAGAAACAAAAGGGTGCAAAGCAGTTCACTATCACGATTCTAAAAAAAAATAATAAATAAATAAAGACCAAAACAAAATTTAGTATCAGCTAGCAATGCATGTGTATGTGGCATGCTCCTTTGATGTTCTTGATGAAGTTACCTGTGCGTAGATGTGTCTCCACACTCACATGAGTTCCTTTCTGCTGCCTGTCTGCCTGCCCAATGAGTTCCAGATATCTATAAAAGCAAAATTACTGGCTAATCTAAATTAATAGTGGAAATGGAGAGAAAGAGAGAGAGAGAGAGAGAAAGAGATAACAATAATGTCTGATTGTAGCACATAATTGCTTTATAACAGCTGCAAACATCATTACCCAAAGCTTGCTTCTAAGCACATTTGTCTCTTGAGATTATCAGTGAAGACGTCATCTATTTATGCCATATTATGTTTTCACAAAATCCAATAGTAATCCAAGAAAACTTTGCTCTCAATAATGTTTCCTAGGGTAGATGTGTTTCAGAAAATTTAATGTCCTGGTTAGACTTATTGCATTATTAAAACCAGAATGACAACATATGAGCCCTTTTGAGAGTATAAAGTACTGTAAAATTCCTTGGTGAAAATATGAAAGTATTCAGATTTAGAGATTTGGATACTAAATTGTCTTCAATGTCTTCTCCACGTGTCAGTTATTATGCCTATATTATTTCTTGCCATTCTTTTACTTTATATTATAGACTTTGTGATAAGCTATTGGTAAAAATAGGCGTGTTGTTTCTGAGGAGACAGAAATTGGTTTAAACAGATTCAGTTTGCACATGTTTTTATACAAGGTTGGCATGGAATCTCTTTTCCTCTCTGTACTGAAGAATTTAATTTTATCAGGATACAACATTAACAGTCCTTTTGCTGAGGAATAAATGCAAACAAATGTTTAATTAGATTATAATATACTGTACATAACATTGCAATTGACAGAGGTTGGACTCTTAGAGCCAAGTTTGTTTCTGCTGGACATTACCAATATTTTTGTATTGACAACTTGCAACATTCATCAGATAAGTTAACAGTGTCTTGGAATGAAGATGTACGGGGACAAACTTTAGGAGATCATAGGATTTTGTCAGCACAACATATGGAGGCAGATTTCTCAGGCCTTCTTGGCTTCCTTCCTGACTATCAGAGGGATTACATATATATATACACATATATATATGTTATAAATGAAGTCTCAACTATTTCTGAATTTAGCAATATTTATGAAAGGAATATTTATAAAAGGCATAAAAGGCAAGTAAACAGCGCTGGCTGTGCGGGGAGTCTACGCTCCACCAATACGCACACACAAACATCAAACATTAACATTGCTTTTACATACTAAACCCGAGTACACCTAAACATATGTACAATCAGAAAAGGTAACAAACAATCCTTTAAGTTCCATAACTTAGCAGTCTCCATTTTCCATTCCTTTTGCACTATATGTCTCCTTACTTTAAGTTGTCAAGCAACTCGGCCTTCAGGCCTTATGTATCCTGCTCTTCCCGACTCGAAGAGAAGCATACCCATCTCCTTTTCAAGGCCAACAGTGCCTGGGTCAAAAGGCACGTCCAGGTCAGCAGGGGGCGTAACAGCAAAGGCCTTCGATGGCTGTAGCAGCATGGCTATAGGCTGATGGCGTAGCAGTCGGATCAGTAAAGGAGCCCACAGCCCCCTCACTATCTGGCAAACCACACGCTTCTGACTGTGGTCCCACAGATCTCTTTAAGGCCTCAGAGACTGCTCGCCAGGTGCCGAGCAATCCCGCCGCTACCTTGTCGTTTTTAGTTGCAGAGTCCCACACCTTGACCTCAATTTGGTCCCACGCTTCAGGATCATAAACTGATTGTTAATAAGGAGAATAAGCTGCAAGGTTACCAGGACAGTCTTTGTTCCTAAGGACGTATGATTCCCCATAATGCTCAACTGCTTACCATGGAGGGGCAGTTGTGTGCGCGGCTCCACTTCTCGCAGCTTGAGCTTCTTCCCAGCTCCGGTGCGCCTGTTTCCAGCGGCTTTCTGTACGAGCTTCTCTGAGCAGTTTGCTGAGTCTGGCTGAACCTATCTTCATGAGGCGATCAATGTGCCTGTTCCCATCCTGGTCTCCGTGCTGCTAGCCTGTCCTTTTCATTCCCGCTTCTTTATTGATGACGTAATTTCATCGTGTTGCTTTTTTTTTTTTTTTTTTCCTTTCTTGAGGGCAGGCTCCCCTCTTATACCTTTCTCCCCACATCAGTCCTTTTCAAAAACAACTTTTCATTGGTCAAAAAACTTTGCAAATAACAGCAATGGCAAACACCCAGCAACTTCCATGCCTTAGTGGTGGGAGAACAAGCAACCCTGAGACTGCATGGAGTCTCCTGAATAACCCTTCTTTGTTCCCTCTAAACTCTTTTACATTCCTGATGACCACATCGTTAAGAGTCTGATGTTATCATCAACGATGGGGCTTGCTGACCCCCATGGCCACACTCCCACATCTCCCCCTTCTTTATTAATATTAACGCATTTCTCGACACAAATTACCACTAGAAGCAATGTTCTAGATAGTTAGAATGCTTGATGTTCGTGTGTGCGTGTTGGTGGTAGACTCCCCGCACAACCAGATCTGTTTACTTGCCTTTTATACCTTTTATACCTTTTATACCTTTTATACCTTTTATACCTTTTAGAAATATTTGTTTTATAAATATTACAAAATTCAGATTGAATTCAGATCTCATTTATAACATGACCATGTCTCGGGGCACGAATCTTTGGATAATTGCTTAAACAGACAAAAACTTCGATATGAGAGACTGTAGCATCTGGATTTGCCACAATACCCTTTTCAAATAAAGAAAATTATATTGGTCTCTTTCATAAGGTAATTTCAAAACTATGTAAAAAAAAAAAAAAAAAAAAAAAAAAAAAGAAAAAGAGAGCAACAGAAGAGAAATAAGGCCACATAGGAATTGTGTTGTTTTTTGTTTGTTTTGGAATACCCCAAAGGATATTCCAATTGCCATGGATATTCCCAAAGGATACTTCAATTCCCATGCTATATGATGTCATGCTCAGCAATAAGGTGGGAAAGAGGAAGGAGAGAGGGAGCTCTTGTTATGAAAACACCTGTCCTCCCAAACAACTGCTACACATATTAAGGCCTTTGTTTCCTGGGATGTGGCTGAACATCCCTTGTTAGTAGGAATTAGAGAGTAATTTCTTTTCTCTCTCCCTGTGCTTCTGTGCAGCCTTTCCTTTTTGTTCGTTTGTGTGCTTTGTTTTGTTTTGTTTCCCTCTTTCTTTTCCCTTTGATTAAATTATCCTTATCTCAACCCATGAGTTTTTGTTTGTTTGTTTGCTTTTTCTTTCCAACATACTTTCTTCTTCCCCTCTTCTTCTAAGGAGGGAGAGAGAGCAGTTGTGGAGTTCAGCTGCCCAGCAAGGTAAAAACTACCACGATACATTAAAAGACTAGCGTGACTATTTGGCTCTTTGAATCTCTTTACTGCTCCTTACAGAAACTTTAATCTTTGAAGAGTAAACTGAGATATGTATGATGGGATGAAGAAAAATGTGCTGCACTGTAACTACAGTAACTCAGGTATTCTAAAAGAAAATCAAATTAAATAGCAAGTCCTATTCTTGTATTAATTTTATCTTTCATACTGTTTGTTATGAATATGGTACAAATTTACTCTCAGTTCACTCTTGTCAAATAATGAGTTGTATCCATATACATTTGCAAAATGTCAGTGTCCATACTGCAATATGAAGAAAAGAGCTTTTGTCAAGTATATACTCAAATAAACAACTAATAAAAGTAGATAAATAATAAAATAAAATTAAATTTAAAAAGGAAGAAAAGATCAAGTTTGAGTCAACTTGTTGTACAGGGAAAAGAACATATATTCTTTGAATAAAAATAAATAAAATATCTTCAGCCTGAAGTAATATTGTATATTAGATAAATCACACTAAAACAGTTACTGTGGTTTTACATTTTTATAACCAAACTTAATTGATTTAGCACATAGATTTTATGAAATATTATTACTAGTGGTTTTATTGACTTGTTTTCTATGAGGATTAACATCAACTACCAGCATTATCTTTCTCAAATGCTATCTGCAAAATAAATTATTACAACTGCTCCTGTGACACTTCCAGACACCAAGTGTGTACAGTGGCAATTCATAAGATGAGCAAGCATTTTGACCCTAGCTGCTAAAAATTTGAAAATTGTTTGCTGAAATCAACATACATTGCCAGGGAGCTGAATGGAAGACTGAGTGCCTACCTCTTTAAGAAAGGAACCATCTTCAAGGTTCCACTTTAGATGCAAAAGTAGATACTTTCTATTTACTAAGAACTTAACAACAGGGTGTGCAGTTGTTAAGTTGTACTCCACTCTTAGCCACTCTAGCTGGTTCCACGTAGGATTAGCTGTGCTCTCAGCGTGATAAGGAACTACAGAACTGCATGGTTTCTTTGTTGAATAGGGCTGTTTCCTACAATTAGGGTTATTAATGTGGGAAAGGCAGGTCCATTAGCAAATTCAATCTTATTTAAAGTGAGAATACAAAGTTAAAGGTTTATTTTTAACCTCAAGGTATTTTAGTGAAATCCCAGAGGAGTTGAATTCCTGTCTAAAGCTGTTATCTGTTAGGCATGTCAGTTTATATAACTTTTGTTCAAATACATATCATGGATATGCTATGTGAGCAAATTATTGCTGTGCAATATTTTCAGTGAAGAAAAAAATAAAAGCAACATAACTGTTTGATCAAAGAAATTATCTCTTTATATTTATTATTGTCATGAGTCAGTGAGATCTTTTATTTATTTATTTAATATTTTGCTTTAAAAGAAATGCATAAAGCACTGTTTTCTGGATCTATGAGGAATAAAAAAACCCTTTGCTTATAGTATCAAAGTTCCTTCTAGCCTTAAAAGCACCCTGTTTTTTTCCTTATGAAGTCACAATAGAGCACATGCTTTTGTGACTGACTGACCCTATGGTTATCTTCTTCATTGTCTGTGGAATGGTTCTGTTCTCTTTTGTTTATGCAATTGCCTTGGAGACTACAAAATTCTTTGTATCTGCATCCATGTTCTAAGAAAAGTCCTGCACAATACAGGGCTCACACTCGTAGTACTGTCTTCTACAGGGCTTGATTTTGGAAAAGGTCTTTTGTTTTAACTATTAATAATTCATAAGGAAGCTTCACTCCTTTTCAATGGTGTAATTCATACCATTTTCAGTTGTGATTCACTTTGCTCTTAACAGCGTATTTCAGAGTAAGCCAACTTTCAAGTTGACCTCTCTGTCAAGCTGGCAGACCATGCTGATTGCAAAGAAAACCCTGAAGATTCTCTGAAGAATCAGGAAGAAAGCCCTAAGGAAATGCATGGACCGAGAACGAGGTTTCTTGTCTTCCCTCTGGACAGTCTTTGTATCCTTATCACCAGAAATTGACATAGGTTTCTGTAAAACATTTTGGGTCTTCTATAGAAAGATATCAGTAATTACTTACAGGAAAAAAAGAATATAAACATTACAAAGATGTACAAGATGTTTTCAGTTTTATCAAATTTGATGTGCACAACTAGGCTATGTAGTTGATATTGCTATATTGATTATTATTTATAATTCTGCACAAATATCCTTACAAGTTGACTTCAGTTGAGCTATGAGAATTTCCACTGCTTGAAGATGTGTTCCAGATGACTCTAGAGAACTGGTATCTAAGTATTAAAAGTTTAAGGCATGCTTTACTCAGATATGGGTAAGTATGTAAAGTAGTGACAATTTTTTTCCCGTCTTCACATGATTTTTTCAATTTCCACTAAGTCAAAGAGATTTTGAGGACAACACGTAAACACAAGGATGTTCAAGTACAAGTGAAAATAACAACAGAAAGAACAAATACTATCATGTTTTCCAGATTAATTTTGTAGATGTACTGTCAACAGAAAAATAACACTTAAATTCTTTTATCAATATGTGAGCATTTTTAAATGCGTGCAACTTACAAGTGAGCATTTACATAAAAATATAAAAAAGCTGTAAACTTGCTGTATGTAATCAGGCATTTAAAATGGTATTTTCTTACCTAAAAAAGGTACTTTCTCCTCTGGGCTATGGCTACACCTATTCCAGACAAGTAAGTTTATTTCCTGCATTTCTAAAAACTTCTTTCCTACAGCTGTTATTGTTCTCTGACACATTCTAGATTGTCTTTTTCCCTAGTCAGTGTGTAAACCTTCCTTCCTGAGAGTCAATAAAGTTCAGCAAGAATAACTGCTCTTATTTTTGTATGTTTTCAGCATTATGTCTTCCTGGAGTATACCCTGCTGTCAGCAATTCATTTGCAGTCCTCTCAGTTTGATCCTGGGACTGTTGTTGGCATTTCTATAATATTAATCATCCATTGACTCTTTTTCTAGCATCAACAAGAGTCACATGTCTAATTGTGTAAATGCTGGGTGAACATATTCAGTTATATCAGGCTTCTGAATCATAATTAGTGATACTGTAATATTCCACAAAAGATTTTACATTTGAGAATTAAATAACATAATGATTCTGAAACTACTCATTGAGAAACAGAAAATGAACATATTTTTGCCACTGAATAAAGATGAATACCTTGAACTGTCATATTCAAATTCTTTAGAAAAGATTATGCTGTATAACAACAGGAAAAAAAAAAAAAAGTTCTCAGCTCTGAAAATAAGCAAGAAGAAATTGCTAATTGCTAAATGCAACACAGTAGCTATGATCATATTTATTACTGAAAGTATTTATTGTTTTCTCAAAGGCAGTATATTATGAAGAATAGTTTTAAAAGAGATATTCAGCATATTTACCTTTCTGAGTAAATAAATTGTGTAAGCCACTCAGTATGCCTCAGTTGAAATAAGAGATTAGTACTTGATTAGAGCTAGTGCTTTCCTAATACTCCATATGTGTTAAAAATATTCTTTTGACATAAAAAAAAGTAATATTTTTGAAGTAATTCATTTTGTACATTAATTTAAGCAGAAATTGCTGCTTATTTTCCTGTGGTGACTTTATTAAATATTTTCAGGAATATCTTTTATTAAATTAAAAGTTTAGTGTATAAACTTCAGGTGATTATTTTGAAAATATGAATTGTTGCATTGCTTTTGTCTACTGAACTTTCACCATCAGCAATGGAATTTTATTTTTCTTGAATCAGCTTTGTGTGTCCACACAGCATCAATGTGGGATACTTTGCAGCATCCATACTGTTAAAAAGGTAGTCAGTCTGAAAACAGGTTGCCTGAATGTTCCAGTTGTACAGGGTTGGCTATTAACCCAGAATGGGTGGCACATATGGCTCTGCTATATCAGTTGTGTGGTGCCTGGGGCTGTCCACACTGTAGAATGATGTGTGCTTACACTAAATGACAGCAAAATCTCAAATCATTGGATAATCCATCACGTGCGTAGAAAAAGAAGGACCAAAATGAGTGACAGAATAATATTCCATGCTCTGTGTTCCCTTGAGCTTTGGGATGTCTGTGTCAGTCCTGGAAACATGGAAAAACAGGGTGGAGAAAGGGTTAGTAAACCCTTCTCTCCAAAGGGTTAGTTGTCAAAGATGTTCCATTGCAAAGGATGTGAACTGTTTCTGTGGTAGGGTCTAGCTAGGGCTTGCTTCCCTTCTTCCTTCTCGCTTAGTAGGGATGGATGTTTTAGCTTAACTCAAAGATATGTTGCAGCTCTGACTTCTCTATCCGCTGTCATAAAGGTTTCAAGATATAAAAGTGGTGCTTCAGCATGGCCCATTGGCCAAATTGAAGTACACCCACTCTGAAAAGATTCTACACAATGATTTCAGTGATTGCTCATTTATGATCAAGAGCACAATCAGTCCTAGGGCAGAAAGAAGTTTTTCTGATTGAATGAGCCTGTGAATTTGAAAGTTAGCAGGGTCTGAACAAAAAAGCGTTATGAGATTCTGCAGAATTATTATTAGAACACAAAAATTCTGATGCCTGTAGTGTCAATTGAGTGATTGAAAATTGGGTTCATGAGAACAGGTAGTGCTGCAAAGAGGCCTTTCTTTTTCCTTGTTTTGTACAGACAGAAGTCATCTGCTGTATACATCTCAGGTTGATTAAAGGTATCTTGTGGGAGATGGTTACCTTTTTTATTATTTTATTTTATTATTATTATTTTTTATTTTACACATGCTCTTGATTTACATGTCACTCAACCAGTTTATGGTATCAAGTCCATTCCTTCACCACTCAGTCTTTCTTGTTTTAAAGTACTGCCATAATAAAATAAAAACTGTAGCATAAAATAATTCAAAAATTATTTTGCTTGAAGAAGTGGGAAATCAGTCTGACCTTTGAATCCTAAAAGTTTTGCATGAGTTGTCTACGGTGAGCTTTTGTTCTATATAATATAATAAGGGACATAGAGGTTGAAAACCAGTTCAGTGTAACATGCAATGTGTGTTCATGTGATTTATGGTGCCATGATTGGAAATTTATAATGGAAGTGTTATTCAGGAAGTCTTGTTTATACAGGAGTAGTTTGGGTTTGATGTTTCTTTCAAACTTCTTGTCTGTCTAAGACTAAACCTAAAACGCACACAGTGGAATCATTACAGAATTCATTAATATTTTAATCTCTATTATTTATTAAAAGCAATATTCAGAATCTGGCACTCTTACCTTTTCTTATTGCTTCTTCCTCAAACAAAAAACCTCATTGATACACAAGAGAATACTTTTATGGCCTTAGAGAATAATTGGCTAAAAATGACAGAATGTTATTCAGAATGTGGTGGTTTTTTGTTTTGTTTTGTTTTGTTTTTCTTCAATTTACTCCTCTCAAAATACTTCATGTAATTATTATTAACGAGCCACTTATCATATTCAAAAAACTGAGCACACTAGGATCAGAGAAGTCAAAAGGGCAATATTCTAAAATACGGGTGCCTAAACTTATGTTGGAAAATTGCATCTTTTTTTTTTTTTTTCTTTGTGCGTGTGTGTGTGTGAAACCAAAGTGCCTAGACATCCAGTTCTCTGCAATCTACTATTGTATTTTTTTTTCCTGACAAATAAGAAGCACCATTACAGTGTAAGCAGATATTCATGTAATGAAGCAGAAATATGTAATAATATCTAATTTTCAAAAATTAAACAAATAAAAATGATTGTCCTCAAGTTTACTCACCTGCTACTATATATATTTCTTTTGTGGTCCTCTTACTCATTAGCTGGGATATATAGTATATCCTCTGATGTTCCTACTATTTTTTGAAGTAGCTCTCCATTACCAAACCAAGAAAGGAGACTAGGAGTAGACTCCTATTAATCACTCTGTTAGGACTACACATCTTGTTCAGTTAGTGCGTAGCCCATGGAAAATGGGTATGATGACATTTGGAGAGACCTGGACATGCTAGAGAAATGGGCAGAGAGGAGCCTTGTGAAGTTCAATAAAGGGACAAAGTCCTGCACCTGGGAAGCAGTAACCCAAGGTACCAGTGCTTGCTGTGGGCTAAGCAACTGGAAAACAGCACTGCAGAGAAGGATCAGGGGATACTGGTGAACAAGCTGAACATGAGTCAGCAATGTGCCTTTGCCACAAAGAAGTCCAATAGCATCCTGAACCTTCATTAGGAAGAGCATTATCAGCAGGTCAGGAGTCTCACCTTAGCACTGGTGAGACAAATCAGTAGTGTTGGGTCCAGTTCCAAGCTCTTACTGAATGAAAGATATGGACTCAGTTGAATGAGTCCAGAGATGGACATCGAAAATGGTGAGTCTGGACTACCTTTCATATGAAGAGAGGCTGAGAGGTGGAACTCTTTCACCAGGAGAAAGATGTTTTCCTTAGCGCGCAGGAACTCTCCATCTCCCTGTATTAAATAGTGGGCAGGGAGGGCAGACAACTGGGATGGCTGAGAAAGGACCTGCAGGTCAAACTGAGGCATAAGAAGGAAATGCACAGGCAGTAGAAGCAGAGACATGTGGCCTGGGAAGAGTACAGGGATGGTGTCTGGATGTGCAGGGATGGGATCAGGAAAGCCAAGGCACAGATGGCAAGTGATTCAAAAAATAACAGGAAGGGATTCTATGGGTACATTGCTCAGAAAGGAAAGGCCAAGGAGTGTGTGCCCCATCTGATAGATGAGAAGGGTGAACTGGTAACAACAGACGTGGAGAAGGCTGAAATACTCAACAACTTCTTTGCCTCAGTCTTCACTGACTGCCATGCTTCCCAAGTCTTTCATTTCCCTGAACCCATAGATGGAGGCTGGGGGAGCAAAGTCCTACCCACCATTGGGAAAATACATTGGGAAGTTTGAGACCACCTGATGAAACTAAACATGTACAAGTCTATGGAGCCTGATGACATGCATCCCAAGGTCCTGAAGGAAATGGTTGATGTATTTGCCAAGCCACTCTCCATCATATTTGAAAAGACCTGGGTAAGTCCCTGGTGAGTGGAAAAAGGGAAATGTCACTCCCACTTTTAAAAAGGGTAAAAATGGTACTGTTTAATGTCTTTATCAACGACATAGACAGTGGGATCGAGTACACTCTCATCAAGTTTGCAGATGACACCAAGCTGAGTGGTGCAGATGATACACCAGGAGAAAGGGATGCCATCCAACAGGACCTAGACAAGCTGGAGAAGTGGACCCACGTGAACCTCATAAGTTTCAAAAAGTCCAAGTGCAAGGTGCTGCACCTGGGCTGGGACAGTCCTGGACATAAGTACAGCCTGGAGAAGAACTCATTGAGAGCTGCCATGCAGAGAAGGACTTGGGGGTTCTGGTGGATGATAAGCTTGACATGAGCCAACAGTGTGCATTTGCAGCCCACAAACTTACTGCATCCTGGGCTGCATCAACAGGCCAGCAGGTCAAGGTAGATGATTGTCCCCCTCCACTCTGTCCTCATGAGGCTGCCTTTGGAGTACTGCGACCAGGCCTGGAGACCCCAGCACAAGAAGGATCTGGATCTGTTAAAATGGGTCCAGAGGAGGGCCACAAAGATGATCAAGGGACTGGAGCACCTCTCCTATGAAGAAAGGCTGAGAGAGTTGGAGCTGTTCAGCCTGAAGAAGAGAAGGCTCTGATGTGACCTTGTTGCAGCTTTTCAATACTTAAAGGGGGGTTATAAAAAAGATGGAGAGCAACATTTTGCTCAGTCAGAAAATGACAGGACAAGGGGGAATTTGATAATATTCAAGATGTAATTGCACATGGTCCTGGGCAAGCTGCTCTAGCTGACCTTGCTTGAACAGCATATGACTAGATAATTTCAAGAGGTCCCTTCCAATCCTTCCTCAGTTATTCAGTGATTTAAATATTATTATAAACAATTTTTTTGAACACTGTATGAAAATCTTAATATAGGAATATACATAAACAAATTATTTTGTCAAATAACTACAGGTCATTACATCTGAAAACAAAATAGCAATAGATTCATACATTTCTCGGACAGAACCTGGAAGAATATTTCTATCGAATATAATAATGATATGGCAATATCCAATAATATGACAACTTAACTTCATTTTGTTATTTTCCTGTTCCCATATAATCTTGACAAGAATCGTATTGAGACTACATGAAACTACAAAGTAAATAAGAACGTCTTATTCCTTCTTCCTATCATGCAGGGTGACATGCCCCCAGATTGCTTCAAGTGCTGATAAATTTATAGCACTGCCAAAAACAAGCAAACAAGCAAACAAAGCAAAACTTCTCCTTATTTTTTTTTTTTTTTTTTTTTTTTTTTTTTTTTTTTAGCATCTTTGCTAACAAGGCAAAAGACAACTTCATTGTTTCTCCTTTTATTGATACATTATTTGCACAGCTTTGCCATTTCTGACTACCCAAACACAACCTTCCCAAAACATGTGATATTGCAGCAGTTAATTTTGCAATCAGACTCCGTTGATTTGGCAGGAGAAAAAAAAAAAAAAAGGGATCACAGAATCACAGAGTCATCTAGGTTGGAAGATCACCGGAAGATCACCTCCAAGATCACCAAGTCCAACCTCTGACCTAACACTAACAAGTCCTCCACTAAACCATATCGCTCTAGATCTAAACATCTTTTAAAGACCTCCAGGGATGGTGACTCAACCAGTTCCCTGTGCAGCCCATTCCAATGCCTAACAACCCTTTCGGTAAAGAAGTTTTTCCAAAACCTAATCCAACCTAAACTTCCCTTGGTGCAACTTTAGCCCATTCTCCCTCATCCTATCACCGGGCACGTGGGAGAATAGACCAATCCCCACCTCGTTACAGCTTCCTTTAAGTTACCTGTAAAGAGTGATAAGGTCGCCCCTGAGCCTCCTCTTCTCTAAAACAGAGAAGAGGTTGTTTAGCTAGGGCTAAACAACCCCAGCTCCCTCAGCCACTCCTCGTAAGACTTGTAAGTATAAGTTCCCACCATAATAAATAAATAAGTAATAATAAGCATTAAATAAATAATAAATATAATAAATAAATACATGATAAATGATAAATGATAAATGATAAATGATAAATGATAAATGATAAATAATAAATAATAAATAATAAATAATAAATAATAAATAATAAAGCTTCATCTGCATTTGTCACTAGAGATTTCACTGAATGTCATGTACCCTGAGTGACTACAGAATAGTTTTCTAGTGGAAATGGTCAATGCTCTCTGACCTTGGCTTAAGTAAAATATTGAAAAAAATTTACATTAGTAATAATAACTGTCTACTCATTTCATCTTCCCAAACATCACTTGAGTTATTACTCTGGTCCTCAAAGTAAAGAATTTTAACTTGATGTTTTCTAGGGGAAAAAATGATCTATTCTTTGTTTGGCCTCTACAAATAGAAACATAGTATTTATCTTTGCTTTGGTAACATTAAGTCTGTCTGATCTGGGTGATAAAAAGCAGAGATTATCTATTCCTGTCTGTCATTTTTGGCAAATTTGTGAACTTTTCATAAAAACAGAAAGATAAATCACAGGAGCTATTATTGTCTTTGTCTTAATCTTTCTAATGGATCAGTGTAATTTTTGGAATGCTCTAGTAGGTCAGGGAAGTCAGCACTGTAGGAGAACAACCTTGCCTACTTACTGAAAGCTAAATAATGGTTTCCCATGTGCATCCAGATAAAGACTTTGCACAGGGAATTAAGCTACTTGTGAAGCACAGGAGTCCTGTGGAATTACTCAGCAGTTGCTAACTGCTATAGTTCTATAGTTCCATAACATTTTACAGTCCCTTCAAGGTGGGGGGCCAAGACCAGTTAAGTGTACAGATTATGAAGAGTGCTTCTGTCCCTAATTCTAAAATCATTTCATATAAACTTACAAAAAAGTCTCCCTTTCAAAGTTATTCTACATTTGTCCTGGCAGGTAATCATGGCTTGTAGTTTACACTCATTCTATGATGAAAAAAAAAAAAAAAAAAGGAAAAAAAAAGAAGAAAAATAATGTATTTTTCAGTTGATATTCACTAGTTTCTTTTAACAACTTCCCCACAGAAGAATTAATATCAGATTCAACAATAGTTTGACAGACTATCAAACATTTTTTTTCCAGAATCATGTTCCTTCAGATTTTTTCTATGCTATTCTATACTTTAAAAAATGAGTGTATGTCCTTAACCCTCAGAAAACAAAGCCCTCAGAAAATCAGTCACCAATATGACAGCAAAAAATTAACTTCCTTAGTAGATGCTACCAACAAGCAGACAGTAAGAGTAAGGATTTGTGTGGAGCTTGTTTGGATGTAAACCAAGAAGCAGGAAAACTGAATTAAGGATTTCATTGATACTGGAGGTATTTTGGAATGGAATTGATGATGACCAAAGTTCAGTTTATGAAGATGGAGGAAAATTCTTATTTATCACACATGCATGTATATAATATGTTTATGTACATGTACATGTATGTATAGACTTTTCTGGTTTTATAGCCAACAAAGGTCTCAAAGATATTTAATTTCAAGCACAAATGTTATCTTGTTGATTTTAGTACTATTGACTTATAAAAGGAAAGAGCCATAGAGACTCAGCTATCTAATATAAATATTTATTTTGTATTATATTCTTTTGCAGTCAATGAGTTCCTATCAAATATTTTTGTCTGCAAAGTATTATCAATTATAATGAAATTGCACTTTAAAGCTGAACTGTTATCCAAAATTTATTTTTCTTTTCCTCACCCTTCAAAGATTTCAACAGCTCTTCTGATGGAGGAAAAATAAAAACACAACAGCAACAGAACAACAACCCTAGTGTTCAGCTGAATAATGGTCTGAAAAAGCTTAATTGTCTGAATATTAATTTTCTTAAATATATCTAGATCACATGTTTCTTTTGCCTGTAAAATAACCAGCAAAAAGTCACTTAGAACTAAGCTGGAATAAAATAGGATTGTTTGGAAGATGAAAATAAATAAATAAATAGATAGATAAAAAAAAAAAAAAAAAAAAAAAAAAAAAAAAGTAAACCATGCTGATTCTTTTTCAAATAGCTCACCCTCTTTACTCACAGACAAAAGTAATTTTTTTTTTTTTTGAAAAAAATCCTCTTTATTATCTTACCTGACATGCATAATAAAATAAACATTTCCCATAAGCTATACAATCCTTTTTATGTTGGTCATTTCTCTCACATTCCATGGTTCAGTTATACAGCTATACACTAAAGGCTTTTTAGAAAAATCTGTCATAGGTAAACTCTGCAATATTAAAACAAATGAGTAGTTCAGGCATAAACATTTGCTATAATAATGAAATAAAATCTCCTTTTTTCCCCTAAATACCCAAAAATACATGGATGCTGGATGCTTAGCTACAGTATGTCACTTTTCCCTTAGGAAAATAAATAAAGAAAAAATAAAGATATAAAAAGAAGTCTTAAAGTCGTGCTGCATAAATTACAGTTGAAAGTCTTGTGTTGGCATAGTGAGTACCACAAGAATAATAATTGAAAAAAAAAATAATGGGACATTGGAATGGGCACTTATTTATGCGATTATCCATTCAATACCTGCAAATGTCTGTGCTTCCGTATATGCACAGATGTATTTCAGTTATCATTGTGTTTTAATTTCCCACTTTCTCTACTTTGTTATTAAGACTGAATTCAGTCTGAGAGCTTTGTTCTTTAGCCCAAGCTGCAGTGTTTCATGTTGTAGGCTAAGTAAGCAGTCATACAAATCTGAACACCAGCATCAACCTGTGCACCTGTCAGTCTTGCAGGTGCAAATTAGGAGGAGGTTTTGAAAATGTAAATTAATATGTGAATCTACAAAACACTATAAATCTCCCAGACTTCTGGCAGATGTGTCAGAACCTCATTTTTCAGTGTTCTTTTCAATATTTTTCCACTCCTATTTGAGCAGTATTTCATAACTTATTCCCAAGATATTAATTGCTTTTTTTTTTGGAAGGAGGGAGGGAGGGATGCTGGGGGGGTTCTTAACGTAATTTTCAGATTTTTCAACTCTGTGCAGGCTCAACAGTGTTAGAAGATATAAGTGTTAATATGTCACTAACGTAATACCTGTGCTCAATATGTAGAACTGCTTTTTGTTAGAGATCTGTAGTGAAGTATTTCAAGGATTTTTCTTTCTCCTCTAAATAATGTTTTTTTTTTTTAATGTTATTTTTTTAATGTTATTGTATCGTTAGCTATTTTTTAATGTTATTATATTATTAGCTAACTACTTTGATAGTTTTGTGATAATTCTGTAAGAAGCCTCTTAAATCCCAATTGTTTAAAGGTATGAATATTTTGAAGTTTACATACTTACCACATTTTTTTCCCCTGTCATTTCAGGTACAATCAGATTTTTCTTCCCTGGCAACTTTAAAATCCTTTCCATTCCCAGACCATGTGTTTATTCTGAACATTAACTCCAATTTATATTACCTCTCTCAGTAAGCTCACACATACTGATAAGAATTTCTGAAGTATTTTAAATTGTATTTACTTAAATGGCATAAGTAAAATTATTCAAAATTCTTGGGGTCAGGATGGCTTTGTATTAAATTTGCTTCCATTTTTTTTTACCAGAATTTCTTTGCACCAAGAAGTAAATATTTTTCTTTTCCTTGAAGATTTATTATATCTGTTTTAGTATACTGGAACTGTTTTTTTTCAAAGTCCTAATAATCCCACTGACACTCTTGGCCCAGAAGGCCAAGTAGGTGTTGAGGAAGACGCTGAGAAACAGGCATTCAGGGTATTGACAAGCCTACAGGTAAACCCCTTACAACTGTCATCATATTTGTAATAAAGTTTCAGCCTTTTCCTTTTTGTCGTTCTTTGAGATATCATCATTCTGGGATATATTGTTCAAAGTAGGCCTTTGCTAGATATTTGATTCTTAAGATAGAAAGTAAGAATACAAATAATGCAGTTGTTATGTGTCTTATAACACATTCATTTTCAGTTGCGTTCAAGTTCACACCTGTGTGTTACCTACATTGCCTCTATTTAACTACCTTATGTGAAAATGCTTATTTTTAAATGTGTGTACACATCCGATTTCGATTCTGCATAATGCAGAATGTCTATTTTCAAGTATGTGTATACACATCTGATTTTGATTCTGCATAATGCAGAAATATCTCACTTGAGAGAACAGAAAATAAATATATTAGGAGGTACAGTATGACTGTATGTACAATATATTGAAGTTTTTATGGACCCTTGGTTTCTAACTGCCCTATATGGTTCATTAATCTTTAAGTTGCAGTCTGTACAATTCACATAGGTAGATGAAATACCAAAATATAATTTCAAGTTGTCTTTTGCTCCTAAGAGGTGAAACTGGAAAAAATATATTTTTAACTGTAAAACTACTTCAGCTAACAACAGAAATTAAGATATCATGACTGCTAAGTTAGAAAGACTACTAGAGATCTTAGCGAGTGTTTAATAGGTTAACAATCAAACCTTGAAAATCTATAACTTGCAATTTCGATATGTACTTTTTTCAGTTTATTTTTTGTTCCACAAACAATACATTGTTAAATAACACATAACAAATGGAACTTGCTCTTTTATTCATATTTACTGCATTCTCACAGAAGAAGCCAGAAGCAGAAGTGAATATTTTGAATACCTTGAATATACCTGCAGAGAGAAATACACACAATAGTAAAATTGGAAACCAGACACTCCAAATGATCAATGGACTAATTTACAAATGTCTTTTGGATTGAGAAGAATAGAGAAAACAAAACAACAATAATAAAGCACAAGGAGGATTAAAACAAAACAAACAAACAAAAAAATGTACAGAAACCAAACCAACCTAAGAAGATTAATCCTTCACAGTATGGAGCACTGCAGAAGAAAAGAAAATTTATTTTCTTCCAGTATGTCTCCATTTTTTTTAACTGTATTTCCTTCAGTCAGATTTCCATATCAGATCAAAGTCACAGAATTCACAAAAAAAATCAAGTCTTATTCCAAGGTGAGAGAAATGCAGTTGCTTAAGTATCAGCCTTTCAGAAAAGGTTTCAACAATGCCATTTGAAATCTTCTCCTTTTCTCACCTTTATAAAGTACATATCTATAAAAAGAAACCAGAATACAGTAGGTTCCACATGGCTGTATAACTGCAGACCTAATTCTTTAATGCCAGTTTTATAAAAGATACCAGAATACAACATCTGTAGGTAAACAGAGCATTTTCATTTTATCCTTGAATTTGTAATATCAGTATTTTCAGACCAAAGAGAAAAGTAACTCTTCACCTACTACAATTCTGAGGCAATGGCTGAGTATCCCCTGGACACCAATATTCTCCTTTGAACTCAGAGCTTGTGGGCAAGACAGAAGCAGAGATGATTAGTATTTCTGACCACTGCTTTAATGAGAAATCCCTCAAGTTCATTTTCAAGGCCTGCACTCTGCATATATTTGAGAATTACCTGGAGAATTAGCCTGTATTTATGTAAAAAGATAATGATAAAAACAACAACAACAAAATAAACAAACAAAAAGAAAACCTACTCCACTGAGATTTAGCCAAGGTTACAAGAAGACCACAGACACCCTTAGGTAGAAAACTTAGTATCAGAAAATGAGCTGAAAAATGTTTCATTTACATTACAGTGAATTTGTAGCACTGATAATGTTGCTACCTTTTGTCCTACTGTTACTGTACTAGAAAAAAGGCTTTCATTCACGGTTCATATAGGTAGACAGAACATAGAGAAAAATCAAGCTGTAGCAATGTAAATTGTTTTATTTCTGGAAATCTCATGTTATGATCTTTTTTTGTTTCTAACAACGCTTCCAGGATTGCATTCAGGCTACCACGGCTGACTGAAGAACATGGAAATCAAAGCAATCATTAGGTAGTCTAAAACCATCAGTTGGAGGGGTGAAACATGAAGTGCTCTGTATCTGGATTTACACCTGACAAGCAAGGTATTTGCTGCTGTTCTCCTGAAGAAAGTTGTCATGCTGCCAAGCATATTTGCCACTGATTTTTATTTCAGAAAGAAACATAATCTCAGCCTCCATGTGTGTAAAGCCATGAAATCACAGTCACAAGGCTGAACAGCATTTGTTCTATTATATATAGGGAGCTCCTATTTGAACCTCAGAAAACAGCTCCTATTTCATATCAGTATTCATACAGATAAGCACAGCTTAAAAGAATGAATGTGCCCCAATCACCTGCAATACTCTAAAATCCCTTATCGGCTTGGAGAGAAGATATTTAGCTACCTGCCCGAAGTTTTCATGCTTGAATACAGACTCTGAATAAAACCTGACACTGAAACACATGGAATAACACTTCTATTCATGAGACCAAATCAATTTTAAACATGATCCAAGTGGAAGCAACTATCAGCTTCGGTAACTTTGATTCAACTTATTGTTATTATAAATATAAGTGAGAGGATTTATGAAAAAAATACTGTGCAAAAATGAAGTGTATACTGTTTCAACAGCTGTGAACCACAGGAAGTTCAACCACCTCGCATTGACAAGAGGTACAAATTATTATAGTGCCAGGATAGTGGGGTCCCAGATGGAGCAGCATTTACCTATCCTTGGAACAACCTGTGGTGTACAAGAGACATCAAGAAGGCTGTGAAGAAACTAACTGCTGCAATATAGAAAATTCTCTTGTGATATTAAGGAAAAAAAAAATTAATATATATATATATATATATATACAAAGAGGGTTTTCAAACATTGTGGCAAGTTGGACAGATTTGTCATGGAATTTCCATTTTTGGAGATAGTCAGAACTCTGCTGAACATGAAACTTTATATAAAATTACTGCTTTTTGAGCTGGAGCAGACAATATCCACCAATTCCTCCCATCCTAAACTACTTTATAACTTCACTGAACAATGTCACAATCTAACATTACTTTTTTTTTTTTTTTTTTTTTTTTTTTTTCCCCAATATAGCTCTAAAATAATCATGTTATCATTGTAATATAGTTTGATTTTTGTTCTTGCATGGTGTCTTTTGAAAATTAGGTATTAATGAATTAAAAGAAGACATTAAGAAATTACAAAGGAACAATTATAGGGAAATATGAAAAAAAAAGTGTTTCAATATGCATTAACCCAATTAAATATGTAAATGTTATGCTAATTTTAGCTTATTTCTTCCACTCCTGAGTAGTACAGAAACTGTGACAGGTTGGGAGTATATAGCTGACATTGGGACAGACATGCTAGGGAGTGTAGATAACAGACTGTATGAGTGTTTCGGCTATTTTTCCCCTTGAATTTTCTGCTTTCATTGACTGAGACAAAAGATGCTGTAAAAACTGCCCACTGGATGCAAGTAAGGGACTTTGAGAGACACTTTCACAGCTTTTACAATCAAAATGCACCTTTAGGATCATCTAGTCTGCTTAATTGCCTGTTACACACTGCAGCACCTCATCTAGCAATTTCTGTATAAGCTCATAACTGTTTTAAACTGCAGCTCATGAAATAGTTTTCTTTAAAAAATCTACAGTACTTTGTAGGGCAATTGTTCCAGTGGTTAATTGTCCTGTCTGCTAAGAATCTCCACTGTATGTCTATTTATATAGCATCTTACCTTCATTTCTAACCTGTCAATGTCGCTGAGCATTTTCTCTAGATTAAAGAGTCATATACCATAAGAAACTTTTCTCCAGTATGTCTCTGGGGGCCACAACCAAACTATTTATGACAGTGATATTCTTAGATGAAAACAAAACAAAACAAAACAACAACAACAACAAAAAAACCCTCCCCACAGTTGAGCTCATTTATTCCTTCATTTTCATACAAGTTTCCCCAACTTTGATTTATTACTGTAGTATTCTGTCTCTTGTCTGCAGAATGGATACTGGGAACAGCATTACAATAATTGTCTTATAAGAGCATTTCACAGACTTGGTTATCTTCATCCATACTTTCCACTTGAGTGCATATGAAATTTGTGTGCTAAGACTTGCATCCTATTATGTCTGAAGTTGGTTCTGATACTATCCATAATCATCTCAAGGATTTAGTGCACAAGTTAGGATCTAAATCTTGCATTTTATCCTCTTTTGTAGCCTTCCTATGACCAAAACCACAAGGCTCCTGATGTTTATGGATGCCTTTTTTATTTTACTTTTTTATTTATTTTTAATGCTAATTCATGAAGAACTTACAATTCTCCTATGAGGCATACTAAGAAAAATACCAGGCTTGATAGTGACACAAAACTCATTTGCTATCATATGGCTAAGCCTCCTGTGTATTGACACACTGTTCATTCTTTTTTTGCCTTGGTGATTTGATGCCACCAGCATGTGCCAAAACTATTTACAGATTTGCCATTAGGAGTATTCTATAAGAAGTATTCTCTTTAAAATAAAATGAGAGGTGGTGGGAAAGAGAGACAGTCTTATCCTTCTGTCCTTATGTGTTAATTTATTACCAAGTAGACCAAACCCATGTATCTAGCCTATGCATATCTACACTGTTAAAGCTGACAAGTCAAGGGAGTGAATTCTAGGACTGATTTTGCTGTTGTTAGCACCAATCTGCTACAAGAAGAGAGGAATAACAGGAGCAGTGTCTTCCTTGTGAGTCCTGACTATACTGTGCATAGAGCACAAAAGCTGTACATGACGTGACTTTGTTCCCTCATAGATACAAAGCCAGTGTGATATTTACTGTGCCACAAAAGCAGCGAGTCTGCTTTGGAGGAAAGGAAAGTGCATGGAATTTTTGGACATGAATTCAAGACTCTCATCGGAACTTGGGAGCCAAGCATCCTTTTTGAGCCTATTTTATTAAGCAGTATGCACCTAGCCAAAACATCATTTGCTGCAAACTGTAAATCTGCACAAGGCCATCCTTCCACAAGCAATATTTGTAATTGCTAGAAAGTATTTTTGGGTCAGGGTGCTTGTCTGTTTTCCACATAGAATAATGACAGGCCCACTGGGCAGTTAGAAAATTACATAATATGGTATCTTAATGGTTAGGACATTCACCAAAAAGGAGGGGAACCAACTCTTAAACTAACCTCCTTTCCAGAAGTTATTCAGAACTTTTATACAAAACTCTCCTTACATAAATCAAACACACAGTTTGGGAAGCAGTCATATATCACCAGCTAATTCTTACTGTAGTCACCTCTTCCCGTATCCTGATTTACCAATGAAAATCCTCCCCTTCCCTCCCCCCCTTTTTTAGTTTTCCCTAGGTTTTGAAAGACATACAAGTCCAGCAACAACAACAAAAACAACACAAACAAACAAACAAACAAACAAACAACAATGGAAACAGCAGAGACATTATTTTAGTGAAATCTGAGGCATTTTCTAGTGGTGTTGGGAAGCACCTTGATGTGTCAGATGATTTAAGACGTTGCTGAGATAAACAATTCCCATTGGCTAATTTTAGGCAGCTAATCATTCAGACTTAAAGCTTTTCTGATTTTTATTCGAAGATGACTGATACTTGCTTTTGCTTTAAACAGAGAGCTTAGTTGCCTTATTCTGAGCTACCAGAGCCCTTATATGAATCAGGTGTCTACTTAATGGATAGAGACCTGTGTCCTATTCCTTGATGTTGCCAGGTATCAATTTTATCAGCTTGTAGTTAAAATACATTTTTTTTAAGACTGTCACATTATCTTTTCCTTTCTATATCCTTCTAATTACAGAAGTATGGTATATATGTGAAATATTTCTGATTTTATTTTTTACTTTTTTTTGCTAAGTCATGCTAGTACTTTCAGAATGTATCAGCTTCTATTGTTGTAAATTTTACATTTCATTTGTTCTGAATAAATTTATAAAAATATTTCTTATTGTTCTTAATTTTAAATGACACAGCCTCTGGTGGTATTACAGTGTTCCTAAACAGCTCTCTGCTTCCTCCTTTTCTGTATACTATATTTCAGAGTTTTGAAATTTTATTTCTATTGTCATTTCCACGTTCCCTTTTTAACTGAGGTCATTATTTTACTGAAGTAATCTTTTGTAAGCATAGAATAGTGGAACTTTTGACATTTCATAAAATATTCTTACAAAATTCCCAATCATCATTCATGTATTTAAACTTCAGTATTTCCTCCCACTTGATTTTTCCCATAACTGTTTTCATCTATGTAAAATTGCCCTTTTCAATGAATCAGGTCTATGTTTTAACTGGTCAGGGTACTACTTTGTTACTATTCATTTTCAGTCTGAACTCACTGTACTGTCTCCAAAAAAAATGCCCTTTATCACAGACTGAAGATGTAGAAAGCGAGTGAGTGCTCTGTAAGGTGATGTAATGTGTCATATTGCTGTGATCATCGTGCTAGTTAGTTCTTAGGGGCATGTTTTTTCAGTCATCACAGAAAGCATGTACTCAGTTGTAAATCAATTTGTTTGGGATAACTACAATGGGAAAATGGGTAAATTTTGAACATGTAAACATAAAATATACAGTTTCAAAGAACTTTTTCAAAGTGTGCAGACCTTTCTGTATTTAGATCAACTGATACTTCACTCATACTGTTAACTAATGGGCTTTAATTGCATTGACCCTACGAAACTTACTAGGGTTTTCTTTTAAAAACACTGTGTTCTGAGACTTTCGAGAGGGAAATCTGTGTTCATAAGACAGAACATCTAAATAATTTATTCATTCAAATATTTAAACTTTCTGTGCCTAACATTTTGTCTACTTTAAAATTTCACCTTATAGTTCTGCCTATACAGTTTAAATAAGGAATAATTGAGGACCTGACTCTTTTATCTCCATGTCATATTCTTCTAGTTCTCAAATGGTATTAATGTAGGAGGGCTGAACTTTTTTGTTTCAAGTACAAATAAAATGAAAATCCTGCTCTAAGTCAGTTCCTGGGGATGCATGGTATGAGACTGTGCCCTGCTGAGACCTGTACCTCAAGGAAAATCATTAGCACCATGGACAACTTTGATGTCAGAGAGCCTACAGCCTTCTGATTTTTTCCCTTTTCTCTTCCATTTCAATGAACCTAGCTTCTCTCCACAAATCACTATCCATACAGGACAAATGGCTTGGCAGGCTGACACTTGGCAACCATTTAGGCAGGACCCTATCAAAGTGGTATCAGGGAAAAGAAAATAAATTATTGATATCTGCTAGGGGTGGAATGAGGGGAAGAGAAAATAAGAATGAAATAAGAATATTTATCCTATTGTACAGAATATCTTAACTGTTTGGCATTTACCTTTATTACAGCCCAGTTGTCTTACTGTGGGAACTGTTGGATGTATATTTCGTTCACAGGCATTCTCCATCAGTGAAGGGATGGCAGCCCAGACAGATGCAATTTCACAGGCTTGGAGGTGTGAGAAGGGAATAAGGCAGACAGTCATAGAGTGTTTTTCACCACTATCATTCTCTTAAAGCTCATCCACACCAGCTGAAAACAAGGATAATTATACTGTGTGTGTGTATATATATATAGATATTGGATTATAAGCCATGTTTTCAGTAAAAATTTTCAAGCTGGACTAGATTTTTGTCTGAAAATGCAAATAAATGGGCATACCAGTTTCAAACAGAAACTTTGCTTCAAATGTCCTATTGGAAAAGTTTACTTTATAGCTCTCAGTGTATACAAAAAGGTTGATGAACATTGTTAAGTTTTTTTGTTGTCCGAAGAGAGATTATGACCAAAAAGTATGTGTTAGAAGGTTTGTCCACTAGCAAAGTTTATAGGGCAGGAAGAACTGAGTAATATTTTAATGAGTTCTGATATCAGTGATTCTTGATGCTTAGTAGCTGCTAAACCTTTAAATTGCCTTTTAGGTTTACACATATATAAGGATAAAGAAACTTTTCCAAAAATTCACAATGTGCATAACACAAAAGACTGGTTTTCTATTCTATTTTGTTTAGAAATACGTTACATATATGTATGATAGTTTTACGTTAAGTGAAACCTTATTCTGACATTCGTTATGAAAAAGCAGCTAAGCAACTAAACCATTAAACAAAAAACTAAAACTGACTTTCTACCTCGGGAAAAAAAAAAAAAAAAAGTCCTTTCTAAAGATGAACAAAATATATATTTCAGGGAAACATGAGTAAGAAGGTTGGTATGAATAATGTCAAACAAAGCAAAACAACCAGTACAGAAATCAGAATAAATATAAATATGTCTGATTGCACTAACATAAAAAGATAGAAAGAAATGGAGTAGTAAAAAACTTTTTTTAAAGCTAACTGAAATTGTAGAAGTAGTCTCTTATATAAAGGTATTACAATGACTGAACACTACCAAACTGTATAGGTATTGAAAGTTTAAATCATTGTTTTGCTTGTTAAAATGATGATTAAAATGTTAATGCAGAGTAATATGTTGATTATGTTTCAATAATATCAAATCCTCATATTATGTTTTGTGTATACATGAAAAATAAAAAAAAAACAATTCCAAAATCTGAACTTAGAATTCTAATTCAAAGTGAATTACTGTTAGGTAATTCAAGACACCAACAGTAAAGGATTTAAATCAACAAATGTTGGCAATGCATGAGCTGGCAAAGAACATAGTTTATGTTAAACTTCCACTGTTATGACGTACTAAAAGTTAATGAAAGTGGTAAACACATATTTGTACCACTAAAGCAGTACAGCAGATTATGCATATATGAATAGTTTAATTGACTAGGAAAATATCATTTTATATAGTCATAACTTGGGAGTTTATTTCTTATTTCCTTCTTTTTGTATAGAAGAGTTTCTTACTGTAAGTTACGTATAAGCATACATTTCAGTGGAGCTGGAAACAGCAGTCATGATTTGTGTTCCTTTTTAAAACATTAGTATTTATTGTTAGCCTAAGAAGCCTTCTGTTGGACAAACAACTCTCTCTGTCCAATAAGTTTGGACATCTTTAAATGTTTCTGATATGTTCACCTCTAACATCTTGTTGTTTTGATTTGGTATTTGAAATTCATGTATGATGATGAACAACTCTGCTCATATATGGAAAAGCCTAGGAATGGGAAATCAAGCTAGAGATAATTACACGTTGGATGTTGTTGACATTTTGGTATCCTGTCTTAGGCTAACAAGGAAACTTTAATCGCAGGGAAAAAAAAAAAAAAGGGATTCTATTTTATTCTCAATATTTTGTAGCAAAATTATCAGAGCCTATGAATAAAGGTTATGCTAGACCGAGCCACGACAGTGAATTCCTCAATTTCTATCTAATATCTGTGAGGGAAAGAGATGGCTCACTTAACATGATGACCACCTAGACTGAGACGACAGCTGAAGTAAAAAAATCTTATTTCTTCTTGGCCATGAACTAAAGATGTGTATTGGACTCCTAATTTGATTAGCAGGGACAAAAACACATCTCACAACTTGATGGTTACCAAAGATGTACCAAGCTGCTTTCTTCTGTGGGGAAATTGTTCTGAGTGTGAGCAAATGTCATTTTTTAGGCTGAGACAAAGAGCAGAGACTAGAGCCAGACTAGGCAACCGTATGGTTTTTTGGGGCGGGATTACTGAAACTTTCAATTCGAGTAGAGTTCCTGATAGCTGGCTTGTTGGGTCTCTTTAGTGGGTCTGGTGGATCAGATACATGTTGATTTACATATTGATTCTTTCTTAACCTGCTGTCAGCATCCATGAAGATGTTTGAAAAAATCTTGAAAGGAACCATCAAACTGACTCTGATGAATGAAAAAATACATGCAGCTTTCTGCAAGAACTGGCATAACTCTGTATCTGCTCCTTTGTGTGTGAACTTTCTTTATATAAATATTTCTCCTCACTTCTCCAGCCTCCTTTTCCCTTGTGTCACAGTGCACAGATGCACCAGAAAGCAAAATCTTTCCTTTTGCATAGAGATGATTGCTTTGCATTAAAACACCATCTTGCAGGAAGGTATAGCATACTACAAGCTTTTGCAATGATATCACCACATAGTCATGCCATTAAGAATCTTAAGAGACTTCACGTTCAAAGGGACTTTTGGCATTTATTTCAACAGTATTATCTTCATCTGGTTACCAATGAAACAAAAATAAGGAAAGGACAGCAACCAGTTTTGCTGCTCAAAGCTAGTCATCCATAGTGCATACTTACTAGGAAAAAGATAATAATTGTATTGACTCTGTACATTATGCTTGAGGGATTCATCTTCACTTTCTATTGTAGGAGTGTAAAATTAATCTTATTTGATATGGTATATTCAAAAAACAAACAAACAGACAAAACAACAACAACAACAAAAAAGGGTACCAGAGGGTAAGAGGGATTAGTGTCCTTAATCCAAGTACAAGTTTTAAAAATAGATCTAATCTTTTATTTCTTTTATGCTTTCTATTTTCTAAGTGGTTTCTGGATGAAGAAAGATTTGCAACATGCACTTACAGACACCAGTCTAAAGTGATTTTAGTCATTGAAATCAGACACATAGTGCAACTCATGAGGCTACCTGGGGAGTCACTGAAAACAGAAAGGCTCCTCTAGGAAACAGCTCAGAGAAGGCAGTTTAAGACTAAAACTGCAGGGCTCATTTGCCCTCTGGCAGGCAATCTCTCCCTCTCTTTCCAATGGTTAGTCATAGCGACTAAATGTCGCTATGTAGTACCTTATAGTACCTTATAAGCTTATAGTACCAGAGTACTTAAGCCAGGCAATATGAACATTTCTCATATCTTAAGACTGTTTTCCTATAATTCTTTGCTTTCATGCCCCACAATTCTGAATAACTCCTTTTCTATCCCTCACTGTTTGATAATGAAAAAGTACATCTGTATGTAGGTATTAAACATCTCAGTGTTACTTTCTTATACTGTTACTCTAATATTTGTATGATCTTTTTACTAAAATTCTTACAAGTAATTTCTAGCCCTTCCATTCCTAATTAAAAGCATGTTATGCAATTCATGTATATAAAAAGTGAATGCATGAAGTGCTCCTAAGGAAAAAGAATGAGAGTAAATGGAGGGGGTGGGGTGGAGGTGGAGGGCTGGGGAAGGAAAGGGAGAGAGAAACAGCTGGTGATGTGATGCAGCTGAACACTAGACGCTAGAGTTTATTTGACAAAAAGCAGAACACCAGGCATACATCCTGGAAGCTTTCCAGTTGCCTGGAGGCCACAGATCCTAATTTCTACATTCAGGCATCAGCATGTTCATTTCACTTCTATCATGGTCTGATTACTTAGCTGGAAAACATTATAGCATTAACAACTTTGCTTCAGTTGGTACACATCAAAATTTGCATACTGCATTTGTAGTGTCTGGCAAGGATAACTTTATACCATGTTATGTGATAGCCTACTTTGTTCTTCTCAGCCATGATTGTTTCTGACGGAGCAGGTAAGCAGCAGCATTTCTGTAAAGCAATAATATACTAGTTAAGAAGGAAGGCTTTCAAAATCCATGGAGTTTGAATTTGCACATGTAATCTCTATGTTTTAATGACCTTGTTCTTTGGAATGTAAGCTGAATTTATATAAGTAGGTCTGTTTTTTAGGTGGTAGATACTCAAAATCTTATTTTTTAATAACAATTTAATTACTTTTTTTTAATATTAAAAATCATAGGTCTCAAGTTAGGCATTTCAAAACTAAGATTCAAAAAAAATTTTTTTTAAATGCAGTCCAGGTAGTATATAGAATATTCACTTAGACAATATATATAGATAGATACATATATAGATATATAGAGAGAATATATATACATATTCTTTCAGCATTATCATAACTAAGTCATAGAATCATAAAGGTTGGAAAGGACCTCCAAGATCATCTGGTCCAACTGTCCTCCTACCAACAATATTACTCACTAAACCATATCCCTAAGCACCACATCCAACCTTTCTTTAAACACCCCCAGGGGTGATGACTTCACCACCTCCCTTGGCAACCTGTTCCAATGTTTGGCTACTCTTTCTGAGAAGAGTAGTTTCCAACCTGAACCTCCCCTGGCACAACCTGAGGACATTCACTCTTGTCCTAAGTCATGTTAGTTCATAAAATAAATAAATAAAAACAAAGATGAGGAGTGGTAGAGAATAAGACTATGAATTCAGAATATTCTGATTCTATACAGAAAAAAACAGAAAGAAAAACTTTAGGATATTAAAGTTTTCAGTAGTTGATTTAGTCCATGGGATTTGCTATGCACAATGAGAACACCTGCAGAAGGGAAATATTTCTAAGATTCGGGGAATGCAAATAAATACTGTGTTCCAACTACACATTTTGATCAAACTTGTTCCCCTAGAAATGTCTGGGAAGATGGGATGTATCTTCAAATTTCTACAGAATATACTTGCCCAGACAACATCTACTGAAGGTCTAGGCTCTTGAAAGGGTGAAATAATCTTGATGCATAAAATGGTACGTAGAAAAAATGTTATTGTGTATCATATATAAAAATTTATATAAACCCACTTCAAAGCAATTCAACTACAAAATTCATGAATATGCATATATGCATATAATTGTCACATTTGAGCAAAACTACAGTTTTGAATGAGATTTTATTTGCAACCTACACAACTTAGTCATTTATAACCTCCCATAAGTATACAGGATTGAGTAGTTTGATGCCAAGCCTTCATGTATACGTAATTCATTTAGCACTTAATTTTCTGCATTCCACAGTTCATGCTCAGAAACAGATTGCAGATATCTTTCTCTACTCTTAATCTTAAAATGTTAACTGACATCAATAATGTCATTTCATGCCATTTTTTTATTGCTCTTAAGAAGGCTTTTGATAAGAGAAGGGTAAGAGGAGATTTATTCTCTCAGTCAGCTCCTAAAATATATTTAAAACAACAATTTAGATTCTCTGAAGACACAAAACCATTAATAAATGCAATTCATTTATTGGTGGGAAACTCTAAAGGTCAATTTAAAGATATCTCATGAATTTCTTCAGGTAAGTGAAGGAAGTCAAACTTAAGTTTCCAAGTGATTACATACAATCAAGTATTCCCAGTCTAGATTCTTAAAGAGCAATGAAGACAAAGTGTTTTCTTAAACAGCCTACGTGCTATCAGAGCTTTTGTGTTAGGAAGATGTTCACAAGGGTTTTTTTTTTTTTTTTTTTAAGCATGGAAACCAGTCAGAGAAATGCAATAGAAGACTTTGCCCCAAGCTTCTGAATTTTATGTTGCTTTTGCTGTTTGAGAGGTCTCTGACAAATGGTCAGATACCACAGGGCTAACAGGTAAATATTGTAATGAGTCCTACTTTGTGCAACTTTTTGTACATTTTCAGGATAACAATCTGTAAGCCTTGTGTTTAGACATTCAAAAAGTCATACTCAGAGGAACTGAATTTATATTCAGGAGCCCAAATTAAAATAAATAAATAAATAAATAAGTCACAATTAAATTTCCTTTAATGTGGTACAGATCTTACTTTAGGACTCCCACTGGAAGGACTATTCACTTGAAGCAATTATTTAATACCTGTATGTTACTTCTACATGTTATTCTGGGTGGGAATTTTATTTATATTGTAGCAAATATAACTCAATTACACTTTCCCTGTTCAACCTATTTCTTCCTTCCTGTCCTGGAATGTCATTGTCCAATAAAGCCGTCATAGGGAAAATCCTTCTCTCTGGCTAGAAGCTCCTTTGTTATGTCTCCTTCCTGTCAGTAACTTGAAAAAAAAAAAAACACATTGGACTTTTTCTGGGGTCAATCCTATGATACTGTACTTGCTGTGCATTCTTGCACAGAGGTGTCCAACATTCTGCATGCCCTCCCTGTGCTTTCCCAACCCTGGCCCCTGTCTGGGAAGAGAACTGCAAACTTCTGGACAGGTGTGGGTCCTTCAGCTGGTGGCACAACTCTGCTGTTCTCAGGCCTTGTAATGAGCAGCACAACTGAGTTGCCATGGCCCACAAGACTCACACCTGTTCCTTCTGCTTCTCTAAGGATATTTCTGCATCTTGACATTATGCTCCCAGCTTCTAGAGCTACTGATGATACCTCGCTGACCCTTACAGGGCATAAAGATCCACATCTGTCTTTGATGTTTTGCTTAGGCATCCTATAGATTTCAGGTAAAAAAATAAAATAAAATAAAATAAAATAAAATAAAATAAAATAAAATAAAATAAAATAAAATAAAATAAAATAAAATAAAATAAAATAAAATAAAATAAAATAAAATAAAATATATATGTGTATATATATATATAAATCTACCCTTCAATCTCCTGCGATCCAAAGGGCACAATACTAGTGATATGCAGTGATTGACGGTTTCTGATATATGGACTTCTCCACTTCTCCCTTAACTGGGTCAGGGAGTCTGTCAACCCCTAGCCACAGTGTACATTATTTGATCATCATTTAGTTGAGTAAGTTCTTTAAAGTTGTTAAAGAGATCATTTTAGAATATGGAAATTGTTTACTGCATTGGTTTTTTTGTGCCTTTCATAATAAGACTAGCACTCTGGACATAGGCGTTTTACTGGTATTTCAAAGGTATACTTCCCTTGTCAAAAAAGTGCATTGAAAATATGGATCTAATTTATTAGATTATTTATTATCTAGCTTATTATTCATCTGGAAAAAAAAAATAGAATAAAGTCAATTAAAAAAAAATAAAAAAGAAGATAAAAAGCTTTACAAAACAATAGATTTCAAAGCTCTCATGCTTACTGAAAACCTCGTTGCCTACTGTTTAGGCAAAAAAGATAATTGCCTAAAAGATAATTGCAAAAAAACAAAATCTGCACTCACAATCATCTTCCCACATGCTTCTTCAAACTGCTATTAACAAAAATGTTGGAGAATGGGATTTGTCTCTGTTCACTCATTTTCCAAAGCATTGTGACCAATATGAGGCCTTGCTTGAAATCAACATCTAATTTTTTCAATTTGTATGAAAGGTTGAGATATATGATTTACTGACAATCAGCCATCTGCAAATTGTGATTGGATTCAGGGACTAAGAATATCTCCTTATTGGCAACTCTTCAATGGTAAATGACTAAGAATCATATTGGATTAGCATTAAATAAAGTGATTATAAAATGGCTCTTAACTGAAAAAGGAATCTTACTTCATGTAACATTTTTCAATAAATAAATTAATAAATAAATAAATCTGAAATTACCCATAGAAACAACAGGGATGTTTTGCTTTTCTTTCCTTCTTCTGTCCATTCTTCCTGTGCCATGATTATTAATCAAGAAAATGTTTATTGCAGCATAACTTAAGAGAAAGTGGTAGAATTTTTCCCTGCAATTCCTGTAGCAATAGTTGGATTTTTACAGAATGTTTTTAAGTTGATGAGACAAATGTATTTTCTCCTATAAACTCAAGGGTTTTTATCTAGTTTGGAATACATGTCATAAGCCAAACATTATCACATTAATTTCTAACACAATTTCTAGCTAGTTCATAATTATTTATAAATGATCATAACTTCAAAAGTAGAAACTTGTACCACAGGCTTGGAAATACTCAGTATAACTCATTAAAAGAACTCTGAGACCCACTATCTAGTGTCTGTTTCAAAAGTGTATTGTCAAACCAATACTAGGAATATTTAAAGTGCAAATTAAGTCAATTAAAACAAAATATGTTCATTGATTAAAACAACCCCACAAGACCAGAACCAGAAAGCCACCAAATGAACCAGAAAACAACCAAACGAAAAACACTTATGTAATGAAACACTTTAATATGTTCCCTTGTTCAGCTTACCACATCTGCTAGTAGGACATGTCTTACATTTGTTCTTGAATTTCATATTAGTATTTGCAATAAAAATATTTTTAATTAAATGATCAGTTTCTAAATACCATTACTTGTCAATTAACAAATTTGTGTATCTTTCGTAACTCAGATAAAAGAACAATTTAAAGAAAACATAACTACTGTTAAAACTAAGCAAACAACATTCAAATAGATGAATAGAATTACAGATCATTTTTTCCGAATGAAAAAAAAAATAATACAAGTTCTGTATTACTAATTTTGTGATTTATGTGAAGGCCAAAAAAGGGAAATTAAGTATCAGACCCATTTTGCATGTTGAACAGTCCTGCCTCGGGCTAAAAGAAAGCACGTGCTCTGAAGACCAATAACAAAGATGGCTGTGTAGAAGACAGAGAAGTAAAATGACCTGAAGAACTTCCTTAGGGTCCATTGAGGACCCTAAGGTCCTCTTTTTCCTATTTTCTGTCTTTCTCAAATAACCTCAAAAATATTCATATCTTATGAAACTGAAAACAGTTTCTCTCCTATATAAAACCTTTCCAAATTCAGTTTAGGAGAATGGAATTTACTTCAGTGGGACTGAGACATCTTCAGTGTTTTTAAATTACTGAAATGACAGAAAACTACCTACTTTATCAGTCAGAACAACACTAATTCTAAAACTGGAAAAACAAAACAAAACAAAACAAAAACAACAACAAAAAACACCTTTAATTCTTTTACATTATTCTTTGCTTTCTTGTTCTGTCATTAGAAGGGACTAGAAGGCAACACCCTAATATAATGCTTAACAGGGAGTGTTAGAAATTAAAACAAAAATTAATTTGTTTTGCAAACAAGCAAACAAAAAAAATCACCAATGAAAAATAAGGATGCTTTCTGCCATTCTGCCATTAGTTCTGTTCCTTTTATTTCATTCCCTGTAGTCTGTCAAAGGCAAAATGCAGAATCAATTTTATTCAAAGCATTATGTATTCTTTAAAAGTGAAAGGGACTACTTGCATTTCATTCAAGTAATCTGCAATACATCCTCTATATCTTGAGAATCCAGTCTTCAGAAAAACTGTTTATGATATCAAATAATGGGGCATAGTACTGGTAGATAGGTATTTTCAATTTACTATAGATATTCTCTCACCTTGCATAATAAATAAACATTTACTGAGCTATGACACAGTCCCTTCAGCTTTCCTGTGCATTTATGTAAATTCTTTTGTAGTCATAAAATTTGGTTTGTTACTACATGCTGTCAAAAATATATTTGAAATATCAACACTATTTTTTCAGTCTGAAATGATGGACCAAGTTGAATATATATATGTCTGACAAATTCATGGAAAGTTATGGAGCATCAACCGTATTAGGGGTAAAAAGTCCTGGAACTGACTCAGTAGTTAGTAATGAGTTGAATTATTCAGGGTAATGGAGGTGTGCGCAGCTAGTGTGGATGACCACCATTTGATGTCTTTATAGTGTCTTGATGAAGCTGCATTTCTTAGTAGTGTTCCCAGAACACTAAGATTCCAACAGCAACCTCTGAAAAGAAATCATGTAGATGCAATTACAAGACGTGCATAACAATGGACCTGTTTATGAGACGATATAAATCAGCAATGTTCCTCTAAGGTCAAAGGCGGTATAGCCACATATACTAAAGGAAGAGCAGACTTTACAGCTAATAAGAAATGCCATCACTATTGTGGCACTGGGAAAAGAAAATGGGCAAAACTAAAAGATTTTCAATTCAGGAGTTGATTTTTATTTTTCCTGGTTGTATAATTTCTATCATGTAAATGGGAACTACAGAAAGAAAAGAAAGGAAAAAAGGAAAGGAAAAAAGGAAAGGAAAGGAAAGGAAAGGAAAGGAAAGGAAAGGAAAGGAAAGGAAAGGAAAGGAAAGGAAAGGAAAGGAAAGGAAAGGAAAGGAAAGGAAAGGAAAGGAAAGGAAAGGAAAGGAAAGGAAAGGAAAGGAAAGGAAAGGAAAGGAAAGGAAAGGAAAGGAAAGGAAAGGAAAGGAAAGGAAAGGAAAGGAAAGGAAAGGAAAGGAAAGGAAAGGAAAGGAAAGGAAAGGAAAGGAAAGGAAAGGAAAGGAAAGGAAAGGACCTTCTGCCTACATTAAGAGGCTGGCTTCATATTGAAAACAGCAATGGTTTTCCCAGGTCAGATGAGACAGCAGATCATGCAATTGAATAGACAGTAGCCTTAAAAACAATTTCATTCTCAGGGATCTTGTTTATTTAAAATAAGACAAATATTCAACCCCTTCTAACCCTAGTCTTTGAGAATTTTTTGCAAATATGAATCAACTTATACTAAAGATTGAAAAGCAAGAAGGCAAATATAACCACAAAAATAAATAAATAAATAAATACTATTGCTTTCATTTTGTTTAAAGAAAAGAAAAGAAAAGAAAAGAAAAGAAAGAAAGAAAGAAAGAAAGAAAGAAAGAAAGAAAGAAAGAAAGAAAGAAAGAAAGAAAGAAAGAAAGAAAGAAAGAAAAAGAAAGCCAAATTAACTTAATAGCATTTCTCTGTTCTTTAGGCAATCTGGAACATTAATGCTGAATACTTGGGGCTGGCAATATTGTATGTCAACCACAATTTTCATATAGGTATTGAAAATGATGTTTCCTGTCCTATGAAGGGATTTAAATCATTTCCATACTCACAGAAATCAGTTCTCTCAAGAGTAAAAATCCCAAGTTTACTTCTCTAAAAATAGACTAGGATGGTATTAAAAACAATAAAAGAAGAGAGAAAGAGAGAAAGAGAGAAAGAGAGAAAGAGAGAAAGAGAGAAAGAGAGAGAGAGAGAGAGAGAAAGAGAGAAAGAGAGAAAGAGAGAGAGAAAAAAGAAAGAGAAAGAGAGAAAGAGAGAGAGAAAGAGAGAAAGAGAGAAAGAGAGAAAGAGAGAAAGAGAGAAAGAGAGAGAGAAAGAGAGAAAGAAAGAAAGAAAGAAAGAAAGAAAGAAAGAAAGAAAGAAAGAAAGAAAGAAAGAAAGAAAGAAAGAAAGAAAGAAAGAAAGAAAGAAAGAAAAAGAAAGCCAAATTAACTTAATAGCATTTATTTATTTTTACCTAAACCTCAGGTTTTGATGCATGCCCTGTAACATGCTGAGATGCTTTTGCTATTAATCAGTGTTTATATTTTGTTTAACCAGCATGAGGGAGCCTATGGTATCAAATGATCAGTTTTATGTTTTTTTTTTTTTTTTTTTTTTTTTTTTTTTTTTTTTTTTTTTCTGCAGATAAATATGAACCTATTTTTATACTGACAAAATCAGACTGTTGTTCAGCATTATGACCTTCCCATGTCCAGAAGAGCTCTACTATGAATGTTGGTTCATCCCATTGGCTTCAAGTCTCTGATGCCCATTGTAGAGTGGATGCAGAAGGGCTTCCTTCCACTGTGGTACATGGGAGCTGGCTGGACCCAATGTCCACATCTGAAGTCTCACCCAAATATCTGAAATGGCCACTTTTCACAAAAGGACCCATGTTTAAATTTAAAAAGGCACTTCCCTCTATCTATCTCCTCCATATTAAAATGAGAGTACAGTGTGATACCTTTTTTTTTTTTTTAAAAAAAAACTGAAGAGAAAAACAGAAAGATGAATCAAAATGGTCTATGCAAACTTTCAAGAGCTATAACACTTAATACACAGCTGCCTAAATTGCAATGGAAGATATTGTTTGGACTTTGTGAGCACTACAGGCCTTACCATTCCTCTCCCATTACCTCAAATTCTTCAACCCTTCCCAGGCTCAGGACTGCACATCAGCCCTGATGCTGTCAGCTCCTGCCCCAGCAAAGCTGCAGCAGGGCTGGGCTCCAGCTCCCCATGGCCCTGCCCTGCCCAGCCATTGGCTTTGTCCAGCCACGACTTCTGCAGGCCTGCCTCAAACAGGAAGTGGTGTAGATGGACCTGTCCAAGCACTTACAACACAATATTTCATTTAGTTTGGTTTAGCCTTAGGAGAAGCATCAGAAAGTTACAAATGAAGATTTCAGGCTTATAGTCTTGTCATTGCCATCACTTATTCCTTAAGGGAGCTGTTTCTTTTGTCTGATTTTGCCCTGACCACTTAGGGAAACACTATAACTGAATATTTCAAATCACTCTACCAAATTATATTTTTCCTTACGTTTTTCATCTGAAAAATGATAAAGAAGAGGAAGGGAAAGGAAACAAAGGAGAGACAGAGGAAGCAATTAGAATATGTACTTAATTCTGCAGGTTAAATAAAAGGAGACTTTGCAGTCAAGCATAATATAATACATTCACTTGCTTTGGCACACTATGTCTGGGCTGCTTGAAAATTTCTTTTTATTCCTACTGTGATGAGACTGAGAGCAGGGACAGTTGTCTGTTTTGCAAAACAGTGACTGCAACTGAACCTGAATTCCATGTGCTTGTGTAAAACAGACTGGCAATAGAATATAGTAGCTGAAATACAAAGGTGGACTTTGCAAACTTTGTCTTAAGATTACTGTTATAATCAATGTAGGAAGTGTCATTAATGAGCCTATTGAGGGGGAAAAAATGTTACTTTAATAGCTGAAAATAATTTTTAAAATGCACGTTTCTCATTAACAATGTCAATCAGAGTGAAACATAGCAAAGGAACAAAACATTTGAACATTGTTAATAACCATGTAGAAGATATCTTACAAAGTCCATTAAATATAAAATACTCTGTGAGGCTGAACAAGTAAATTCAGTAGGAACTCTAAACATGTTATATTAAATATGGTTTGTTTGTAAACAAAAGTCAAGACAATATTTTTAAAAGTTAAACAACTCTTCTACAATTCTTTAATCAAACCAAATTATTTATATATAATTGTTCTATATGTAAAATGGTAACATCATTTTTTGTCACATAAAACTAAACTGAAATAACACAGTGCTGCTAAGAACAAACACAGAAATCCATATCAGTTCAGATTTTTGAAAAAAACTATGTAATTCTAGTGTGTGTCATCTTAAACTATTCGTTGAATAAAGATCTGTCATCTTTATCAGATGACAGATATCAACACACACACCAGTCTTGTCAACAGCTGTTCACTATCTATGCTTGCTGCAGACTTGTTAACCCACCAAAAATAAATGTCCATTTTACTTCACATGTAATATTGTTATGGCCATTGGGGTGGGGGTTGGGAGGGGACAGAAATTTGATTGTTTCAAAACTATACAAGCAAGCCTTGCAACTACAGCTTTTATCTGAGTCTCCCTGATGTTTCAGACAAGACAAGACATCCAGGAAAAAGACTTCCTTGTCAAAATCACCACTCTGTATATAAAATTTACATACCTTTTTCTATATGGGTACCAATTTCTGCTTGAATAATTTTTTTTTTTTTTTCTGCTATTAAGATCAGTGGCCTAACTCGCTCACCTTTCCTCCTTCCTCTCCCTCTGCCCCCACTTATTTAGTCTTGTGCTTAACTTAATTTCCAGGTGAGTCAGTTGAAACTCGGACCTTTGTCTTACTGTTCTCCTATAAGAGAATCCCTTGGCTGCGACAGAAATGTTGCTATGAGTAGCTCCTACTTTGCTATTCCCTCTCTGCCAGAAAATACGAAGTCACAGAAGTTTTCTGCAGTGGTGTTTTATTGCCTCTTCCAACATTGTGCTACTGTTCTTGAATACTATATAGGCAATGGAGCAGCCCTTAGGCCTGGGTCTTGTTGAAGAAGTACCCTTAGAACTTAAATCCCAATACATTAATAATCATAGAGTCAGCAGGCTAAATGCCAATCCAATGCTGCATTTTGTGAGCCATGCCCCATGACGATAGTTCTGAGACATTAACACAGCTGAATGAAACAAATATCTTGTAGAACACAGCTGTGAGGCAATTTGTAATTTACTGAAGCTCCCTTTGGGCAGGACAGGAGGAGAAATATCCTAAATTCCCTGTGCGTTTTATCTGGATGCAGTTCCAAACAGGAGATGCACAGTCTCTCAGTTATTAACAACCTGAATGGACCAGTAACCCTTCATGTAGCCAAGTTGCTAATTCTCCATTGTTGCACTGTTTCCTCCAGTTTTTATACTGATTTTTAATGTATTGTGAGTATAATGAAAATGTGATTTAAACAACAACAACAACAAACATAACTGTTATTTTCTGTGTCCTATAGCAGATTTTTGTCTGGTTCTCAAGGTCAAACAGAAGTGGCTATAGCCCAGCGGACATCTGTCTTGAGGCTGGCAGTGCTTCCTTGCCCTCTTCATCCTGAGTGGCTTAGCTTGCCCTTCATTCCCACAGCCATTGGAGGATAAATGTATACTCCTCTGCATCTGGCTTTTCAGGAGATAAATGTATAGAGGGCTCTGAAAACACCACCTGTTATTAAAATTGAGGTGTATGTGTGTGTATATATATATATATATAATATACATATATAAGTATCATATATCATATTGTAATATATATAAAGGGGAAAAGCTCTATTGTCTCAGTGTAATTTTGTGAAGTAGTCCCTGATCTTCACTGCAGTTTAATCTATGGCTATAATTGTGCATCTCTAGTCCCTATCCAGTTCTTTTATTGCCTTTCTACTGGTCCTGGTCCTGAAAACCCTATTGTGGTTCTATTCTGAATCTATATTTTGAAAACAGTCAGGCTTTACTGTCACTGCTGTGTGAAAGCTAAAAGCAGTCAGCAAATTGTCAAGAGAACCAGCCTGCTACATGACCTCATTTCAGCTGACCAATTTCTCCTTAACAGCAGATGTACAGTTGCGGTGTTTTTTTTTTGTTGTTGTTGTTTGTTTTTTTTTTTTTCTTTCTCCCCCAGCAGTGAAACAGCATTTCTGCACAATCCCTGCTGCAAATCCTGCCCTTGCAGGGCTTGATTAAGTGGTGACAGAGAAGGCAGGGTCTGCCCTCATTAATGCCTCCCAGGCTGTGAAACATTACATCACGAGAGAGGAAAAGGCATTGTCTGGCAGGACACAGAGCCTGTGAGATACAAGCTGTACACCCATTTCCACATCTCCATCAAGAAGCTACTGCTTCCCACACCATCATGTGCTGGAGTTTCTTCTTAATCTTCATATGTTTTACCTGCTACTGCACAGGTATAACTTCCACCCTCCAACTTCAAGGGAAAAAGAAAAATCTCCCCTGCCATCCCTCTCTCCTCATTATCCTGCTACATTCATTCTTCTGAGATGACCCAAAACTCTGGCCTACACCAGAAAAAGACAGAGTCTGAACCTGGTAAAGTCTTCTTCAATGGTAATGGTAATGGTTCACCCCATCCACAAAGTACATGTCTATTATATTCTCTATGCAAAAAAATCTTAATTGTTTTTACTGGTTGTGTGTATTACTTTGCCCCCCTGCACTGTTCTACCATGTTTCTATGTTTTAATGGCATCAGGATATGACTATCATAAAAAGCCGTCCTCTCAGATGAATGCATAAAATCTCAAAAAAATATATATTTTTTGTTGTTTTGTGTGTTTCTTTTTTGTTTGTTTGTTTGTCTGTTTGTTTTTAAGGGCAATGGAAAAATGACACATTAACAATATATTATGAGGAAATGAAAGAGAAAAAAAAAAGAGAGAAAAAAGAAAGTGAACAGCATAAGTGAAAAGATCTAACATAAGTAGAAAAGATTGCTTGCACAAGAAATTAAGATGATATTTTTAGAGTTTAAGACATTTGACAATTAAAATTTTCAATTTTGTGCTGTAAAATTGTCAGATTTATGAACATACGATTATATATTTTGTCTTCAGGTATAACAATATATTGTAAGAGTTGATTTTTTTCTTATATTTTGACACTTTTCCTCCATAAAGCAGAGCTAACATAGTTCCCTCTTTATGAGGCTTTCAGTCCCCAAACAGTCCCAAACTGTACAGCATACCTCAATTGAGGTATGTTCCAGAAAGATGTTTCTAATCAGTGCATCAATTACTGCAATCAATTCACAATTTCTCAATTTCTGAGCAGGCTTAGAAATGATTTTTGTCTTGAATTGATGGAGTAGACAAGAAAAAAAAAAAAAAAGAAAGAAAAAAGACACCTTTATATATTATCAAAACCACACTACTTATAGACTTCTACAAAGAGAAAACAAACAAAAACACCCACAGATTTCCCTTTCTTTCTTTTATTCGTTATTATTTTCCTAAATTCAGAATAAATAATCATTAAACAAAGAGGGACCTTCTACTTCTCACATATCAATGTCTTCTCACAAGTGTTTCTTTTCAACGCTCCAGGTATCCAAATGCACAAATCCACAATAAGTAAATAAATAAATAAACAGTTAAATAAATAAATAAATAAATAAACAGTTAAATAAAAATACCCCTCCAAAGACAGCATGTGAAAACTTTTACCATTCTGAAATACATTTCAGTGAGAAAAGGAGAGGCTTAACCTAAGAGATCTATGGAAAGAGAAGACCTGTGTTGTGGGAGAAATGATTCAAGTTATTTTATTCAGTATACTGAGTTTTATCAAGTTGCTTTCTGCATCCTGTGTTAAACTTCTGAAAGTATTTATAACAAGCATTGCAACTGAAGAAAAGTAAAACTTACAGCTTGATGTATCCTATCGTATCGAAAGAACTTGCTGCAACTAGTAGGAAGAGTTGGGCTGTTTTAAACACATTGTAGATGGTCTGCATTTGCTTTCTCCTGACATTTTAACATTGATTCTACTGAATTTGAATGGAGTCTTCCCTGAATCATTACTTTAAAAATTCTGAGCACTAGTTACTTGTAATGGTCTGTTAGCAAAATACCTCCCTTTTCAAAGTAACATTTTTGTTACACATACATAAAAATAATATTAAAAGCCCTTTCTCCCCATGGAGGTACACCATTCTAAACTTCCTGATTGATAATTTATTTACGTGTCATTTCCCCAGGGACTGCTATATAAGTAAACTCTGAGACCCCAGAATATTACATGACAAAAGTGACATGTTTCATAAATAACCAGTGGCAACTGCAGAACTGTAAACCAGGAAGAAGGTCCTAGTCTAAGGTAAAGCAGAGCTTTTGTCACATACTGCATAAGTAGGATCTGAAAACAGAACAAAACAAAACAAACAAAAAAGAAACAATGGTCAGAATCAGCCTGCAAATTAGTAGTATGATTAATGTGCAATTAAATATTAGAAATATAATTGTTCCCTCATAATTTGTATAATTTTTTAAATTGACTGTGTGGAAGGGTTCAACAAGCACTACATAATACAAAGACATTTGAGAATGAAAAAAATAAAGTTTATGTACACACAAGAGTTGCTCAGGATGTGCTGTATCAAAAAAAAAAAAAAAAAAAATCAATTTCCAGTGCCACACTTGAACGTAAATATATAGAATTGATGGTCTAGTAAGAAGCATTCAAGTTGTGACATATAGCAACCCCTCAAATAACCTTGCCACATTTCTCCAGCAGACTGGAAACACAATATATCTAAAGATGTCTTGGCAGATCATGATGATAGCGTCTACACATTCCCAGTGTAAGAATTGCCACTACATCATTTGGTGATGAAAATTGTTTAAAAACAACATGTTCAAATATACATGTCATCAAAAGTTGCTGAGATTGCTTCAGTTTTGGTGATGATGAAGCACAGAGTCAGATATGGCAGCTTCTTGCAGAGATCTGCAGCTCAGATCTACTATTCAGGGCTGTCAACACAAGTTGCTGAGTTCTTTTTTCCTCATTTGCAGGGCTGTTGCACTGCTTGAGCTGGAAGAAAAAAAAAAAAAAGAAGATACTAGTGAGAAATGATGCAGGCATTTCCGTAAGGTGGGTTCAGCTTATGGCCATTGTCTACCTTCTACACAATATATAGCAATTAATATAGCCAGTTGAAACATGCTAACAAAGATACTTTAATAAGGTCCCCCATGTGTGCACAGCTCTGAGGATATATTAGTTATAAAAATAGAATGACCCATCTATCTTACAGCTGCTCTAATTCAAGGCTGCAGGCCTTGAGCTGAGAACAGTTTATCTCTTAAAAATGATTTTCTCATGCAGTGGTTGGTCCATGAAACCTAGTATCATTGTTAACACACACACACACAAAAGATGCTTGTTTTTGAGTATGTAATTAGAGAGGAAACTTTCTGCATTGTGTTGTAGTTGAACTGCAAGTGTTCAAGAGGTCATCCTTTGTTCTCAAATTATTTTATGCCCATCATTGTTCATCTTTCTTGAACTTGCAGTGTTTTGAGCTTATTTATTCATTCAGTAAAATCAAGTAAACCTACTTGGCTGCAGCTGACTGAGTTCAAAATAGGTGCAATTGCTTTTTTATGTAGTGGTTATCTAAGGGTACCTGCTTCATAAAAAGGGAGTTGTGGTATATATCATTTGAGAAAGCACACTTTTTCATCCCCAGTCCTTACTGCCCCAGGCACAGCTAACTATGAACTGCTCATTATTTTCCTAAGGGCTATTTGGTAGGAACCAACTTTTAAGTTTGTTAGAGTGGTGAAACATATATAACATCTTCAGGACTGTGAATCTTAAGATCAAAAAATTAGCATCTCCTTGAGGGAAAGTAGTAATTTTGAGACATAAGGGAGACATAATTTATCTCTGAATTTCTCATGACTGGACAGAGTATATTAGTTGCTAGTGTTTGTGCTGGTAGGCAATTTGATAAAAAGATTCCTACGAGTTAAAACTGAAGTCTGCAAGTCTGAATTCTGATCTAAGATCTTCCAACTTACTTGAATGCAAGTGTATTTGATCACCTGCTGTATCATGAGGCAGAAAGGCAATTGAAATGCTTGTGGGCAATATCTTTGGTCCACCTGAATCCTAGTCTGTCCTGTGCTGAGTGCTGCTGTACCATAGCCTGTTGCATGAGAAAGGTTCAACAAGCCAGCTCACAGCCGTAACATCTCAGTTGCACAGGGGAGGTATAATCACAGAGCAGGAAAGCTGGGGTGAGGCAGAGCAGGACTGAGCCCCAAAGACAAAGTGGGAAGAAGACTCTGCTGGTCAAAGCTTACTCATGTCCATCAGGATGGTCTTCTGCAAAAGGAATCTCTGCAGGAGTTCTTGGTTGGATATCTGGAGCTCTTGGAATGGGTTCAGAGGAGGGCCACTAAGATGATCAGAGGGCTGGAGCACCTCTCCTGTGCAGAAGGGTTGAGGGAACTGGGCTTGTTTAGCTTAGAAAAGAGAAGGCTCCGAGGAGACCTCATTGCGGCCTTCTAGTAGTTGAAGTGAGCATATAAACAGGAGGGCGAATGTCTGTTTATGTGTTGATAGTGATAGGACAAGGGGGAATCATTTTATACTAAGACAGGGGAGATTTACATTAGAAATTACAAGAAAGTTTTTCACTCAGAGGGTGGTGAGGCACTGGAACAGGTTTGGAACAGGTTGCCCAGAGAGGTTGTGGATGCCCCATCCTTGGAGGCATTCAAGGCCAGGCTGGATGGGACTCTGGGCAGCCTGCTCTAGCAGTTGGCAACCTTGCCCAGAGCAGGGGGGTTGAAACTAGATGATCTTTAAGGTCTCTTTCAACCCAGGCCATTCTATGATTCTATGATCTGTCACTGGATTTTAGCCCTTTCAGTCACTTGAAATTGAAGAAACAATAAACTAGCTTGAAAATCAAGCATTGTCTATTTAGGAAAACAGTTTACCTTACTGCATTTTACATATGTATACTACTTGTTCTAATTCTTTGCATTATAAGACTAATGAGGAAAGTCTTACACAAGCACGACTTCCATTTTCTGTTTGTTCCTATACAATATGGTATTTAAGCCTTTTTATGGGTATATGGAGCTCAGAACTTCATCCAGCATACAATATCATGTAATATACTACGTTACAAAATTTGGTGAAGTATTTCTAGCGGACAGAAAATTGACTGTTTTTGTGTACAAATAAATAAGCATACAAGTCAATTTCTAGTGAAAGATGTATTGAGAAAAAATACCAGTGGCTTCTCTTTCACAGTTCTGTACATTTTAGAATTCAATATGCCATAATAGCTAGAGTTTAGCTGAAACATATGAACTTAAGTAGTACTGAGTTTTCTCAGGGATTGACAGCAGTAATTGTCATTACCTGATTGAATTACCGGCATTGTTTCAAGCTCTGCAAAACAGTACCAAAAAAGAAAACAAGTTTGAATTCTGCTTTTTGTGCCAGAAGCATTACATAATGAGATAAACATTGGTAATTGTGTTTAGCTCAATAGCACTTTTAATTATAGTTGAGATCTCCTTTAAACTGTATGGATTATACTGACACAAAGTAAACAGCTGAAAGCCAAATGAAGGCAGCCTCAGATTTCTACTGTCTAATTAAAGCACCGAAACATTGTTTAACCAATTCAGGCATTTAGAGTTAAAAAAAAAAAAAAAAAAAAAAAAAGTAAAAAGGTGTTTATATATTTGATACATGTTTTAATTATTGCAGGATCTCAGGTGTTCTCAGGTGTAAAGTGTGTTTTACATCAAAACAAAATATCTGTAGTCTGGGAATTTAACCTCTCTTGTTAAATGGGGCAAACAAATCATGAATAGTCTACAATATTTGTACATATAAAGGTAGATAAGCAATGAAGTCCTATCTCAGCCCTTGTGGACCTCCTTCAACAATGTACTCATGCATAATCCTAAACTTTAATAATGTCAGAAGTCCTACTCAGATGTAAAAAGGTCTACCTACACACATTTTTTGTTGAATTAAGGTTTAATTTCTGATGACCAAACTGTTGAGGTGAGGCAGAATCTTCATCTTATTCTGTGTAAAATTTCTCATGGCTTTCTTGATATGATGAAGATATTCTGCAGCAGTCTATATGCAGAAACATCATGCTTGGGACCTTATACAATGCCTATACTAAACAAGGCTTTGAAATAACAAATTACTTATAAAATTATTATGAGCCTTTAACACAAGAGAGGAGAGTAATATCCAAGGTATTCACTAGTATGATGGATATTCATAAAAACATATTTTAAATTCAAAACAACATGTAATTATTGTTTTTAGCAGGTGACAAGATATTTAATATGTGATACCATATGATTTGTCTCACTAGTCACCATCACGTTACAGTAACAAAGAATATCAAATATTCAGAGAAAATTACATATAATTTACTACCTCAGGCTCCTCTTAAATTAACAGCGTCCAGCTACAAGGTATTAGAAATACAATTGTCTATATGTAAAATTGTTAGAAAAATGCTTGGCCTGTTTGATGCAACTGAATGCTCCAAAACAATTCCCAGCCATGTGCCAAAGAATATTTCCATTTAGCAGTTTGGCTAATGCTGTACCATGGTTGCCTCTTCTAGCTCAGTCCCAAGCACTAAGTCAGCAGTCTTATGACCATATTCACCCCATACCACTTTCAAGTCTATGGCCTGCACTACCTGATGCCACGCTAAGAAAAAAAGATGTTATTGTGGGTTGCAAAGGCCTCTTGATTTGACAGTAAGGTGAAGTATAGTGCATTTGCAGCATGAGGAAACAAAGAACTACATTTCATAACCTGAAAGAGCCAGGAGCTAGGGAGATTTGGGAGAACATAAATACAGACTAACTAAAAACACAGAACTTGTAGAGCTTACAAAATGGGAAAAGTTATCAAAAGGCAAAGGTTTAAAAAAGTTTTTGCTCAGATGGTGTCCTAAACAGCCACACGACAGTCAATGTTCACCATCTCCCGATCTTGTAGCTAAGCCATTAACTTTGCAATTTTAGGTCAGTGTCTGCTCCCTTAGCCTTTTGTATTCTCAGTCTAATGGTCTGCTAAAGATGTTTTCAGTGTCGTTGTTTTCAGTTACCAGTCTTTTGAAAGGGTTTTATGTAGTGAAATGTTCTTTGTTAAGCACATCTTTGTCCTTTCCAGGATGACTTTGGTTTGAATCTGTTTGCTTCAATCAATATTCGTCCTTGTTTTTTCTAAATTTCATCATAATATTCTTTTCAGTAGAATTTCAATGTAGTTGAATGGAAACTCTTGCATCATTATTAATGACGGCCAAGATATTGCTGGAGCTAAAACTGTGATCTTTTTCCTCTTACTGTTTTGCATGCGATTGCACATAAATGGCAGTTCTATTTCATAGCTATGGTCAAGGATAGACAGGAACGATCATAGGATCGAACTGCACTGCAGCTTCTGTAGCACTGTAAGCATACCAATTATATAAGAATGAATTCTATGTGTTTTAATTATTGCTGGTTATGATGTAAAATGCAGATAGTCATTTTTATGAATAATCTTAGGCTTATTCAAAGGGAAAAAGAGAGGCTGGTTCTGTGCTAGATTCACAGGGGAGCTCTTAATCAAGAGTGCCACACTGAGAAATGTAAAAAAAACAACTTGGGGGATGGAAAATGAAGGAGTAGTCAGAAGGAAAAAAAAAAAAAAAAACAAAAACACAGCGAAACTGAAGCTGTGTCAGAAGAAACTGTCTCCTGCTTCAGTGAGAATCCTGCTTATGATTTATAGGGCAAACTGTTGAGGGGTTAAATCCAAACACAGAATTAGTTTTGAGTATTCAGGGTGCCTCTAAGAACTAGCTGAAAGAGAAGGTACAGTGACCAGATATCTCTGGCCATTCAGACATTCGAGTATCCCCCATCCAGCTTTTCAAGCTGCCTTTATACTTTTCTGGGTTCCTCCAATCAGTCTGCTGTCAGAAAGTTAGAGTCAAGGGTAGGGGCAATATTTGCCATAGACAAACATTTAAAAAACTGTAATGCTGAAGACACCATCAAAACAAGCATCAGTGTTTGGCAATGATTAGTTAATAATCCTAAAGTGATTAGTAGTCCTAAATGTGATTCTAAATGTGATTATTGTACTCTATCAAGCCATATTTCAGAGCAAAACATGTGCAAAATAACTCAGGATGAAGAATTTGGCACCTTTTAATAAGAAAAAAAAAAAAAAAAAAAGTCTGGTCTTTTTAAATTGGAGAGATGCTTTGGGATTATATTTCAAAGTGGAAAAAAGCCTCAGCGAACACTATTAAATCAGCTGAAAAACTGAATAAGTATTTCAATAATTTTGTGTTTGCTTTAGCTGCTTGCAGGAAACATAATGGAGCAACCAGTATGGACACATGAAAGGCTAGTAGTCACATTTAGTTCTCCTCCAGATTGTACATCATCTACAAGAGAGGAAAATTTGATCTCTAGACTATTATGTTATTTCATCCTAAGTGAACCAAAAAATACTGCAGATATCCCTGCATCAGTGTTTCTTAAAAGAAACAACAACATAATAATCTACCCACCTTAAAGAGTGAAGTCAGGTATTTTCATACTCCTGTATGCACACAGTTGGTGATTACAGGTGTAATAACTGGTAATTCCTTTGCTTTTAAGACTGTGTTTTCCATTAACAAATGTTTGTACCCCATTCCAAAACATGCAATGAAAACTTTGGGGGGGGGGAGGAGGGGGGGAAAGGAAAAAAAAAAAAGCTTTGCTATATGAAAACAATAATGTGTATGGAGAAACTAGAAATTACAAGAATGAAATACCATACATGACAATATGAATAAATTATAAGGCCCAGACAGGCCATTTCCCATGTTTGCCAAATCCTTTTGGTGCATGATTACACTGCTGATGTAAAAGAAACTGTTCAAATCTTTGAGCTTAAAAGCTAATGTCTATAATCAAACTGGTGAGATGTCTTGGAAGGAAAACCCACCTGATTCTTGAAGGAGGTGAAAAAATAATACGGGCACTTCAGAAAACATAACAAAACAAAAGAAACCCTCCATTATCCATCTTGGGCCTCAGCTGTAAAACAATTAGAATAACTATGGACCATATACAGAGAGCCTCTTTTGAAGCCTTTGTATTAAGCATGCGTTTTAAGTTTTTGCCCTCATCCTTAACAGAAAGAAAAATATAACTTTAAATTACAGCGATAAACAGGAAACCTTGAAATACTGTGAAAGCTATTCAGCCGCAGGAGGGAGAATCCTAGAAGAATCATGCTGTGTTGAGATAATTACAGCATTAATCAACTCCCTGGATAGGGTGAAGCTAACATTCATAAATCCCTAATGCTGGTTCTCGCTTCCTTTTGCTTTAATGTTAGGAAAGCCATATCATGATGATACTAGCACCTTCTTCCCCTGGCTTAGCTGCCACCTACAACATCTGAGTGCAATGACTGATGAGCATCAAAGGTTAAGCAATTGCAAGCTGTTGGACAGGCACATTGAGGCTTGGAGCCTGAAGAATAGCTGAGTGCAAAACTCAGCTCTGGCGGACTATACTAGTGCTCATGATTTATTGTTTTTTGCTACCCTGTTAGTGCTCTGTGTCTAACCTAGCAACTTTGCCTGGAACTAGCTTGATTCAAATCTCTAGGCTGTCCCCAGCTGCCCCATACTGTTTCAGGTCTTAGTCTTGGCAGAGAAGAAATGATCTGGTTCCAGACAACAGTGAAGCAGGTGTCCTGCTCTCACTGTACTTGCTTTCTAATGAGAACACACTGTGCTCAACCCACAGGTGGCTTCTTTCAGAAACAGTGATAAAGGACCATCTCCCTCCACCTTTTTCTGTTAGTCCCAGCAGATTATTTATCTTGTTGGCTATACTGCCTCTTGTATCCTTTTTCTTCTTGCTGATTGTGCTGGTTTCATCTTGTGTCTCATTTTGAGTGTTGCAAGCTGCAGTTCTAAAATTCAAGTTTGTTGTGTTATGGATGTATCCTGGTCCAAAACTGAATGGATAAAGACATGCCTCTAGTATTGTTTCCTGGTGTCTGCTTAGAGCTGCAGGCTAATATGACAGGTGAGTGTGGTTGGGGGAAAGGAGGAGAGGAAAACCTCAACTGAGGGGTTAATCTCTAGACAGAAGAATGAGCAGCTAGTTGCCTCAGTCTGGAAACTTCCTGGGGAAGCTGTACAAAACACTACTTCCCTCCCCAAAGATGTCAGTGTAGTTACTGACAAGTGATTAAGACTGTGCCACTGAACTCACTGTCAAATGTGAAAAAAGAAAGAGGGTCCTGACACTAATACCATCTTGTTAAGCAGTGCTATGTGAGGCATGGAGGTCTGTTACAAGGATGCTGAAACAAAGGCAGTTGTGAAGGGAAAATGTGCTTTGAAAACTGGGAATAAGAAAGAAAAAGGAAAGAGGAAAGTCAGTGTCAGGATGAGGCAAAAGCCCCAAGCCACATTGCGGGTCAGGGAATAAGGTGAAGGGAGGTGACTGCTGAATGCTCTGAAGGGAATACCCAGAAGCTAACCTATTACTAAACTATTAATGGATTGTAAATCCTGGTGCAGGAGATAAGCAGCATCTCCCATTTGCTGATCTGCACTCTGAAAATTGCCCTGTATTTCCTGAAAAGAAGGTTACTATCTCTCATCCAATACAGTGCAGAGCCCTGAACTCTACAGACTGTTTAAAGACTGCCCAGAGTCCCTGGTCTACCAGGACAGCAAACTAGCAGCCCCGGGAGGTAAAAGGGCTGCTTTTAAGTAGTCATAAGTAGTTACAGTAGTCAAAAGTAGTCACAGAATATGCAGTAGATGGGGAAAAGCCACTGCCCTCTACCCTTTAACTGCCATACCTTGAAGATAATGGAGAATACCAGGTCCCAGGTGAGGGCTTGGAAGTGATCCTCCTCATCTGAAAGCTTTTCACACCCACTCTATGGAGCTCTGTGCCACAGATGCAGTGCAGTCTCCATTAGTCACTGCTCAGATGACATTATGCTCAGCTATAAAAGCTGAGGTAAAGAAGGAAGGGGTGACATTCAGAGTGATAAGTGGTTGTGTTCCCAATAAACCGTTACGCATGGTAAGCCCTGTTTTCCTGGAAGTGGCTGAACACCTGCCTGCCCATGGGAAGTAGCAAATGAATTATTTGTTTTACTTTGCGTGCACATGTGGCTATCGCTTTACCTAGTATAAATAGTCTTTATCTCAACCCGTGTGTTCTTGCACTCTTACTAATTCTTTCCCCCATCCCACCTCTGTAGAGTGAGTGAGCAGCTAGATGGTGCTGAGCTGCCTGCTGGAGCTACACCACAATAGTGTTTCTTCTTTTTCTCCGCTTCTTTTTTCTTTTTTCTTGACAAAGACAGTGTAGTAGGACAGAAAAGGAAAGGAGAATAATAATAAAAATTATAAATGGAAATACAAAGCAAGTATAATGCAACTGCTCACCACCGGCTGAATGATGCCAAGACAGACCCCAGGTAGCAGCCTAACACCCCTGGCAAACTCCGCCAGTTTGTTGTTCAGCATGATGTTATATAATATAGGACATCCCATTGGCCAGGCTGAGTCAGCTGTCCTGTCTGTATTCCCTCCCAACTTTCTTGTGCATCCCCAGCATCCTCGCTGGCAGGGCAGTATAAGAAGCAAAAAATATTCCTTGGCTCTATATAAATTCTGCTCTGCAAAAACTAAAAACATCAATGTGTTATCACCACTATTTTCATTAAAAAAAAAAAAAAAAAAAATCCAAAACACAGCACTGAGTGAACCTCTAAGAAGAAAATTTACTTTGTCCCAACCAAAACCATAACAAGGTTAAACAACCCCAACTCTTTTATTCTTCATAGCAGAGGTGCTCCAGCCCTCTGCTAATTTTTGTAGCCCTTCTCTGGGTCTGATTTCATTAATTTATTTTATTATTATTTCTTTTTTTTTTGTACTGGGGCCTCTAGAGCTTGTGGTGGTACTGCAAGTGAGTGCTTATGAGAGTGAAGCAGAGAGACACAATCACCTCCCTCAGCTTGCTGACCACAATTCCTTTTATGCAGCCCAGGATATGATTGGCTTTCTGAGTTGTAGGTGCACATTGCTGAAGGATATCCACATTCTTCATCCACTGGTATCCCCAAGTCCATCTCTGCAGGGCTTTTTGCAATCAATTAATCACCCAGTCTATATTGATATTGGGGATTGCCCTGACTCAGGACAACCTGGGTAGATATTGATTTCTCTCCTCCCTCCTGTTGAGGCATCAGAGTCAAAGATGAGCCTAAGACATGGATTGGAGGAATAATTTTCCCCTGCCCATTGTGCTGAGGTACGTCAGCACTGATCTGACCGCTCCACAACATGTTCCCCATCCACCCCTTGTAACCTAGGGCATGGAAAGATTTAACCTCCCTGACACTTCAGGGAGTGCCATGCTCTGAAATAGGAACAGGAAGGCATCTGATATGTCCTGACACATCTGTGTGGTGCTAGTGAGTAAAGTAGGCAAAATTGTGGAGTTGGACATTGTCCAGGGGAAATATGAAGGACAGAGTGTTTCCAAAACATTTTGATACTTCCATCCACTCTCACTACAATATGTCAAGTGTCTAAAGTTTGCTCAGCTGTTTCAATATAATTACCCAGGTTCATAATAGATAAGTTCTCCTAGGACAAGGAGTGAGAGACTTACTATGCACTGCTTATACTGAAGGGAAGGAGACACTGCTAGCAGCTAAAGGTAGTTAAGAGTTCTGTTGGTAGAATAAATACCTGCAGTCAGTATTTAATGTTTTTCTCATTTTCCACTCCTGGAAAAAAGATCTACTGCAGACTTAGGGAACTGAACTGCTGCTGACTGTTGCTGTCTAACAGTTGGCAATCCCCTTTGAGTTCTTTTACAGCCCAGTTTGAGAAACATTGATCTATAGGACCTAACTAGAGGCTGCCATGGAGCAGTTAATGACAGGGGAAGAGGGAACATTTAAGTGCACTTCATTTAACTCAGCTGAAGGCTCAACTGCAATGAATAATCACATAATACCTAGGTTGAATAGCAGCACTTACTGAAATCTCTAGTCAAAATAGGATTTCCAAAGACTTTATTTCTAATGAGGGATGAAAGTTTTGAGTAATACAGAGAGAAACTGTGGCTATTAAACAGTCTTGGAGTTTTCCATGTTCTTTGTAGAAGACAGAAACTAAATTGCTACCTTCTCAGCTCTTATTTTTGTTACTAATGCTATACTATTTCCTACTTGTCAGGTCACAGTCAAAGCAGACACAAACAATAAAAAACCAAACAAAGAAAACACACTTTACATATCTGACCCCTTGCCCCACTGTCTTCTGATCACTGAAAACCTACTCTTGTTATGATTAGAGTAATGCAAGAAGCATCATAACTATCAGACTAAGTCTGTCTTTTCTGATTCTGTCTGTATTTATGATGGCCATCTATTTCACTATAAGGGGTTGGAAATTTTCTCACTGCTAATAGATCATTCAATTTACAAAGCTCTGTCAACCTCAAAAAACAGTTTATCTTATTTCCGTAACTATATCACTTTTCTTAAGAAAATGGGCTTAAGCGCTGTCAGTTACTATCGTACTTTATGCAGTACGAGAGAGAATGGATGAAATGGAGAGAATGGGTGAAATTAACCAACTATCACCTCCTTGAGGGGACTAATGAACACTCAAAATGTGATTGCCAAGGAGTTGTCTGAAAAAGACCCCTTCCTGCTCTTTGCCTTAGAGAGGAGTGACAGACGTATAAAAGGACTGGAGAACAGTTCCCACCATATCTATCACTGTGCATTCTACCACCTTTTATTGACAATGAATGAAAAATTTGAATAGCTATCTGTTAACAGATTTACTGATTTGGAGAAGTTTTTACAAGTGACAGATAGGGAGGTAGACACATAGAAACCAATTAAAATCTTACAGGAACTTCTTAATGTTTGTGGTGGTTTTACTTGGGTAGGAAGCAGCTGAGCTCTGCCACAGCCACCACTCCCTCACTCCCCCTCCTCAAAGGGAACAGGGCAGAAAATACAATGAAAAGGGCTCAGGGGTTGAGATATGGACAGAGCAATCGCTCTACAATTATCATGACAGACAAAAGAGACTCGAAGTAGGGAGATAGTAAAATTTATTACCTATTACTAACAAGATGGAAAAGTGAAAAACAAAGGAAAGAAACCAAAACCTCCTTCCCCCCATCCACAGTCTTTCACCTCCTTCCCCTGAGTGGCACAGAGGAATGGAGGTTGCAGTCAGACTATACCATTTCATCTTCACCGCTCCTTCTCGGTCCCTTCCTGCCCCTGCTCCCCATGGGGTCCCTCCCACGGGATGCCGTCCTTCCCCAGCTGATCCCACACGGGCTGCCCACAGGCAGCAGCTCCTCAAGCACTGCTCCCACACGGCTCCATCCCACGGGGTCCATCCATCCATCCCCCAGGAGCAAACTGCTCCAGCAAGGATCCCCCACAGCTGGGCGGCAGCTCCCCCCAGACCCCCTGCTCTCCATGGGCCGCAGCCTCCTCCAGCCCACATCCACCTGCTCCACCGGGGGCTCCTCCACCCACGGGGGAGCTGCAGCGTGGAGATCTGCTCCGTGTGGGACCCATGGGCTGCAGGGGGACAGCCTGCTCCACCGGGGGCCTCTCCCTGCACAGCCCGCAGGGGAACTGCTGCTGCCTGCCTGCAGCACCTCCTGCCCTCCTGCTGCACTCACCTGGGGGGCTGCAGGGCTGCTTCTCCTCTCTTTCTCCCTGTGAAGCAGCTTTTTTTTGTTGTTATTTTTTTTCTCCTTTCTTAAATATGCTCTCACAGACGAACAAATGACATAGTTTCTTGGCTTGGCTCTGGCCAGCAGTGGAGCCCTTATCTAACATGGGGCAGCTTCTAGATTCTTCTCACAGAAGCCACCCCTATGGCCCCCTGCTACCAAAACCTTGCCACGTAAACCCACCAGAGCAACTCTTTCGGCAAAGAAATTTTTCACAATAACCAACCGAAACCTCCCCTGGTACAACTTAAGGTTTTTTGCTCTTGTCTTGTCACTTGGGGCTTGGGAGAAGAGAACAATGCCCACCTCTCTGGAGCCTCCTTTAAGCTTACTGTAGAGCACAGGAAGGTCTCCCCTGAGCCTCCTTTTCTCCAGGCTGAACAACCCCAGCTCCCTCAGCCGCTCCTCACCAGACTTGTTCTCTAAACTCTTAACAAGCTTCAGAGCCCTTCTCCGGACACGCTCCAGCACCTCGAGGTCTTCGCTGAACACAGTGCTCAAGGTGCGGCCTCACCAGAGCCGAGCACAGAGGGACAACCGCTTCCCTAGTCCTGATGGCCACTCTAGTTCTGATACAAGCCAGGTATAGAGATATTTGCATACATATATATGCAGCACTAGTACATGTTCCTTGGAAAACTGGTCAAACTTGCTTGTGTCCCTACACACTGCTACACTCCCCTCCCCTATACTACCCTACACACCCCTACACTCCCCTCCCCTATACTATCCTACACACCCCTACACTCCCCTCCCCTATACTACCCTACACTCCCCTTCGCTACACTACCGTACATTACCTTATGTTCCCCTCCCCTATGCTACCCTCCCCTATGCTCTCCTACACTCCCCTCCACTATCCTACCCTACACTCCCCTAAACTCCGCTCCCCTACACTACACTATACTCTCCTACGCTACGCTACACTACACTACGCTACGCTACACTACACTACACTATGCTCCCCTCCCCTCCCCTCCCCTCCCCTGCCCTCCCCTCCAATCCAGTCCCCACCCCTCCCCTCCAATCCCATCCCCTCCCTTCCCTTCCTTTTATTCCCTCCCCTTCCCTCCCCTCTTGTCTTCTTCTCTCCTCTCTTCTTTCTTTCAGGTAACTTCAGATCGCTTCAGTGGTTCTCATAGCTCCTATCCCTGGCTGATTCACGGGAACCCATCAGCAGCAACCAGAAGCGCTCCAGCTGCTGTGTCACTGGTTGAGCAACAGTCTCCAACTGGGAATCGCTGACTTCGTTCTGTGGCTCAGACAGGTGCCTTTCAGTTCCACTGTGGCCTGGACGTGTCTTCTTGCTGTGTCCCCACCTACATCGCAGTTCTGCTTAGAAGCAGCAGCAGGGTTTGGAAGTAGTCCCACTGCTTCCATTTTCAGTGGTTTAGCTTGGCTAGCCGGGTGGTGTCTGTCAATAGAAGACAACAAAGAGATTTTGGTTAGAAACAGCTAACTGAGTAGTTCCTTCGCACAAGGGCAAGGAATATTTACCCCTTCCTAATGGAGACTGCAGTGTCAGAGGTAATGACGGGTCCTTCAGAGAGCTTTGAAATATCCCTTGGGGATGCTGAGTCCAGAGGACCAGAGTAAATCTGTCTAAAGTACACCATGGAAGCACTCTGAATTACTTCCTAGCATAGAAGCATCTATGCTGATACGGCTTCAGCTGGTTTCAGTGTTCTTCTTCGCCTAATACCTAAATTCAGATAAGAGGTCTCAATGCAGATGGGAAGATTGAGAAATACAGAAGTCACTGATGTGCTTTGAGAACTTCTAAGAACTGAGAACTAAATAAATCCAATGTTGTAACATTAAGGATTGGTTAGAAAAGTAAACGTTGAAAACAAGTGAAGGAGAAGGACAAGTAAGCTTTCTTAAAGTATCTACTATATTTAAAGGATCTTTAAATAAGTAAATAAGTAATGAAATATATACGCAGAGAGAGAGAGAGAGATAGAGAGATACAGAAACCTAAGAAACTGCTGTGCAGGTTAGCTTCTTGCTCTCTTTTCTAAAAGTCCTAGTGAATACAGCATCTGTGTGCGTTACAAGCATTACCCTCAGTCCACCACAGGTACACACGAGAGGACAGCCTGCAGGTTGCGGAGGCAAAGAAACTGCTCTGGCTTGATGTGAAGAGCCAAGACAGAAGTTGCTGTCATAGAAAAGATACACAGAGGGGATGAAAAACACGGAGTGCGCTTCCGACCTTCACAACTTCTAAGCAAGCGGAGATGAGGTTGTGGAAGAACCAAATGAGCTGTTGATCGAGAAGCAGCCTGAAGATTGTCCTTAACCAGGGCCTTGCATTCTTCGTTTTTAGAGCATTGCTTGCCTTCAAGTGCACGATCATGACTTTATTAACTTTCTACCACTACAGAAATGCACCAGATTCTTTCACAAAACTTACGGGTGGTAATTGGAAATACTGGTCAGCATTCTCTATTTCCTTCTTCATCTCAATTCTCTTTTGGCCTGTGAAGCTTTTCAGATCAGAGGAGAAGATCCGCTGTAATATGGAGTTTTGGATACTGCAAAGGAAACGAAGAATCGTACTGACAACTCTTTTCAACCTCACCTGCAACCATCACAGAAAAGAATACCGAAAGAACGCCGCTTTATCATGGGAAGCATAAATTTGAGCATAGGTGTCCTATAGCTGAAGCGAGGTTAAGCAGGTTCCAAACAAGGTGAAGGAGCACACCCGTGAGCATTTCCATAAAGCTGTGTTTTCAAACAAATGGTGTAAAGACTTAGATTTTATTACAAGTGAAGAATGAAAAAATAAAAAGAAAGAAAATTACCAGGACATACAGTTTTCCTCTAGCTTGCTTTGCTTCTTTCTGAATCTAGGGCTTTGATACTGCTGCCTCCTCAGCAACATCAGCAATTTCCTAGGAAAGCTGGTGTCCACCAGGTGAAATAGGAACGGGAAACCCCTCTTGCCACAACTTCACACTCACACCAGAGCTGGCAGGACAGGCCGATGGACAGAGAAGTGTCTGTAAGAGTGTTAGAAAACAGACTTTAGATTTCCGTCAACCCAGGGAAAATTACTTGCTCATCCCTTCAAACTGAACTCTAAGTAGAAGGAGGTGATCCCAAGCTGCATTCCTGACATCTATGCTGCAAAGTCATCAAATGCGCCATGTTACTGTACCAGCCTGTTATGAACAGAAACAGGACTTTGAGGTTATGCTGTTGGAGTAGAATTAAGCTCAAAGAGTTAGTTAGTCTTTTGGTATGTTTTTGTCTGCAAGTGTTTTCACTGTTTCCCAGACAATGTCTCCAGCAAGCTGGCTGCTTGCTTCATTTGTTCTGTTCTGTTTTGTTTGGTTTTCTCAGCAAGGGTTCTTAGAGAAATGAGATTAAAGTGATCATATTGTATGTCCATCCCTCCCTCCCCTTCGCTTGTCCAGAGCTTTTACCTTGTCCACCAGCTTGAATGAACTCGGTCATAGGCGCAGTTGTGTCCAAGCCATTCTGTTGCTAGACATGTTGTGAAGACAGACAGCTAAGTGGTGGGGAGAGGACGTGCTGCTGTCTGCAGTGTGACCTCAGCGCTTACCAAACAGTAGGGAATACACAGAGAAGGGCGTTAGGAAAACTTCAAGCCCCAGATACATTTTACGTGGAAACCATATTTCCCAAGATAACACTGGACACAACTGCATAATCAAAATGTATTCATTTCTTGGTTCATCCAACTCCTAGGTTTTAGTTTTAAAAAGTTTCTGTCTTGGCTTAAAGCACTCTTCCAATCTCTATTTGCAGTTACTGTGATTTCCTGAAATAGCTAATCCCATTTTTTTCTTTGTACAATCTCCCAGTCTCTTTGTTTTCCTCTCCCCAAGAAACTTAGAACTGCTCTCTTCATACTTGACAACTAGATATGGAGCCGTATCAGCCAGAAGGAAGTTTCCTTCACACTTTCCGCTTCTTAGGGTATCTGGACTCTTACCTTTACTCTTACTCGCCCTTCCTACATTAGCACAAAGAAAGCTGTTTTGGAGATCTGACGTCTTGTTTTCCAGAAGCTACCCTAAATCACCCTTACGAGAGCTGTCCCACGCTGCGAGCATAAGTCTTGCAGTCTGCCCAGATATTTGCCTTCTAAGTCGATAATCAAATCTGTCAAGTTAAGAACATGTAATTAATGGAAAGGGAATCCTTTTATTTTGATCCAAATTCCCTTTTTTTAAAAAAAAAAATCTTTTTTTTCTTCTATTTTTTCTAGACCAAGAGTGAATGGTGGGAAACCAGCAAAACTCAGGTGAAAAATGGAATGAAAAATGTTAAGGTCAGGCAGCTTGCCCACTGCAATTGCTACCCTGAAAGCAGATGGAGTGCATCTTCATACACCACAGCCTGAGACACTACTCGACAGGCCAGCCCATGTGATGAAGTCCATTGCTGTCCTGAATTTGAACGTGACAGGGGGACTCTTAAGCCTCTTGTTTATGCTTTAGTACTTGCGGTCTATGGGAGGACCACAGCACACTCTTCTTCTCTGTCTACCCTTATTTGTTGATTGTCTGTAGGGAGAAGAGAACGTGCAGAGGCCCTCACCCGTACATTGGGTCTGTTCTCACTCTGTGCAGCTACATCATTGAGCAAAGTACCAAACTTGATGCTTCTGTAAGGACTTGACACAAACTACAGAATACTAAAATGAAGCATTCACAACAAAACCACATTGTTTTCCCCAGCCAAGCATCACAACACTTACAGAAGGGCATGGGCCCTCTCTGTGCCCCTCAAGGGGAGATCCACAAATCCTCACGTGGTTTCATCACATCCAGCACCCTTCTCTGTCCCTCCCAGCTAAACGTGCACAGAGGCAGCTGTTCCCAAAGTGCTGTGGTGACATAATTCAGTTCTGTTTCTGAAGTCATCACCACAGGCGCCTCGCAATGACAGCGCAACACTCTCTGTTGCTAATGCGTATGTCTCAGAAACAGCTAGAGAAGTACCACTATGCCCAAACTGACTTTAATTAGAGTAGTTCAAAAATTATTCCCTGCTCCCCTACATCTGTGGAAGGTGTGTGATAAATCTTTTTCTTGAGAAAGGATTACAGACAAAAAGAGCTTGATTCTGATACGTTGCTCATACTTGTAGAGCAGTTCACCTTTTATTTCCATGTGAGAAAAAAGAAGGGGAAATCAACAATTCTCTTCCTCTGAGCTCGGAATATGAAAGAACCCCAGTTATCCAGGAAGCCTTAATAAGGAAACGATGCATTTCTTGTTTCTTCGGAAAACTTTTCCAGTCCTTTGCAACTGCGGTGGTCTGAATCAGGTGGGCAGCCGAGTTTCCACCACGGCCGCTCTCTCACTCCCCCTCCTCAAAGGGAAAGTGGGAGAAAATACGATGCAAAGGGCTCAAGGGCTGAGATAAGGACGGGGAGATTGCTCAACAATTATCGTGACGGGCAAAGCAGACTCAGCATAGGGAGATAGTAAGACTTATAGCCTACTACCAACAAGCTAGACACGTGAGAAAAAAAGGAAAGAAACCAAAAACGTCTTCTCCCCATCTGCCCTCTTCCACCTCCTCCTCCTGAGCAGCGCAGGGAAACAGTGGACTGAGGGCTGCGGTCAGTCCCTGATGCTTTGTCCCCGCAACTCCATCTCGGTCCGTCCCTGCCCCTGCTCCCCGTGGGGTCCCTCCCACAGGATGCCGTCCTTCCCCAGCTGATCCCACACGGGCTGCCCACAGGCAGCAGCTCCTCAAGCACTGCTCCCACATGGCTCCGTCCACTGGGGTCCATCCATCCATCCCCCAGGAGCAAACTGCTCCAGCATGGGTCCCCCACGGCTGGGCGGCAGCTCCCCCCAGACCCCCTGCTCCTGCGGGGGCTCTCCATGGGCCGCAGCCTCCTCCAGCCCACATCCACCTGCTCCACCGGGGGCTCCTCCACCCACGGGGGGGCTGCAGCGTGGAGATCTGCTCCGTGTGGGACCCATGGGCTGCAGGGGGACAGCCTGCTCCACCGGGGGCCTCTCCCTGCACAGCCCGCAGGGGAACTGCTGCTGCCTGCCTGCAGCACCTCCTGCCCTCCTGCTGCACTCACCTGGGGGGCTGCAGGGCTGCTTCTCCTCTCTTTCTCCCTGTGAAGCAGCTTTTTTTTTTGTTATTTTTTTTTCTCCTTTCTTAAATACGCTCTCACAGAAGAACAAATGACATAGTTTCTTGGCTTGGCTCTGGCCAGCAGTGGAGCCCTTATCTAACATGGGGCAGCTTCTAGATTCTTCTCACAGAAGCCACCCCTATGGCCCCCTGCTACCAAAACCTTGCCACGTAAACCCACCAGAGCAACTCTTTCGGCAAAGAAATTTTTCACAATAACCAACCGAAACCTCCCCTGGTACAACTTAAGGTTTTTTGCTCTTGTCTTGTCACTTGGGGCTTGGGAGAAGAGAACGATCCCCACCTCTCTGGAGCCTCCTTTAAGCTTACTGTAGAGCACAGGAAGGTCTCCCCTGAGCCTCCTTTTCTCCAGGCTGAACAACCCCAGCTCCCTCAGCCGCTCCTCACCAGACTTGTTCTCTAAACTCTTAACAAGCTTCAGAGCCCTTCTCTGGACACGCTCCAGCACCTCGAGGTCTTCGCTGAACACAGTGCTCAAGGTGCGGCCTCACCAGAGCCGAGCACAGAGGGACAACCGCTTCCCTAGTCCTGATGGCCACTCTAGATCTGATACAAGCCAGGTATAGAGATATTTGCATACATATATATGCAGCACTAGTACATGTTCCTTGGAAAACTGGTCAAACTCTCTTCAAAGCCCGTAAATTGATGGTTTCCTCTAACAGGCACTGACGCTTCAGCTGGATCCTCTAAATCCCATTTTTCTGCTTCTGCTTCCTAAGCAGGTGACAGAATCTCCTAACCGGAGAGCAGAGGAGTTGTAGTTCTGTATACAGGAAATATTTGGAAGTTTGGAAGATGCTTCCCTTGCTCAGCTGCCATCCCTACGTTAATCAATCACCCGATCTTTTGCCTTCCAGCTAAACCACTGAAAATGGAAGCAGTGGGACTACTTCCAAACCCTGCTGCTGCTTCTAAGCAGAACTGCGATGTAGGTGGGGACACAGCAAGAAGACATGTCCAGGCCACAGTAGAACTGAAAGGCACCTGTCTGAGCCACAGAACGAAGTCAGCGATTCCCAGTTGGAGACTGTTGCTCAACCAGTGACACAGCAGCTGGAGCGCTTCTGGTTGCTGCTGATGGGTTCCCGTGAATCAGCCAGGGATAGGAGCTATGAGAACCACTGAAGCGATCTGAAGTTACCTGAAAGAAAGAAGAGAGGAGAGAAGAAGACAAGAGGGGAGGGAAGGGGAGGGAATAAAAGGAAGGGAAGGGAGGGGATGGGATTGGAGGGGATGGGATTGGAGGGGAGGGGTGGGGACTGAAGGGGAGGGGTGGGGACTGAAGGGGAGGGGAGGGGAGGGGAGGGGAGGGGAGGGGAGGGGAGGGGAGGGGAGGGGAGGGGAGGGGAGGGGAGGGGAGGGGAGGGGATTGGATTGGATTGGAGGGGGAGGGGAGGGGAGGGGAGGGGAGGGGAGGGGAGGGGAGGGGAGCATAGTGTAGCGTAGCGTAGCGTAGTAGAGTATAGTGTAGTGTAGGGGAGCGGAGTTTAGGGGAGTGTAGGGTAGGATAGTGGAGGGGAGTGTAGGAGAGCGTAGGGGAGGGGAGCATAGGGGAGGGTAGCATAGGGGAGGGGAACATAAGGTAATGTACGGTAGTGTAGCGAAGGGGAGTGTAGGGTAGTATAGGGGAGGGGAGTGTAGGGGTGTGTAGGATAGTATAGGGGAGGGGAGTGTAGGGGTGTGTAGGGTAGTATAGGGGAGGGGAGTGTAGCAGTGTGTAGGGACAGGGAGCATAGGGGAGGGGAGGGGAGGGAAAAGAGGGGAGGGGAGGGAAAAGAGGGGATGGGAGGGGTGGGGAGTGCTACCATAAATAAAACTGTCAAATACATGACATTTTGGATCTGGAGCCAAATATTTGTGTTGCTGAAGGGATGCAAGACACAGACTCCTGATGGCTCTTGAACAGGAGGCGTTTATTGCCCTTTTTCACTACTACATGTCCTCTCCCCGTAGCCCCACGTGCTGTCCACGCGCCCGAATCTATCATACAGTTGGTCAGAGACCCTCAGACATGCGCCTGGAGCCAGCCAGCTCAATTGCCCACTGCCCAAAGGTCCTCTTTAACACTGTAGCCAATTCTTGATCTCAGCCTTGCTCAAGGTTTTGTTTCTACCGCTTGTTTCCTCATTACCTCTAATTCAGGGACCTGTGAAACAGCGCGAAGCCACCTGAAAATTCCCTCCCCACACGTTGCCATTCATTCCACAACCTGATTTATCGCTGCCATCCGTGCATTGCACAGTGCCATGAAAGGTTTGGTGTGCACAGAGGTGGCTGAGGATTTTCAGAAATAACTTTCCTTAAGAACTGCATCAAGACTTTTGCTGGAAGGCAAAAGATCGGGTGATTGATTAACGTAGGGATGGCAGCTGAGCAAGGGAAACATCTTCCAAACTTCCAAATATTTCCTGTATACAGAACTACAACTCCTCTGCTCTCCGGTTAGGAGTTTCTGTCACCTGCTTAGGAAGCAGAAGCAGAAAAATGGGATTTAGAGGATCCAGCTGAAGCGTCAGTGCCTGTTAGAGGAAACCATCAATTTGAAGAGATTTTGAAGAGGCTTTGAAGAGAGTTTGACCAGTTTTCCAAGGAACATGTACTAGTGCTGCATATATATGTATGCAAATATCTCTATACCTGGCTTGTATCAGAACTAGAGTGGCCATCAGGACTAGGGAAGCGGTTGTCCCTCTGTGCTCGGCTCTGGTGAGGCCGCACCTCGAGCACTGTGTTCAGCGAAGACCTCGAGGTGCTGGAACGTGTCCGGAGAAGGGCTCTGAAGCTTGTTAAGGGTTTAGAGAACAAGTCTGGTGAGGAGCGGCTGAGGGAGCTGGGGTTGTTCAGCCTGGAGAAAAGGAGGCTCAGGGGAGACCTTCCTGTGCTCTACAGTAAGCTTAAAGGAGGCTCCAGAGAGGTGGGGATCGTTCTCTTCTCCCAAGCCCCAAGTGACAAGACAAGAGCAAAAAACCTTAAGTTGTACCAGGGGAGGTTTCGGTTGGTTATTGTGAAAAATTTCTTTGCCGAAAGAGTTGCTCTGGTGGGTTTACGTGGCAAGGTTTTGGTAGCAGGGGGCCATAGGGGTGGCTTCTGTGAGAAGAATCTAGAAGCTGCCCCATGTTAGATAAGGGCTCCACTGCTGGCCAGAGCCAAGCCAAGAAACTATGTCATTTGTTCGTCTGTGAGAGCATATTTAAGAAAGGAGAAAAAAAATAACAACAAAAAAAAGCTGCTTCACAGGGAGAAAGAGAGGAGAAGCAGCCCTGCAGCCCCCCAGGTGAGTGCAGCAGGAGGGCAGGAGGTGCTGCAGGCAGGCAGCAGCAGTTCCCCTGCGGGCTGTGCAGGGAGAGGCCCCCGGTGGAGCAGGCTGTCCCCCTGCAGCCCATGGGTCCCACACGGAGCAGATCTCCACGCTGCAGCTCCCCCGTGGGTGGAGGAGCCCCCGGTGGAGCAGGTGGATGTGGGCTGGAGGAGGCTGCGGCCCATGGAGAGCCCCCGCAGGAGCAGGCCCCGGGCCGGAGCTGCAGCCTGTGGAGAGGAGCCCCTGCAGGAGCAGGGGGTCTGGGGGGAGCTGCCGCCCAGCCGTGGGGGACCCATGCTGGAGCAGTTTGCTCCTGGGGGATGGATGGATGGACCCCAGTGGACGGAGCCGTGTGGGAGCAGTGCTTGAGGAGCTGCTGCCTGTGGGCAGCCCGTGTGGGATCAGCTGGGGAAGGACGGCATCCCGTGTGAGGGACCCAATGGGGAGCAGGGGCAGGGAGGGACTGAGAAGGAGTGAAGGATATGAAGCATTAGGGACTGATCGCAGCCCCCATTCCCCTGTGCCACTCAGGGGAGGATGTGGAAGATGGTGGATGGGGCGGAAGGCATTTTTAGTTTTCTTTTAGTTTGTCACCTTTCAAGTCCACTAGTGATAGACAATAAATTATATTATCCAGTAATCAATCTGTTCTGGCTTAAAATTAGCTGCAGTTTTCTAGTCTGGCATGCTTTGGCTGGGGAGGAGGTCCCATAAGCAATCCTTGATTGCAAGTGTGTGAACAGCCCCAGAAGATGAGACAGCTGGGAGGGTATCACCCACAGGCTGTTCATGTCAGCCCATCAGCTTTATGGGTATAGTATAGCAGCAGCAAATTTTTATTTATTATAGATGCTGTTCCAAATGTATTGCATGGTGACTGTTAATAAACTCTCTCACTTAGAGATGTTAGAAAAAATTTCAAATGCTGTTTGTGTTTGAGATACAGTTATTCTCCAAGTTTGGCACTAGCAAAGTTATTTACCTGTTTAACAATGCTTTGTATTTCCCTGTTTCTGAAATGTGGCAATGTTTGTTTTTAGAAGTTGAATAATCAAATAATAAAACTGATTTCTACTACACTGTGCTGTGGAGGTTTTTGTAAGTGAGATAAGGAAGGAATGGGAAAGGACTTGTTGAGATGAGGTGTGCCTGTTATTTGTCTCAATTTACACCTTTGATAGCTTTGATAGCTTTATTTAAGCCTTGACAACCTAATCCTTATGATGGCAGTAATAAATGTTCAATTAATCCCTCATGACACCACCAGAAGAGTGAGCAAACACTATGGGAAATACCTTTTTTTTTTTCAAGTTGAGTCGCAAGTAAATAAATATTCAGGGAATAGCTTATAGTCACTGGTGGGCTGCTTGCAAATATTTCATTAATTACTTATAAGTTCATCTACCGATGTGTATTAAATATTTGAAGTAAAGATACATTTGCTGCAGAAGGAGGTGGATGGTACCTAGTAGAGAGAGTTTCAGCTGCCTTTTTGTAGTCACTATGAGCCACAACCAAACCTTTTCTTTTTTTTTTTTTAACTGCTCATTTACAGTTGTGCCTGATATTGTAGTCCCTCTATAATGGCAAATTTGATAACCTTGTTAAGAAGTTGAAGAAAACATCAGAAAAGGAAGTAACAAAGACAAACCATTCTTAGAGCTTACTTACATTCCTAAGGTATGGCATTGACGAGAAACAACCCACTACCACCTCTCCCTTCTTCAGTTTTCAGTGGCTGGACAGATGCCAATACAGCTAGAAACCCTTCAATGGAAATTATTCATACCTCAACCTGCCTTCCCAGTCTACTCACATGAAGACGTTTTATCCCTCTGTTAACGCTTGGTATTTGTGACATCTAGCAATTCATATTACATATTTAACTGAATACCACATAAGTATTGAAAAGTTGCATTCTCCTCTATCACATTGGTTGCCCTGGCATTAGAAATTTTCATAAACTAACAGTATGTGCCTGCATCAACATTTAAATATAACTGCATATGATGTGATGTACAACTTCAGAAATCAATGCTTCCTTTATGGGAACTTTCTCAGACTTGTTTTCACTCTGCATAAACATTTTCTGGTTACCTTTAAGTTTTTCTGTCTCCTAAAGAAACATGCTAGTTACCAGTGGTCCTTGCTGAATTAACTAATAAAGGTTTGGCTCCCAGTGGTTTGATATATTTTCATTAGCCTCATAGCTGGCTGAGTGGGCATCTCCACTGAAAATAATTTAATATCACCAACCTAACAATCCTCTTGAGATAAATGTGTGCTAGCAACAATCAGCAGTTCCCAAATGGCCTGGAAAAACTAACTACACATATTCCTCCCTTGTACCAGATGAGAAGCACAGCAGGCTGGTTGGAATTTGCATGTGTGAAAAGCAGGTAACATCAGGTGCCCTTGCTGTGTGCCTGGGCACAGCACAGCTTGTCTCACAGTTCTGCAAGCCCAGTCACAGAGGTCCTCAGCAGCACAGCTCAGCCCAATCTGAGCACCTGAACAACCAGGCTGAGTTCAGTTGTCAGCACTTTACAACACTGTTGCAACAAGAATTGTTCTTTGGAATCAAGATGACCATGAAAGACAGAGACAAGGACACTAGAAAGTCTTGCTAATGATCATATATTATATATAGGTATAGAAAAACATAATCATCTGTAAGAGGTTCAGCATTTTCCATTGGTGATAAATATGTCTACTTACTGATTTGACCCAAAAATCCAATTAACAATCTCTTGGCTAGATAGATGTTCTTCTATTTATTTGGAGAGAAAAGAGCTTAATGGATATTTCTTCACTCTTTATGCTCTGGAGGGGACTATTTTCTTTTAAAGTTTTAATGCTATCCTGTTGACCTGATAATTCATTCTATCTTCTACATACACATGTGTAACTCATGGCAAGCCTTATCATGATAAGTATATTTGGCAAGATGATGAAACCATCATAGCTTCAGGTCACCTTTCCTAGCTTCATATCAAAGGTTTCATATCAACAGCATTTTATTTCAAGAAGCTAAAAGATACATAGAAATCATATAAATTGACAGCAACAAAAAATACTTTGCAGCAGCAACATACAGAAAAAGGAAAGTTTTAAGTTTACACTGTAAATGTACAAGGCATGAAATGTGTCTGTTATCTTGTACAGAGGTATGAAGTTGTATTACCCTGAATAGCTTTGCCATAGGATTTTGACAATGTTACAGCATTTACAGTGAAAATGTCAGCATAAATGCTATACAGATTTTGTGCAGAAGCAGTAAGAGTTTTTTTCTGCACTGCTTTCTAAGCATAATGGAAAGAGTTGTTGGTATTTGTGACATCAACTTATATGGTTGCTCCTCATTTCTGGAGCCATAAGCCATACAAAAAGTTTGGAATATTATTAAGCTGCCATAAGGGACATGTCTGACGAATGATGGAGTTTTCTAGTACAGCATACATTTCTCTAAGAGGGAAGTGCAACAAGACTTTATGGCATCCTGGGTGCTGTGGCTGCCAGAAGAAGATAGTGGAAGATTGCTGAAGTGATCAGCAATCACGTTTATCAGTCCAGTCTGGGTAGAAAATTAACTTTGTCATAGAGTGAAAAGGTGAAAGATTAAGATTTTCTTGATGTCATTGGACTTGATGGTACATAATGCCATTGAAAGTCCTTGACCTTGCAGTGAGATGAGCAAATCCACATCCCATCTCCACCCACTCTTAAGTACATGATGCAAGGCTAAACAACCTACATGACAGGTGCCCAGGCTTTATCCCTCGAACTTGGGGTTCTCAGGACTCATATGGGGACTCAGACTTCTTAAAAGATGTGATTCCTGTGTGGGGATGAGGTGGCTAACTTCCATCATATTGTCAGATTCCCAGTTTCTGCATAACATAGGAATCATGAGATCAGCCATTACAGTTATCAATGGAGTCAGTAAATCTCCCTCAATAGTCCACGAGGCCTTCCAAGCCAGCAAAGCAATATCTCTTTAAATAAATACAGTGAAAACTCACAGGGTAGAAATAGAAAACCTGCAAATGGCTCTAGACAGGGTGGGTGATGTTTGAGTGACTCAACACTCCTCAGGGGTACAATTTGGAAGAGAAAGGACTTACAGCCTCAGAGGCCTCAATTACCAGCTCGCCAACAGTAGGTTTCTGCACCCCAAACTGATTATCTGCTGATTGGCAGATTCAGCATAGCTGCACAAAATGAGGCTGCAGAACATAATTATCACAGTCCTCATGACAGGCTCAGGTGCCTGGAACACGATAAGCTGATGACACTGGGAAAATATCAGCTCTTGGCAGAGAGCTCTGGATGACAGTGCTCCACTTCAGAAAAATCTGTGCTCACAGCTGTTTATAGTAGATCCATATAACAGTGTGGTCCTCCACAATGCTGCTGTCTGCAGTCTAGATCTGTCTATTTTGCTGTTTCTTTGTGTAACTTCATCACAGCTGGAGAAAGTGAGACCTTCCAGAGGGTTGAAGTTCTGGCGAAGTTTGACTGATTTGCGGAAAACTGACTCCACAATCAGAAAGATTGTAAAGTAGGTATGTAAAGTAGGTATGTTTATTCAGCGCTGGGCAGCACGGGGGTAGTCCCACCAAAGTCGTGCACACCTTAAGCGGCAACTTGCTTTGGTTATATGCAGTAAAGAGTTACATGAATTCATATGCATGGATTTTCCCAGTACACCTATACATATGCATAACCTGTCCCCGCTTAGTATTAAAATTAGCTCCAAGAAGTCATTTCCATAAACTCCTGTCTGCGCTTGTGCTGTGCCTTCTGGTGGTGGGCGCTGAAGGTTGTGAGGATGAAGTAAGATGTCTTCATCAGGGTTGAACTTTTCACTTCATCTCTTTGCGCATGCTCTCTGAGGTCTTGGTCACAATCTGGGCCATGAGGTTGGTTTGGTCTGGTTCTCAGGGTCCAAGGGGCTCCCGTTATCTTCACAGAATCACAGAATTTCTAGGTTGGAAGAGACCTCAAGATCATCGAGTCCAACCTCTGACCTAACGCTAACAAGTCCTCCACTAAACCATATCACTAAGCTCTACATCTAAATGTATTTTAAAGACCTCCATGGGCAGCCCGTTCCAATGCCCAACAACCCTTTCGGTAAAGAAGTTCTTTCTAACATCCAGACCTAAAAGGTCTTGAGGCTTGCATGTTTGACATTCTTTATCTTGTCCTTTTGTGAACAGTCCTCCTTATCTTTGAGCCCTTGGTCAAAGTCCAAACCACGAGGTTGGTTCTCAGAGTCCTAGGGGCTCCTGTTATCTGGAGGCCTAAACACAGCACAGGCACAGTCCATCGTAAATGTAGCATATATTAAGCAATGAGTGTTGCCTACTTATTAATTCTTAATCAATCGCTCTCTAATTTCTAATCCCATGTTTCATGACTTTATCTTGAAAGCTTACGCATAGTGGACATGTTCTCTCCTTGGAGATACTATTCAATACTGAATTAGCAGGCTGAATTCAGTAAAGGAATTCAGAAACAAGCGTCTTGGTTCAGCTGGAAAAAAATAAACACTTACAATGAAGCTCTGCATTTCTCTTCCTAGGGGTCTAGGAGTCCAGTGTTATCACCAACCATGGGGCTTGTCGATCCCCATGGCCACGCTCCCACAAGAAGTTGCATAGATTTGGGTGTCCCCCCCAGATCTCTGCTTCATCCAGGCTTCTTTGTCACGCCTCTTGCCCTGCGCTGCCTGAGAGAGGAGCATGGTGGGATGGGGCTGAAAGCACCAGCGCAACAGCTCCTGCACCCCCTGCCACAGGCACATTGTGGGTGTGCTCCCAGCTGCTGCCGTGGGAGCATGCAGGCACCCAGTGCCGGCTAGCACTAGGAGGAAGGGGCATGGAGGCACCAGCACCCCACTGGGCAGGGCACAGGAGGCACGTTCACACTGGGAGAAGGGGAGCCTGAGCCAGCACCCTTGAGGGGTGCTGGGGGCAACCCGCAAGGGGAGCTGGGGGTGACCCATGGGGCACCAGGCCTCACACCGACCTCTGTGACAGGTACACGGAGCCCCCTGCCCATAGAATTGGGGCTCTGCCTAGGAAGCACTGGGGGATTTTTGGTAGCTGCAGGGGATTAAGATAGAGGTGCAGCCTGAGCAGCTGCAGCCCTCAGGCACCTTTGGTAAGCATAAAGAGGAGCACCTGCCTCAACTCAGGACCAGTGTCCTACACCTCAGCAGCAGCGCAGACCTCAAGGTGTAGTACCAGCCCCCTGCAACCCTCTGCCAATGAGAGCTGTGATGACAAGCTTTGGTACCTCAGCCTGGCCAGAGCTACCTGGGGAAACCGAGGATGGCAGCTCCCCATATCCTCCTATCAGCCTGGCTCTGCTGCAGAGCCCACAGGAACCCTGCTTGGGTTGGGATCAGAAGTGCTGGACACAGACAGCACCAGCTGTCCCCTGTAAAGACAGCTTTGGGCACCACGGGTGTCAGGGAAGCAGGGTGACTCCAACAGTTCTGCCTCTCGCCCTCCTGGGTCTGGGGCAGCTGACCTCAATCAGCATCCAGGTGGTTGTAGGACAGGGAGTAACTCCTGTGGTCTGTGTCAAAGGAGTCATCTTCTTCTTCCTCAAAAAGCTGCTCCTCAAAGAAGCTCCCACCCAGGCCATAATCCTGCTTGTGGAAAGAGATCTCACTGGAGGTAAGGTGGGAGATGCCGCTCATGAAGTCAGCAAATCTCTTGGGAGACTGGATGCGGGAGACTGCGGTCCAGGCAGAGAAATCCATGCTTCTGCAGTAGCTTCAAAGCTCCTTGAGGGCCTTGCGTGTCTCCACCTCGCCCTGGATGCAGTACTCCTCCTGAGTCAGCAGGCAAGGGGGGATCAGCCCCAACTGGGTGCTCTGTGCTCTCCTGCCAGCAGCATGGCACCAGTTACTGCTCTCCCAGCCCGGACAGGGCACCTAGCATGGGTCCAGACCCCAGGGAGCTGGGCCAAGATCTGGCGGTGGGATGAAGCAGAGCTCATGGCTCCTCACTATCAAGGGAGGCTCCGACATGCGAGGAGTGTGGTGCTGCCCTACACCAACCCTGGGAGGAGGGGAACATCTCCCCGTTCTTTAACAAAGAAAGTGCAATTAAAACACAGAGAAAAAACTATCAGGCATACTAATCCTATCTTTAACAAACTTTGTAACCACATCCCTGGGAGAGGCAGGCACTGAGTGCTTAAAAATTTAAAGAACGATTTAAAAAATTAATAACATAGCATGCTTTAGCTATCTTTTCCTGGGATCACACACCTACTCTCCCTTTTTTGTTTTTGAAGCATAGCTTTTAGGGTACCACAGGCTTGTTCACTAATTGCTTGACCCATGGGGAGAGTGAGGTATACCCGTCAGATGTTGAATATCCTGCTGTTGAAAAAAAAGTGGGTTGCGTGGGCCACATGTCCTGGCCCATTACCTGTTTTAATCGTTTTGAGGATTTCTAATGTCACAAAAACTGACAGAAAATGTTTACACACACCCTTTGCCTTTTCTCCTGCATGGACAGATGCAAAAATACAATCAGAAAAGTATCAATTGAAATATAAACATAGTGAAGTTTTACAAATTCTGGCAAATGTGTAAAAAGCCAATCCTTTAAAGTCTATTACTATTAATGTCTATGACTGGGGAGCATAGTTGGAGATGGCAATCCTGGTTGAAGTGCTCTCCTGTCTTCCATGACTTCATTAATTTTTCTCAAATCATGTAACACTCTCCACTTTCCATTCATTTTCTTGATTATAAACACCGGAGAGTTCCAGGGCTAGTTGTGGGAACAATATGTTGTGCTTTAAGTTTTTAAGCAACTTGGCCTTTGGGTCTTATCCCTCCTGGATCGAAGGGAAACAGATCCAGCTCCTTTTTGGGGCCTATAGGGCCTGGATCGAAAGGAACGTCCAGGTCATCAGGGAGTATAACAGAAAAAGTCTGCAATGGCAGTAGCAACAGGGGGGGGGCAATGGCATTGCAGGAGGATCGGTGGATGAGCCCACAGCTCCCTCACTACCTGGCAAGCCGCACGTTTCTGACTGTGGTCCCACATGGCTCTTTAAGGCATCAGAGATTGCTTACCAGGTGCTGAGCAATCCAGCTGCAACCTTGTAGTTTTCAGCAGCAGTGTCCCAAAGCTTGACCTCAATTTGGTCCTACGTTTCAGGATCATAAACTGTCTGATTCATAATACAGGGAATAAACTGGAAGGTTACCAGGACATTCTCTGTTTCTAAGGACATACGATTCCCCATAGTGTGCAACTGCTTCCGTTTGGCCAGTGAGGGGCAGTTGTGTGTGCAGGTCCGCTTCCCTCAGCTGGAGCTTCCTTCCAGCTCAAGTGCACTTCCTTTTAGGAGTGACTTTCAGTATGAGCTTCCTTTCAGCGACTTTAAGTATGAGCTTCCGTCAAGCTTGGGTGCGCTTCCTTTAGCACCCGACTTTCAGTAGGAGCTTCCTCTGAGCTGTTTGCTGTGTTTGGCCAAACCTATCTTCATGAGGCAACCAGTGTCCTTGCTCCTGTTCTGTTAGTCTGTTCCCTGTTCCTGTTCTTCAAGTCCCTGTTCATTTTTGTCAAGTCCCTGTTTGGGCACCATTTGTGGTGTAATGGACCACACAGACACCAGGGTTCTTTTAGGATCAGTAACTGTTGCTACTTTATTGATGACATAACTTCAACTCCCTCTTATTATGCTTTGCAAGATCTAAGGGCCATGAGTACACCAGAGCCCATCCAGGCTAACCCTCTAATCTGAATTTAGTGTGTGTACATTTGCAGAAAATAAATTGTTTTACACTCAATATATCCATCCTGCCAATAAACGAACTTTTGTTTGCATGTCAGTGGGTGGTGTGGTTTCGTTCTAGTGGCTACCCCACACAACATCCCAATGCCTTAGAATTTTGCAGTGTATTTTCCCTCATAAAATGAAATGTATTTAACCTCAGAAAACTGTAATTCTTACTTGAAACAAGATTTTTCATTTTACCACCAGTCCTATTTGTGGAAGAAGTACATTACTGAGAGAATCCCAGACTGAATGTGCAGCTGCGTGTACAGGTACTATGATTCTCTTTGTCCTCAGAAGTAGAAATTTCTTACTTACAAATTTACACAATATGAAAGAATTTTAATTGCTGAGAACTGTACACATGTGTGAAGATGAACAGTTTAACTGATCTTACAATTTGCAAAAGGTAATCTAAATAGTGACTTGTCTTTAAATAGGAGACAAATAATATGTGTTCTGCAAGGTAGTCACACCTTACTTTTCACACAGGACTTTCATCCTGAAAGATTACAGAACCAGGATTGTTTAGTTCCTAATGAGACAGCAAATTCAAAGTGTTTCAAAGTCCTTTGTTCCTTACAAACAAATAAATAAATGCTGCAGACCTGGCATTCAAATAACGGTATTTAGTAATTGTGCACATAGTTGGCCAGGTAAATACATATTGATATTTTGACTTATGTCTGGCCCCTTCTCAGAGATCATAAAGCTCTAGATAAAATACTCAGTCAAGAGATAATAGCTTATTAACCAGTGAAGCTAGCTAATTCTAAAGCGCAGGGAAAACAAGGATTGCTTTTTTGCCTATTACACTTTCTATTAGATCTTGAGTAAGACTGCTGTTATGTAAGAGATGAGAACAAAAATCCAGCCATCCTTGGGAGAAAGTGTTATTCCTAAATGCTAAGATTTTCTAGCATTTCCAGACAAAGATTTTCTAGCATTTACATGAATGTCATCTTAAGAGCTGCCTGGAAGATTGGGGTCTACCTGCTGCCCTTGAATATACCTGTAACCCTTATCCTCTGTGCCATTTAGGTAAAACAAATCACATGTAAAACCTCTATTTCATATATGCTCTAGTGTGAATTCATTTCCTGCTTGATGTTAACTAATCAATGTGACTGTAATAAATCAAGTTACATGTAAACAACCAAGGAGGAAGAAAAGAAAAAAAAATCATTTATTAATGAAACAGAATGTCACATAGAAGAGGAAGAAAGCTCCGTTGTGTCAAGTCCTTATGAAGACCTCACCCACACAGCTGCTTGTGGAGTGTCAGGATACATACTCAGATTCTGCCTGATCATTGAAGCTCAGCAGAAATGACAGACATCAGTGCACAGCCGTAAGAGAAGCACATCAGGTAAGCATCAGTCATGGATGGCAATTTCATGTTTCCTGAACAAAGTGTACTTGCACAAAAGTACCTTGTCTGTTGAAACAGTTCCATCTGTGAAAAAAAAGTGGTGGCCAATTCGCCAATAGTGGGAAATTAGACTTTTGAACTGGTTTTGTCCTAAGAGAATGTGGGAAAGGCAATTGCTACCTAGTTCTCCTGAACTGGTCATGACCACTGCCTGAATAAGGGTCTCACTGGGAATAAAATCTCTAGATGACCTAGACGATTACTCAGACACATAAAAACTAAGATGACTTCTCTTGCTCTAGCAAAGCCACTAGTAGTGCTAACAAGGAATTCAGCTTGATACAGGAGGCACTGTGAGCATGGAAAATTTTTAAGTGCAACCACATGAACCCTTTGGATTGTAGCCACAGCGCTGAGAGCAAGCCATCATTACCTAGAGGTCTGCTGTTGAATTCAGATGGGCAGTAGCCAAAGCAGTGTTGGAGCAAGATGGAAAGATAGATGAGGATGTAGATAGTGCAATTGCATTTTAAAAGTATAGATAAGACATTCTGCCTTGGTATAGATGTGTTAATGCAGACCAAAAGCAACCCAGGAAGGAGTGGATGTGTATCTCCTCTAGAAAAAATAATTCTTCTTTTTCTTAAGTAAAGTATATTTTGCTTCTGTACCGTATAAACTACAGTTCTCTTTTATCAGAATGCCTGCAAGTAATCCTACTTGCAATTTATTTTAGCGGTAGAAAGGTAACAAAATTAATGAAAATGTGGAAGTTAGATAACTTAATTATCAAAGTTGGCAAGTAAATCAAAGAATCTAGCTTCTGAGATATCTCAGTTTTATAATGGATCTCAGGAAACATTCTGTGATTATGTAGTCTTAAACTGAGAAAACAAGGAAACCTTGAAGAAAACAGGAAGATTACTAGCTTTGACCTAGCAGAAGCAAGGGAAATAAGGGATAAAAGCTAAAAAACAAGGAGAAAAACAGCTGAAGGAAGATTCCAGTCTGACCTATGGTAACCTTTTGCTCATTAAGGACTATTAACATATTAAAAAAAAAAAAAAAACAACTATCAAAATGCTAATATATGCAAATGTGAGATTTGGTGTTCCCTCCTGCTGGTCCTCTGTAACGTGCAAACTCAGTAGAGATATAAGTTAGGTGAGCTGAAACAGCCAATTAAAAGTAGCCAGAGAGATAGTTTCACAACTTCACTCTGTATAAATAGCAGTGATTCAAATCAGAGGTGTGCTTGCTTTGTGAAAGATTGCCTAGCACCTGTCTTTGCAGAGTTATATAAGTAATTATTTAATTAAAAAACCTTCATGTGGATTTTGACTCTGTGTGCTTACTGGCAGGATGCACCAGTCATGAACCTATGGATAGCAATTACTCAGACACATAAGAACTAAGATGACTTCTCTTGCTCTAGCAAAGCCACTATATGGTAGTGCTATGTGCCTAATAAAACTAAATAAGTTTTAGAGATAAGAGATAAATATCACCATGATCTAACTCCTCTTCAGACAACTTTAAGACAAAATAATTGTGAAGCTAGGGCTGTCACATATGTTTTCTGACTGTCAGCTTTGCACAATAACAAAAGAATAAAAAGAGAACAGCAGTTTAAAATGATGCTCTGGACATTTGAAATGGAACATCCAAAGCAAGACATTTAAAGTTTTTAAATAGAAAGGTTCTTGTTATAGAAAAGCTACTGCTCTTCATTGTAAGTTTAAAGTAAACGTCCTGCACTTTAACTCAAAAAAAAAAAAAAAAAAAAAAATCAAAAAAAGACTTTACTTGTTCCTTTTAAAGAAGCATTCAGCAAAGTGAAGTGGCAATTTGTATCACCCAAATTAACTGGTAACAATGAGGTTGACCCAACAACCCAACAACAGATGAGAATTAGAGCTTTAATTGCTGGTCCATGTGTAAACATCCTTGGTGAAGCGTTCAGTTTTAACATGGCACATATGTTCAAGCTGAATTTATTCCTTGAAAAAGAGCAGTAGCAACATGTAAATGAATTTCTATAGAAAGTTGGAAATAATTACCATGAATCTCCAAATATTGTGTCTTTCTTTTGATATTGTATTAGCAGATGCAAAATACTTGAGAAAATATTTCTACCTTACCTAAAAGTAGTGTTGTGGTTTTTTTTTGTTTTGTTTTGTTTTGTTTTGTTTTTCCAGCTTGAGTAAAAGCAGTTGTTTCCTCTAAACTACAACTTTTATACTTTTTGCCATGCCACTTTTTTTTCATGGAATAAACCAAACTATAATACTACAAAAACATAATGCACGTAGAACACACAAAATCACTATCTATTTTGCTAAATCAAATCTGACAGTAACCTTGTAGCCTCTTTGAAAGTTAACATAGCCAACAGGCAAACTCAGAATGACACAAGCATCTTTGTGTAAGAGAATAGCAGTTGTAATTGGAAGAGGATACAAAGGCACCTCTGTTGTTTTTGATGCAAAAGAAACCTCCCACCTCTCACACTTCTCAGATTTCTTGGGTTTGTTTTATTTTTGTTTGTAACTTCTGAACTGTCTATAGATGTGAAACATACTATAACATATGTTTGCATAAGATTATACTTTGTGTCACTTTATGCACCATAGTTGTTTTTAAACAAAGCACAAGTGATGTTTCAGTGTCTTGCGTTAATATAAGAAAGAAATATAAGGCTCAAAATTAAATCCCTCACTCCTACAGATAGCATCCTTACTCAATGACATTTGAGTCTTCTTTAATCAGGGCTATGACGGAAACCAGGAAGCTCATGGTTCTGTTCTCTGACTCAGAAGTGCACAGATGTTTTCAGAGCAGAAGGCTAAAATTAGGACTCTTTACTACATTAGGCAGTATCATTATATAATGAGTAGAATCCCTTTATTCCTGAAAAAGCAAGGGATCTCACTGCCCAGCTGCCTTACCATACCCTCTTCTCCTCTAGGACAGTCTGAATAGACTGAAGTGGTTGTACAGCTTATTTAAGAAAGAAAATAAATCAATTAATGCTTTTGATCACACAGCAGGGTTAAATCAATAAACACCCTTAAAACTGTTGGTATTAATCACTATTCCTTATTCCTCTGTTTGTTTGAGAAAGGCAACTGATGCTTACATCATTTTAATATGAAGGGTGCTGGACCTGGTGCTCATCAGTGCAGAAGAGCTCATTAAAAAAGTTAAGATTAGAGGAAGCCTGGGTTGCAGTGACCATGCCCTGGTTGAGTTTGTGATCTCGAGAGATATGGCCTGGCTAAAAGTCAAGTCAAGACATTGAACTTCAGAAGAGCCAAATTCCAGCTGTTCAAAGAATTAGTGAATGAGATCCTTAGGGACAGAGGATCTGAGTTGGCAACTCTTTAAGGATATTTTCCTTGGAGCACAAGAGCTATCTATTTCCATGTGTAATAAATGAAATTGGGAAGGTGGGAAACTGACATGGTTTAATAAGGATCTACTGGTCAAATTTAGGCAAAAGAAGAAAATGCACAGGTGGTGAAAACAGGGCCATGTGCCCTGGGAAGAGTACAAAAAATGCTGTCTGAATGTGCAGGAGTCTTCTTTTCTGATCAGGAAAGCTGACAGAAATAAACTTTGTGAGGGATGCAAGAATAACAAGAAGTTCTACAGGTACATTGGCCTCAAAAGAAAGACTAGGAAGAGGTAGAGCCTCTGACAAATGAAGACCTTTGTCTTCAACTAGTAACGATAGGTGGGAGAAGGCAGAGGTACTTAACATCTTCTCTGCCTCGGTCTTCACTAGTAGTCAGGCTTCCCACAACTCTTGTGTCCCTGAAACTCTAGACGGGTCTAGGGGAGGAGAGGTCCCTCCCACTGTAAGCAAAGAGCAAGTTCAGAACCTCCTGACTTAACAACTACAAGACTATGGGCCCTGATAGGCATGCATCCCAGGGTACTGAGGGAACTGGCTGATGTAGTTGCCAAGCCTCTCTCCCTCATATTTGAAAACTCATGGCAGTCAAGTGAAGCCCTCACTGACTGAAAAAAGGGAAACATCACTGCCATTTAAAAAAGGGTAGAAAGGAAGACCCAGGGAACTACAGACCAAAGAGCCTCACCTCTGTGCCTGGGAGATCATGGTACAAATCCTCCTGGAGGAAATGTTAAGGCACATGCAGGACAAGAAGGTGATCCGGGACAGCCAGCATGGCTTCCCCAAGGGAAAACATGCCTGATCTATCTGGTGGACTTCTACGATGGAGTGATTGCATCAGTTGACAAGGTAAGACAGACTGATGTCATCTAGTTGGACTTCTGTAAGGCCTTTGACAAGTCCCGTATGGCATCCTAATCTCTAAATTGGAAAGATATGGATTTGAAGGGTGGACCATTCAGTGAGTAAGGAATTAGCTTAATGTCTACAGCCAGATAGTAGTGGTGAATGGACTCTATGTCCGGGTGGAGACCAGTGACAAGCGCTGTCCCTCAAGAGTCTGTCTTGGGACCAGTGTTTTTTAATATCTTCTTCAATGACATAGATGACAGGATTGAGTGCAAGTTTGTAGATGACACCGATCTGAGATGTGTGGTGGAAGGACTTGGGATTCTGGTTGACGAAAGGCTTGACATGAGCCAGCAGTGTGCACTTGCAGTCTAGAAAGCCAACTGCATCCTGGGCTGCCTCAAAAGAGGAGAGTCCAGCAGGTAGACGGAGATGGATTGTCCCCCTCTACTCTGCCCTCATGAGGCCCCACCTGGAGTCCAGGATTGTGGCCCTCATCAGAAGAAGGATGTGGACCTGCATGAGTGAGTCCAGAAGAGGACCAGAGGGCTGGAGCACCTCTCCTATGAAGAAAGGCCAAGAGAGATAGGGATGGAGAAGAGAAGGCTCTGGGAAGACCTCATTGTGGCCTTCAGTACTTAAAGGGGGTCTTACAAAAAGGATGGAGAAGGACTCCTTACTCAGGTAGATAATGATAGGACAAGGGGAATGGCCTTAAACTAAAAACATATAGATTTAGATTATACATTAGGAGGAAGTTCTTCACTGTAGGGGTAGTGAGGCACTGGAACAGGTTTCCAAGAGAAGTTGTGGATGCCCCATTCCTGGATGTGTTCAAGGCCAGGCTGGATGGAGCCTTGGCCAACCTGATCTAGGGGGATGGAGTTGGAGTTAGATGATCTTTAAGGTCCCTTCCAACTTGAGCCATTCTATGATTCTATGATAAAATAAGAAAGTTGTCCAGACTTGTGTTAGCATAGGACTGTTGGAGATTTTTAAGGCAAGTTCAAAGTAATAGCAATATCTTATGCAGAGAAGATGTGGTCAGGCAACTTTTTAAACCAAAACAGTGCTGTCACAATCCCAATTGAGGAATGAGGAGCTCACCCTAATCTGCTTTTAGACCATGCTTTGCTTCAATTATTATTAACAAACTGCTGGTACAGATAGTAGAAAGTGTCATGCTGTGTCCTGTACATGTTTTTGCTCTGAGTAGAAGATACTACATGTATCAGCAATACATGCCACAGTCCAGCTGTAAAGACAAGCTAGGTTTATTTTCTTCATGGTTTAGTGGAGGACTTGTTAGTGTTAGGTCAGAGGTTGGACTTGATGATCTTGAGATCTCTTCCAACCTAGACAATTCTGTGATTCTGTGATTCTGTGAAGCCTTATTCTCGCTTAGCATGTTATTTCTTAAAAATATTTTCAAATAACTATGCAAATCATGGGTTGACAATGTATAGCAAATAAACTTGGTTATAGGACAACCTCAAAAAATTGGTGGCTTTTATTATGCTGCACAAAGAGCTGTAGCAATATTGACATGGATGACAAAAACATTCAGGGAAGTAGATGGGGAAAACAATACATTTTCTTGAACTGGCCATTCTGAAAACAAACAAACAAACAAAGAGAAAAAAAAAAAAAAAAAAAAAAAAGATTTACAATTCTGCAGCAGCTGAAATGATTTTTTATTTCCATTTGAAAGAAAACATTCTTAAACACCACTGTATTTCTAAGTGAATAAAACCACATTTCACTGAGGACAGCTACTGAGACTGAGGTATTGCTTTCCATTTTCCTTGTAAAACATAGTTTTACATTTGCAGGTACTTAATCACCTCACAGAGTCATGATCTCTAACAGTAGCATTGCCTATTATTCTGCATCTGGACAAAATATTTTGTCAGTTGCACTAATAGAATAATTCTTGTCCATTTCAAAAAGTTATTTCACCTATTTGTACTTATTAGTGATCAAAGCAATGATCCAGATGATGAAAAGGAAATAATTGTAATGACTAAAGATAGATAGAAATATTGGAATTCTAGTAGTTTTTGAACTGGTCAAAAACAGTGAGGTAGAAGATTACGAATTTTTTAAAAATTTTTTTTTCTAAAAAAAAAGAAGAAGAAGGAAAGGGTACCTATTACCTTATTGGAAATAAAATAAAATAAAATAAAAAATCAAGAGGAAAAAATCAAGAGGAACATCTCTAATGATGATGATTATTATTTTTTAATTCTATAGTGTTTGCATTTAAGGAGAGCTTCAATAAGCATACATGTATTATGAAGGTGTTGAGAAAACAAAGTGTGAAATCTTCCCACAAGATCCCAAGTATTTTCCTGAGTCAATTTGTAAATTGTATAGCATTTACAGAAAAGTTCTGCTTCATAAGCATAAATTTCACACTAAAAATGTTGCCTGAGAAATGGAAATTAGAAGTTTCAATCAAGCCTAGAACTAATTCAAATTTACAAGCAATTTTATGTGGATGTCATCAAATGACTACTGCAGGCTCTTGTTTAGATCAAAGCACCCTTAAATGCTTATCCAGCTGCAAAAACAGTCTCAGTGTAAGTAGTGTTCAGAAAAGGGGAAAAAATCACCTATTTTTGCATGAAATATTAGTTTGATCTTCATTGTGGCAAGGAAACTGCTATTTTTTTTTCTTTTGTTTTCAAGAGGATTAAGATGATTGAATATTTTTAATTAGTATTTCACAGTTCAGATAAGGATTTTGTTTGTTTGTTTCTTTGCTAAACAGGAGTGATCCTGATTCTTTAGCCTCTCTGACAAGATCCCAACTGAAAACATGTTCCACATGGCAACCATTACACACACTTGACAGATTTGATAAATGATATTTTAGCCCCAATAAACATATGATATACATTTGAGATTTCTGTGTCTGTCCCCATTGGGTCTTCAACCTGCACAAAATTTCTGATGCATACAATCGGCATTATGTGATCAATTATTAGGAAGAACTAGGAAATTGTTTCCCATAATACTGCTAAATGCTGTGCTCTATGCTCACTTATGCAATTTGGAACACATAAATTTGGATTTTTTCATGAAGTCTGCAAGTAAAATTCTTACTGCATTTCTCAAACCAGACAAGTTGGTGATAATCAAAGTGCACTAAACTTGATATCTGCTCAATCCCTTGACTGGCAAGTTACTTACTGTTGACAAAAAGGTATGCCAACATTTATTTATTTATTTATTTATTGCAAAGGGTACTAAATGAGACAATATAAGTAGCATAACAACATTTACAGAATTTGTGCTCTAATCAGTATGTAACTCTCCAGAATCTGGCAGAACTACAACAGTATTTTCTGCAATTAACACACTCCTTGCTTCCTTCCCTGGAGGATCAATCTGTATATCTGTAACAACAGACTGACTCCTTTGATATGAATCCCAGTCATCTCCAATTGTCTCACATTGCTTCAGGTCTCAGCAATTTTACTTCACACAGTTGAATTCCTTTACAAGAAGCTACACCTGAAGTACCAATGCTAATACATACCCACTAAGGTAACACTTAATGTGGTGTTGCAGTACCAGAAATCATTTGTTAGGCACATAGGCACGTAGTATGTATGCATGAACCATGTGAAAACTACAGCACCCACAGGAGCTACTAGTGCAAACCCTTCAGCTGATCTGTGGGCTATATAGCAGAACAAATGCCGTGAGTATCATTCCATTTACCCTCCAGTGCCAAACCTCTACAAACTTGCTTCTTTGACAATCCTGACCTTGCAGCTCCTTGTACATGTTCAGATATTTTTAATTTTTAACCACTTGCAGTTGAGACCAAAGAATAATTTATCATATAAATGTGAAATTACTCATATACTCATTTAAACAAACATATTTTACAGAATTAAAACTGAAGAAAAATAAAAATGAAGTACTTTAATAATCTTACTTTAAATAAAATATAGTACATATGTATACTAATAAGTTTTAAGCACTTTAAATTTATAATTTTCTACTTTTTTTTCCTGCATCCTCCAAGAATGTTAACGACTAATATATACATCAGTGATCTGAAAAGAATGTAAACATCAACAACTGTATGGTAAGCGTTCTTCATCTTTGACTTATGTTCAATTTAAAGTCGAAAGAATTTGAAGTTTTTATATAATAACTTTGTAAATAAGTAGTGATGAATGTTTATTTTAATTTGACAAGACTGTTGTACAGATACACCAATGATTAGATCATGCTGTTAAACTCTCAGTCATCAGTTAGTTATAAAAATAGATAGAGAGACCTAACTGATATTTTCTGCAATTGTGTTATAAACAATATCCAGATCATCTATTTAGTGTCCACACAATCTGGAAGCAACCTAGAATCTAATGTTGACTTCAATATATTTGAATGCTGTAAGTGTGTCAACATTTTGCCAAGATTAATATATTGAAATAGGTTGAGATACTTAGCTTCCATTTCAGACCACATTCACCAATGTTGCACAAAAGCTTGGTCTGATGGTCGTTTCCCAAAACGTGTTCCAAAAAGGACAACCTGTCTGACAGAATGATCTCTCTAGATCCTCCTGTAGGAAATTGTATGAATTCAGTGATACTTTATACTAAAAATAGAGTAATAACATGCAGAAGTGGGAAAATAGATCCTTAACTAAACAATCTAGCAGATGAACCATAAGCTTGCATTTAACTACAGATAAACTAGCTAGCTATCTAGGATAAATAGATACCAGTCCAAAATAAATAAATATAAACTATTAAAAACAACAAACACAAAACTGATTATATATATATAGGGAAGAAAGAGTGGCTTAAACTGAAGAATTAAAATTCATCACATCTTTAGTTTTGCCTTAAGAATTCTATTTATTTTGATAAAACTAAAATATATTCAGTTCTGTATGTTTCAAACTTACTTTTTTATTGTATTATGTTAGTGGAGGACTTGTTAGTGTTAGGTCAGAGGTTGGACTCGATGATCTTGAGGTGTTCTTCCAACCTAGAAATTCTGTGATTCTGTGATTCTGTATTTTTCATTCCAGAAAACAAAGATAATTTAAACAAGCTGACCCAAACTAGCACTTTGAGTTGTTCAGCTGTCTAGTCCATAGTGTCTTGGCAGTTATCACAAAACTTAAATTCTCCTAGAACATGGTGGTCTATTCAGCACAGAGAACAGAATAAGAGTGTACTCTATTTGTTGTGCATGTGAGAAAGTATACAAATATTTATAGATTTAGGGGAAAAAATGGGCCTGTAAGTCCTCCAGACTCTGGAAAATGCTGGGGGTAGAAATCCTTTTTAAATGCATAACTTTGTTGTACGGTTTAAAGAAAAGCCTTAAAATAATACCTGCACCTTGAAGGCTTAGTTCTCAAGTAATGCTCAGACCACAAAGCAAGACATAACACAGATAAGCTACCTTAGGCAGCACCTAAGTATCAACATCACTTTACTTGTACTCTAATAACATAACATTCATAGTTTTTTTGTTTGTTTTCTTGTTTGTTTGTTTTTTCTCCCCTGTGATTTGCCCTCAAGAACAGAGAGAAGGGACTCCCTCCTCCACCCCCACCTCCACCAAAAAAGGGATAGACTTAGCTAAATAATAATAATAATAAAGCAACCCTTGTCTCTATGCCTGGACATTGACACATGGAAGACAGCCAGGACCATTAGCAAACACAGTGGCAGCCACAAGATCTTTGTAGTCCACAAAAATTTGCCTTGATGAAGCTATTACACTGTGACCCATATCTATCTTTCAGATGATTTTGGGTGCTTATTTAATCCTGCTGAATTATGTAGTTTCCTGGAAGTTTTATGTAACTGATGCACTGAACTGTTAAAAATGAGGAATGCATATTGGAGAGAAGTCAAGTATAGAAAAAAATGTTTGGAAGAAAGCCTAGATCTTGCTAAGCATGTCCCCAAGAACATAGAAACAATCAAAAGCTATTTACTGAAGTGTTTTTAACTCCAAGATTTCTCAGTCTGTGCATTAATTTGTCATGGCTAGAGGTAAAGAATTGGCTTACAGCTGCAGTTGCGGAATGTTGATTATATGGATTGGTTAATGTTTTGAGTTAAATTAAAATGGAAGATTATTCCTTGGAAGTGTTAAGCTAAAACTTTTGCACATATCCTGCCAGTTATTTACATAGGGCATTGCAAATTTGCAATGGACTAAGGGAAAATGACAAAAAAAAATGCATAGGCTTAATCAAGTCATGTCAATATTGCATCTTTATTGGATGCAAAGGACATTTTTGGGATTTTGATGACAGATGAAAGAAGAAAGCTGCAGCTGTCATCATGAATCTGGAGCACCTTCTTGAAACCTGTATTTTAAAGCATAACAGATACTGTAAACAGGAAAAGGTTCAAGCTACTGAAGGATATCAAGGGAAAAAAAAATATCATATGCTAACAGGGGAAAGGAGAGGAACACAAAATAATGTGACAGGATAAATTCAATTAAGAGGAACAAACGAGGGCTGCCAGGGAAAACTGCTCATACATTTTCATTCATGTTTGCACACATAGGGATCACAATCTTAGCCGTCACCTGAGCCCTGCCTTGATTCCTTTGAGATGGTAGAGTATACCAGGTTGGGGAAGGGGGATGGGAGAGGTGGCAAGGAGAAGAGGGACGGGTGGACAGATAGATGGATGAATGGATGGACACATGATACCACAATGACCCTTGGCAGTGGACCAGTCCAGAAGGCAATGGTCCCACCTGAGACTCTCTTCTGCATGGTGGCAAACAGCCCTGTCACAATGTTCTCCCAGTCTCTGTTTGAGGGGTGTGTGTGTGCGCGCATGTGCATGTGAGCATGTGTGCATGTGTTCAGCCAGACCTGCGAATTAGATCCATCCATGATGAAATCACAATTTGCTCTTTCAGGTATTATTGTTCTACTGGCTGTTGATCTCCAGGTGATGTCCAAGGACCATGGCACTCAATTTGTGTTTGTAAATTTGAAGCAAGCAGATTATTTTCAAGGACATATCTCTATAATCTCTATAAAAGACACATAGAATTTAAGAGATTTGCACTCCTAAGTTGTACCTAAGTCAGAAATGAGCAGACGTGGTAAAATAGGGTAAACTATAAATCAATACTCAGGTCAGACAGTCCAAACATATAATGGGAAATGGAAAAGCTTATGAGGTAACAGGTCACTCTATTTGGGAATGGTACCCCCATTTATCAGAAATTCAGTATGTTATATATTGATACTTTTGAAGTTAGTTTATGCTGTTCTCAAACTGAAGCATTAAATAAAAGAAATTAGAAAAGACGTAATATGCCTACAGATATCATGAAGACAGGAAGAGCTTCTGAAGAGAATGGGGATTATATTTCATTAAGGCTGGAGTGTAATTCATAAAAAAGAATAATAAATAATAATTAAAAACTACTTGTAATTCACTTGTTATCTGAATACTCTAAGGAGTTTGGAAATAAATTCACCTTTGTGATAATTGTTTTTCAAAACTTACACTGAACATCATACCATAAATTTGATTATTAAAAACTGATTTAAGTTTCTTGTTTGTGAATAGAACTTGGGACAGAATTTTAGTATGGAGGAAAACCAAAGATAACAGTCTATTTTACATTACAGATATCTACTCTCATTTTACTTTCATACTGACCTTTCTGAACTCATACTAGACTCATTTTAGGGTAATAGCAACATGAAACTCTAGTTCCTAGGAAACTACAATAGTAAAAAGAAATAACAGCGGGAGAAAGCCAGAAGAGCCTCCTTTTTTATTTATTTATTTATTTATTTATTTATTTTTTTAATGGCAATTATATGTATGTATGTGTTTGTGTGTTCCTGCTGCAGATAAGAACATGATTAGATTATAATGTATATTGCTGACATAGGTTCTGATGTTATTTATTAAAATAACTGTTAAAAATCACTTCTGAAAGCTTTCCATTTACCTTGATTACTGGCTTCTTATTGCAAATTATTCACATCAGGTACAAACTCATACATTTAAATGCTTATGTGAATAGGATTTGAAAGTCTCATCAGTGTTTTCCATGTAGGGAACATCTGTGACAACATGAACATAAGAACCTTTGGTGCACCTTAAATAGTACACAGGTTTCAAAGGGAAATTAATTCCAGACAGAGTGGAATTTCAGTATTTTTTCTAAAGAAAATATCATCCTATAGGTTTCAAATTGTTTAAAAAAAACTTCAATGTAGAAGCTTCAAAAGAGAATATTTAATACCATCAGAATCAATATTATCATAAACAATTGATACTAAAATTCAGTGGCACTGCCACAATACTTCAGAAAACTAAAATTATATTTTAAATGAGCAATATAAATACATTTAAAACTTGATAAAATATTTTGAATAGCTCAACAGTTAAATAAAAATGAATGTGGTGAATTAAGAGTGTTTTTTAATTTTATTCACTCTGTAGCATTTAAGCATATTTCTGCTTCTTTCCCCACTCAGAAAAGCATAGCTGACTTCTAAGCTTTATTCTGATAAATGGGTCTTTTATGAAATTTTTTATATGCATCTTTAAAGATTTAAATTAAATTAATTTCAATGGACTATTCAGATGTATTGATTCCTCTATCATGACTGACATGACATTGCAAAATTTATGCTGTTCTACATTTGTTTGTGTCATTGGCCCTCCAGATGTAGTTTGGATTTTCTTTTATTGTACGCTTAGTATTAAATATATCCGGAACATTTTTTCATACACTTGCATGATACTCATGTACAGATTGTTTGTATGTGGGGGGTGGGGTGTAAAACTGGCTTTAAAAATAGTTAATTGGTGCTAAAATACTCTTCATGTGAAGCATACTTATGCTTTTAACAGCAGGATTTCAACCACCGGTGCTTGTGTTCCTCAGTATGACACCAATTGGCGGTATTTGGGTGTTTGTTAACAGTCCTTTCAGCCTTTATTCAGCTTTTGTTTTGTTTTTAACAAAAATAGAGGGTCTTAAACTGAAAGACAAAGTCTGCCAGTCTGCATAATGCTTTATCTCATAGCTCTCAATACAGCATCTGCTCCCCGACATTTTTTTTTTTTTCACTGCTTGCATTAACTTCATGCATTTTCCAGGTTTAAATATGTTAAATGAAACACTCTAGGCACCTGTTTAATAAATTGGGTATGTATTTCTGCTACTTCACTACCATCAGAATGACAGAATTCTTTGGGTTGAAAGGAACCTTAAAGATTCCACTTCCACTCTCCTGCCATGGGAAGGGACACCTACTAGACTATGTTACTCAAAGCCCCAACCAACCTGGCCTTGAACACCCCTGGCCTTGGGGCATCCACACGGTCTCTGTGCAACCTGTTCCAATGCCTCACCACCCTCATCATGAAGAATTTATTCATTATATGTAATTTAAATTTACCATCTTTCAGTTAAAGCTGTTACTCCTTGTCCTATTACTACACTCCCCAAAAAGTCCCTCCCCATCTTTCCCATAGGAAAGATGCCCCTTTAAATACTGGAAGGCCACAACAAGAATTCTGTGAAGCCTTTTTTAGGCTGAATGACCCCAACTCTCTCAGCATCTCCTTCATAAGAAAGCCGATTATTTTTGTGTCCTTCTTCTGGACCTGCTCTAACTGGTCCACATCTCTCTTACACTGTTTTTATTGATACGTGAAAAACTAGTGTATGTAAGCACCAACGTAACACAGTAAATGGCTGTGTTTCTTAATTGTAAACTTTTCCGAAGAAGATGGTGTCATTAAACCAGCCCTTATCTGTGCAGCAAAACTTACTGTATTTTTGTTTGTTTGATTGGTTTGTTTCATATGGTCCAATTTCAAATTCTGCTGCTGAAAATCCATGTTTGCTTTCAAAGGCAGGCACATACAAGGGGAATTAACTTTTGCTTTCAAATAGTAACCTGTTCTTTTCCTTCTGCCCTCATTCCTAATGTGTTAGGAATAATTCCAGAGTTCATTATCAAAAAGAATATATTTGCATACATATATTCAAACACAAGATTGATATTATCTTACTCTGTATACTTTTTTTACGTGTGTGTACATAGACATAAATCCTTACTAAGATAAAGACTCTTTGAAAACATTTTAAAGATCAAATAATTTTCTTTATAACCTTTCACAAAATTAAACATGAAAAGCTTTTTAATTTTGTTTTAAGTATTTGCTTTCTTTTTCTACCAATTAGACATCAGGGACCTGTGGGCACTAATTAGCCTTAATTGTCCTGACCACTATCACCTGGGATTCTCACCCACCACTCAGTCTGCCCATCAAGTTAGTGGCTCCATTTAATATCTGGCCTGGGCTTGCTTACTTTGTTTTTAACTCTGCTGTAGGTAGGGTTATTTCCTACTGGTCTTGATCCTTAGCTAGCCTATGGGTCTGATTCATTGCTTTGCCTGATGAACACTGAAAAAGCAGTGAAGGTAATACGATATTTGTTTTGTTTTTCTTGAAATATTTCATAGAAAGTAAGAGAGGGTAACTGATGTTACTTGCTCTGATTTTAGTGTGTTGCCCTGAAATCTTTCTTTTCTGAATTACTGAATAAAAGCACCCTTCTTTGGTGATTGTCTCTGAAAACTTTCAGAACTTAAAAAGTCACAGCAGCTCTGTTTCTCTTATCTTCTGAAATGCTAGTAGACTTGATTAACAATATAATAATTAGCTAATTTCTCTTCTAAAACTCTATGGGAGGCTATAGCTGGATTTATCTGCTGTAGACAAGTGATTCAGCTGGGAAAAATTAACCTTGTACTGCTCCATATTAACTCATACTTTTGAAGAGTAGAATACCTGGAAGCAATATTGGGTGTTCTTGGTGAGTCCTGAAGGTTGTAAAAGTAGTTTTAACTGTAAAGGAACCCTTTTAAAAGGTGAGTGCATTGGAACCCTTAGTGGGATATGAAGATAGATACAAGGCAACATGTGGTTGATGGCAGTAAACAGGTTTTCATTCAGAATAGTAGTACCAAATTATTTTGGGCAGTTACACAAAAGGGAAAAGACACTCCAGTATACTTTACATGCGCTCTGCGTCCCATGTCCTCTGTGAGGAGCCCAATGGGATCAGAAGGGAGTGGATTTTGCTGTCCAGTTATTCTGTCTGCTTGTTGATGGATCATAATGTTGTGATTTACCTTGTCCTAATTGGCCTTTTTAGAGGTAGTCTGTCCTCCCACTAACTATAAAATGTAAATGGTGATAAGTAATGGCATGCTTTAAATTAAAGTGCTTCAGTATAGCATTGCATACACAATATTCCAAATAACAGCTCATGTTGTTTCTCTTCTAAAACATGTCTGCATATTGTAGTTATGCTGTGTGACGGTATATGGTGTATAGCCAGTCACTAGCTTTCATCCTGAGATGGTTAATTGCTCATAAGGCTAATTTTATGCTGGTGATGAATGGCACGTACCAGGTATGTCTATGTACATATTCTGCCAGCACGTTTGTTTCCACGTTAGAGGTGTGTGATGCGGGAGCATGCATACATGGAGGAATGTACTGATTTGTCCATTAGTCTCACGGAGGCAACCCAGTCCCCTGAGGCTAGCCCTGGTTCTTCATTAACAGGAAGGCCTTTTCCTGTGGCGCGCTTGAGGTGATTGCAGCATCCTTACTGTGGTTGATGCCAACACTGCAGCACTGCAAGGAGCCTTTGTGTCCTGTAATTCTAGTCTGGCTGGGGCTAACAAAAGGCCTGTTTGTATTTGGTGTAGAGCCTAATGAGATCAGCCACCTCTTTCCCTTGATGATCCTGCTTGCTTCCTGCCAAGATGTCTCATTAAGCCTTTAACTGGCAACTTCTTTCTCCCAGAAATCTACCTCTGTTATCTGAACTGCTCACCACATTTGAGTGTCAACATCAAAGGATGATGGAGAGTCGTTGCACTGTGAGTCTAGTCTAAACCTCAGTTACCTGGGAAGATGCTGATTCTTTTTGTAACCAGTACTGCAGCTGCTAGGGAGCAAAGGAAAAAAGATGGCAAGATGGGATGTTTATGACTGGGATGTGCCTGCACACAGGCACAATTGAATGACACAGTGGTTGATTTGTTTGTTTTGTTTTTCTTCCTCACAGAGGTAAATATAAATAAAATAAATTTTGTACTGTTAACCCTCATGGGTAGTGCTACTATAAGATACATAGGGACTAATCTGCTTCTCAGATCTGAAGACTGATAAGAAAATTCCAGGCAGCTACTGGCCAGAGATCTGAAATAATGCAAGCTATGACTCACCAGCACCAGGACTGTGAAATCAATGTCACTAGCACATGTCCACACTGTACTGCAGTGTATACTGTACTAAATTTTATTTCATGTTCTATCTTTATATCTAGGTTGAAATTCTGTGTTGGTGAGGCTTCATCTTTAGTACCATGTCTAGTTCTGGGCCCTTTAGTACATGGACATACTGGAGAGAGTGCAATGTAGGGCTGCCAAGGTGATGAAGGCACTGGAGAACCTCACCTATGAGGAATGAGGAGAGGGAGCTGGGACTGTTCAGCCTGGAGAAGAGGAGGCTTGGGGAGGAGAGGGGATCTTATCAATATTTATAAATACATGAAGGGAGTGTGTAAAGAGAACAGAGCCAGGCTGTTCTCAGCGGTGGCCAGTGACAGGACAAGAGGCAATGGGTGTTAAGTGGAACATAGGAGGCTCTGTCTAAACATTGGGAAGCACCTTTCTGTGCAGGTGACAGAGCACTGAAAGAGGTGTTATCCAGAGAGGCTGTGGAGTCTCTTCCCTGGAGATTTTCAAAAAACTATCTGGACATGGTCCTGGGCAACCTGCTCTAGGTATTCCTGCTTAAGCAAAGGTGTTGGACCAGAGTTCCACAGGTCCCTTACTCCAACCATTCTGTGAAAACAGTCCTGTATTGTTTTCTGGTGGTGCTACAGCATGGTACTTGCAGTTCCTATTTTTTTTTTCTCACTGTTATGAAAATGTTGGTTCAGTACAGGTGTGTTCATCTCTTAGTCTTATAGCTGTATAGATTTGTGAAATAAACTCTGCCTACCTGTTTTCCAGATATGGCAAAAGTCTGTTTGATTTAAAGCAAAAACATGAAATATCCTCATTGCAATGGTGCCAAGGCATACAAGACAGATTTAGGGTAGGAAGTGAAATATTTTGTAATATGTCTGAAACAAATGTGTCAAAAGGTAAAATAATATTATCCAGTCAGAAGTGGATCCCTTGATGTTGTGTTACTATGTTTCTTTGATGAACTCAGTGAAGATAAAAGTAATTATTTTCCATGTAGGATTTGTTTTTTTTTTTGTATTTCCATGTTAGTGTTTATCTTCAGTCTTTGAGGTACATATGACCACTATCATAATTTAAGTTTGTGACTTTACCTCTTCTATCATGTGTGACTGCTTTGGACTTCTCACAGCTTTTCAGTTTCCTCTGTAATCTGTGATGAGGTTATGCAGCTAGGCTTCACTGGGGCTAGATTTTAGATCCTTGGAGCAGGCAGATGAGTTTGGGGATGAATCTTGTTGGAGAGAATGAGTTAATCTAGACAAGATGTAGGCCAGAACTTGTGATACCTCTGGAGTATGCCATTCACTTTTCTCTTTAAAATTAGGTATGTCTCTGAAGATCTACTTGTGCCAGAGACCCCTTAAGCAAGTGGAGAGCAGTCATTGTTCTCCTTAGTCAGGGAGATCATATACATGTACCTTATTTAGAGCTATTTACTACAGTTCTTCTCTCAGTAGGGAACAATTGTGCCAAATATGACAATCACTTTGTGATTTGGAGAATAAAAGGGTTCAGAATATAGCCTGCTTCAGATTTGACTACCTTGGTTGATGGACAACTGTTTCAGAAGCTTCTTTAGTTGTGCCTAGGGGGTGGAATCTTTTTAAATTCAGTTTTGAAGGCAGCTTAGTGTGATTATGAATGAGGGAAAACAATGTTGTCTCATTCTGCTTATGATGTCTTGTGACTTTGGATAATATGAAACATGGAATATGCTATAAAATTTTCCTTTGACATCACAATCAATTGACTGAATAAATTATAATATAGCTTGAATTTAAAAACAAACAAACACCTCAGGCAGTGATTCAACATAAAATCAGTTTATATGTCAGTGTTCAGCATGACTGCTGCTTTCATTAAGCAGAGGAGTAAAGTGTATTTACTATTAGTACTGTAAGCTGTTGCAGTTTGGTAACTTAGCTGTAGAATCCAGTAATGTCTAGTGTCCCTTTAGTTATCTCAAATATTTATGTGGGCAGTATTTATAGCGATCTTCCATTCATGATCACGTGGTCAGCAACTATCTCATAATGGACCAGTATAGAACCTATACTGCCTGCTTCCATTTAACAGTTGTTGCATACTATCACATTTAACCTTCAGGCTGGGAGACCTAAAAAGGAACTTGAAGCTGAGCTCCTTAACTGTTAAATTCTGTAGGCACATTGCAAGCATTAAATTCAATTTCAAAAAGTTCATTCTATTATCCAGAGTTGTGGTCTTGCTTTTGAAAAGCTTAAACACTTTGGTTCTAGTAACATGCCTGGGTATACTGTCAAAATGAAACAACAGTTTTGAAGTTAGTGACCTGAATGATATGCTCATAATCTGGAGGAAACTAGCCAGTGATTTTTTTTTTCAGACATTCTTTGATCTTTAAAGAATGCAATTGCACAATTTATTTGACATGCCACCTTGTCTTGTTTCCCAAAGCCAAATGCAGTACTGAAAATAGAGACAGATCCTCATTTTCAAGCATTGTACATACCATGGTCCCTGTTGCATAGCCTCAGGCACTTGCTTGCAACAGTATTCTCGGTTGTGAGACTTGAGTAGAGCAGGTGTTATGGCTAGGTCAGACTATCCAAAACAGGCATAGGAGGTGTTAGAAAGGTCTAGAGGAGAGCTTTGGGCAAAGTATGTAAATTCTGTAGCTTGCCAAGTGTGAGAGTAGATGTACCTGATAGAATAATTTTTCTCTTTTAGTGTGGTCTCCCCTTTGCTATGTTGCTATGTATTTTGCATTATCACACAGAAATTTCCTAAATGGTGTGCTGCATCACTATAACTAAAGCATGTGTTCTACTATACTTCAGAAGGAATATTGATGAAATGCATATATTCTATATAAATGTATATTTATATAGAATAAAATGGACACTGTATTTTCTCAAGCTTCATTGTAACCTAGACATTTATGTGCCTATGTTTCTGTAACATTTCGTGGTCTTTGTATTTTTTGGCTCTTCTACTTGTAGAAGAAGGTGAAATTGCTTTCTTGGTTTAAAAAAAAATAGCTTATTTGCCTGGTCTTTCCCTGGCTGAAGTCCTTCTGTAGAGAAATATAATATTTTATAGGAAAAATAAGGTTGTCTGTTTTCATCCTTGTTAGTGCTAAGTTCTGATGACTCTTATCCACTGGCAATGTATGGGAGTCTACCTTCCCGACAATGCTACTCTTCCAGTGAAGACCAAGGTCAACATTCCTGACTTCTCACAATCTCTCAGAAACAATAACCTCTTGAGATATTGTGGGAGGAACTTGGATGTTGTCAGTGCTGAATGTCACTGAATGTGCTAAGGTATTTAACCACCAAGAAACCATAACTTTATCTTTTACAAAAGATAAAGTTATGCACTTTCCAAAAGCTTCTAACTTCTGTAACTTACTTCTAACTTTCTGTAACTTAAGCTCACTCAAGCTACTACTCATGTTAGTAGCATCAAAGGGTAGCAGCTGTGAATGTATATTCGGGTGGTGGAAAAAGGATATTAGTATATTATTGGTGGAAAACATATAGTTGACACTATCCTTGACTTTATTTCTTTGTTAGCACAGGTAGCTGTCTGCACTGAGTTGATATCTCTAGGGGGTGAAGGGGAGAGTTCAACAATCACTTACTATCCCTTGGTGAAGTGTGTTTATGCCTTGTATGAGTTGCTCTTGCATTGAGCAATTTCTACACAAGTAGAGGTAGCAGGGAAAGAATGCAGCATGCATGTTAGCATTTGAAAATAGATTTTATTAGGTATCTTTTCATCCCAAAACTCGGTAAACAAATATTCTGCAAATCCTGCTTCAAGAACAACATGACTTCATGTCCTCAAATTTTAAGTAGTGTAGTAGACCTGCGTGTCACTGTGGTGGTTTTACTCAGGTGGGCAGCTGAGCTCTACCAAAACCACTCTTTAACTCTACCTCCTCAAAGGGAGAAAATATGCAAAGGGCTCAAGGGTAAATACAAGGACAGGGAGATCATTCAAGAGTTTTCATCATAGGCAAAACAGACTCAGCTTAGGGAGATTAATAAAATTTATTGCTTATTACTAACAAGACAGAGAAGTGAGAAACAAAACAGAAACAAACAAAAAAAACACCTTCCCCCTATCCACCCTCTTCCACCTTCTCCCCTGAGCAGTACAGGGGAATGGGGGTTATGGTCAGCCTATAGCACTTCATCTCCACTGCTCCTTCACAGTCACTCTCTGCCCCTGCTCCACGTGGGGTCCCTCCCATGGGATACCATTCTTCCCAAACTGATCCTGTGTGGGCTTCCCACAGGCAGCAGCTCTTCAAGCACTGCTCCCACACGGCTCCATCCCATGGGGTCCATCCATTCCCCAGAAGCAAACTGCTCCAGCATGGGTCCCCCACGGGTGGCAGCAGCTTCCCCCCCAGACCTCCTGCTCCTGCAGGGGCTCCTCTCCATGGGCTGCAGCTCCAGCCCGCGGCCTGCTCCTGCAGGGGCTCTCCATGGGCCGCAGCCTTCTCCAGGCCACTTCCACCTGCTCCACCGGGGGCTCCTCCACCCATGGGGGGGCTGCAGCGTGGAGATCTGCTCCATGGGGGACCCATGGAGCTGCAGGGGGACAGCCTGCTCCACCAAGGGCCTCTCCACAGCCCACAGGGGAACTGCTGCTTTGGAGCCTGGAGCACCTCCTGCCCCAACTTCCTGTGAAGTTTTGAGGGGAAAATAAACAGAAACTCTTTTTTTTTTTTTTTTTTTTTTTTCAGTCCTGGTTATAACACTACAGGAAATCTACTTCAGTGTTTTTGTTTTTAATTCTCACTCAGGGCTCCAGTAACTCTTCACTTTTGTTTATATTTCAGGATTATAGTCTGAATGAATTGTTTTTCTACTGGTGTTATCAATAAATTCATCTTCTGTGAGCCCCATACCACTGAGGGACACACAGTGATAATGTTATTTATTTCCTCTTCTAACTGACATTAAAAGGAGAACTTCATATTCCCCTGGCTCTCAGTGGAGGCTGAATGAGGTTGCTACTATGCCACTTGTACTTGCTGTGGTACTATGCTGTTGCTGTTCACATTACAGCATGATGCAATCTTGCATGGGTCTATGATCATTGTGTTTCTTTCTTTGGTATCCAAATACTAGAGTATTTGAATGCTGTACTATTTTTAGTGCAAAATCCCTGTAGCCTACTGTGTTTGGGCTGTTTGCGTGACCTTGCATGGACGTTCCTGAAGACTGCAAAGGCAGTGATGTACCACTCTTGGATATGGGAAATTCAGTTGTTGTGGACCTGGGTACTAACATAGGTTGGCTATTGTGTTGGAGCAATTTCCATCTGTTCCAGGATTCAAAATAATATTTAAAGATACCTCTGCCTCCTGTTTCTTGTCTGACATCCATGATGGAGGTTTTCTCAAAGCACAAGAGATTCTCAGTAATATCTGGAGGACTGGAGCTGAATCCAGGAAAGTGTTTTCCATGTTAGATGTCTAAAATGGAGAAGGGAATGCATTGTTTTTTTTTTTTTTTTTTTTTTTTCTTCCATAGCATGATTGTCTGGAACAAAGAAGGTTTTCTTCTTCAAGAAGACCTAGGATTTGCATTAAAAACTGTTTCCACTGGAAATTGTTCTCATACACATAGCCAGCAGTCCTGTGAAGCTGAGGAAAAAGAATATGATTTTCCATTAACAACAACAATGAAATACTTTCTATATAACCTCACTAATAGTGAGTCCACTGGACAGTGCAGTTATAATTTTAATTAATACAAAACTAGGTTACTTGATCCTTAAGATAAAAGCCTACCAATTCTCTAACATTCTGAAAAATTGTCTTATTTCAAGAACTGGAAGAGCTTGGACTTTCTGCATTATATCCATCACTAATTAGATAACATTCACCATACACTTCATAGTTCATAGTCTAAATTCTCTAATGTTTTATAACTTTATAGTTAACCTAACATAGCATGCTTTTGATTGTGAACAGTTTCTAATTGAGAGAATTATTATCACAGTTCATATTCAGAAGACTTAGTGCTTTTGTTCCTGCTGTTTCAATTTTCTTTATATTTCTTTCTCAGCTGGCTAGTTTACTGAATAATATTATTCCAGATATATTCTCTGCCTCCTTAAAATTATTTGAAAACCTCAAAATTCAAGCTCAGTTCAGCTTACTAACATACTTTGAAAAATTATCTGTTCATGACCCTCCTGCCTTGAGGATGGTGACAGCTGTCAGAGGTGAGGATGGAAGCCAGGGGTTGGTTATTGCTTCATCTATCTGTTTTTAATTTAATAAAATCTGTGAGATACCAAATTCAAATCATCGTTGTAACATGGCACCTGCTCAGAACAGAATGAGTCTATCATTGTCTAGTCCAGCAATCACAGGAGTCTGTGAATTGCTAGCAGGACATACTGCAAACAAAATACTTGCTTTTATAGCTGCCTGAAGAGCAAGCAAATTGCAGTATCTGTTTATTCCTATAAGGAGGAGGAGATAAAGGAGTATAGGCACAGATAAAAACTGAGAAGCCAGAAAAGGAAGACTGTGATAAAGGGAAATGTAGAATAGAGATGCTGATGAGGGAGTCTAGTCCTAGGGAAACATGTGTCCTGGTTTTGGTTGGGATAATTTTCTTCCTAGTAGTAGGTATGGTTCTGTTTTTGGATTTTATGATGAGAATGAAGTTGATAACACACTGTTTTGGTTGTCACAGAGTCAAGGACTTTCTTGCTTCTCGTGCTGCCCTGCCAACAAGGAGACTGAGGGTACACCAGGAGCTGAGAGGGGACACAAGACAGGTGACTCAGACTGACCAGAGGGATGGCACATATCATATGGAATCATGCTCAGTGTTATACATGATTTGATAATTCTCCTGCCACCCCTTTTTTTCTTTATTAAACTGTCCTTACTTCGGCACTGAAGTTCTTGCTTCCTTCTGTCCAGTTCTTTTCCCACATGCTAGGGTGGTAGGGTAGGGACATCAGTGAGCTGTGTGACACACAGCTGCTTGATGGATTAAACCATAACTTTTTATTTCCTCATGTTGTGTTTAAGTTAGAAAGGAGGTCTTTTAAAGCACCAGGGTGCTAAAACTGGAGGAAAAAAAAGTAACACAATTAGTTTTCTACTGATATTTACTGTGTTTGTTCTACCTTGGATTTCCTAGGCTTTCCTGTTGGACTCTTTGCCTTCTGCCTGAGTGAAGAGTATACATCTAGGAAAAAAAATCCGTGTTCTTATTTTGAGAACATCTTTCATTTTCACTGCTGTCTTTTGCTGCACCTATAGGAATACAAGGGCTAAATAATCCAACTGAATTCCTGACTACCTTGTTTTAAAACAGGGAGAAAACTTCAGCAGTGCTATGAAATTACGAAAGAACAAACTCTTCTATTGTCTGACATTGCCAACTGTTGCACAACCATTCTTCAGAGCATTTTGGAAGAGTCTTTTCCATGTTCGTGGCTTATTTGCTAAGGAAAGCTGTCGTCTAATTAATATATTTAGATTAGTTGTATTATTTGCCTGATCCAATGTACCATAAGGTATGAGCTTTAAAGTAATACTGCTTGGGTACCAAAAGATGTCTGGTTGCAGCAGCATTGAAATATTTGTATTGATTTACTCTGCCCTTTGGCAGGTGTTTTCCAATGAATAAAGTGTTGTGAACAATGACAAACAAGCATTCTCTTAGGGTGAGACCACTCTGAATAGAGCAGCATGTGCATGATAGTGCCCTGGAAAGCATTTGTCTCATAAATGAAACCCAAATGAACACATACACATTCATCAACAGAGATATGTAAAACAGACTGGCAATGTTTCAGAGCATAAGCAAAGCTGGAAAATGATTAGCTCTTTTTTTCATAGTTAGATTAACAATGCAAACAAAGGCTGAATTCTTTGGATCTTTCACTGTTGTGTAACCATGTTTATTGATGATCTCTGTAAGTGAGGGAATCTTAAAGAACAGAAACATCTATTTATGCTCTGGGATGAGCTTTCATTTTCAGTTGGGTCTATGAGAATTGACAAAGGTAGATTAGAATTTTCTCCTGATACAAAACTGTCACTGTAGAATCAAAACATCTTAATGTTTTGCCTCAAAACATCTTAATGCCTCTGCACACCTATGTAAATGGTGCAAAGACTCTGGAGGTTATATAAACCAGGAAAAAACTTAGTTTGTTTTAAAATAAATAAGCAGTTAGCATCCAACACATTGGATGGCTGGTCACTGATTTATGCTCAATAAAGCTGTGAGAGAACTTAGTCTTATTTGTGTATTTTTTTTTTTTTTTCCCCCCCTCACTATAATGAACTTTAATCTAATTCCAGTCTTTTATCCTGAACTTTGTTGTAGTGGCATTACTATGGGTATATTGCTGAAAAGTGAACTAAAGCTTACATCACTGATGAAAAAAGTCTCAGTAGACAGTTTGCTATATGATAAGCTTTCTAATGAAAATTTCTCATTTAAAATTATTTTTCCTTCTATGTGTTTTTTCTATTCTCAATTCTTACAGTTTTGTTTTCACAAATGTTATCTCATTGGGAAATTTTTCCCTTACGAAGACCTGACTACCTTATAGAATCTATTGCCTTCAAAAGACTGTTTCAAATAAGCTGGGAAACTGGAATTGAAGGAACATATAGAAAATTTCCCGATTTTACTAATATGTCTTCTGTAACTATTTCTTGCAACTGGATTTTTCACCATGCGGGGTGTGTGTGTGTGTATATAGTTAAAGCTAAGGACAATATAAAAAGCCCCTATTTCTTGCCCTTACTCAGTACAACTGTGAAAATATCTTGCTTTTGTTATATACTAGAAACACTGAACATATGGAGAAAAAAAATGTTATTTGTTTATAAATTTAAAAAGTTGAGCACTTCTCTTCATTTGGAAGGGGGGAAAAAAAAAAAAACTTTCATAAAATGCTACTTAAATACCAGGTTGGGGGGGGTGGGGACCTTGGAGGTTTTCTTTTTTTTTTCTTTTTTTTTTTTAAAGCTTTACTTGCTATAGATTTTTTTTTTCCTCATGCTAAAAAATCAGAATGAAAAGAGATTATGTTGGTATGAGGAAAACTTTATTTTAACTAGTCCTAACATCAAAGAGTCCTGTCTTTTATTTCCTTACCATGAGAAAGAGTTCTGTCAAGTAGGTTAAAGCATTTATTTTTTTTAAAGATGTGAGAATTTATAGAGAAATTTAATTGACTTAGGAAAGTAAGGATAATATATGTAAACAATTGGCAATAGCTGGTTCTAGCCACTGCAGGTAAATTTAAATTTTAACTCAGGTGTTCATGTAATTATCTCAGATGTTGGAAATGATATCCTGATTCTGGTGTATCATGTATTAGATGATATTTTCTTGTGAGTAAATTTCTGTTGTGACAACTGAAATCTTTTTTAACAGGTCACTACAATGCTGGGTCTGTTTTTTCTTGGTAGTTCCATTTCTTTTCCTGGATTTGAACAATTATTCCTCTTGGGGAAAACTTGCCTTTAGAACAGCGTTAGACTTAAAAACTAATAAATAAAAATAAATAAATGATACGTGAAGACAGCTTACAGACACCTGCTGTCAGGCAGCCTTTTGCTAACTACAGTTTCTCATTTCCTATCATGATCACTTGCATCTGCTTTCTTCCCTTTTTGGAAGCTGATACGGGTCTGCATGATGAGCTAGCTGGTCAGCTCTGCCCATGTGGTCCTGTTTGTTAAGACAAGCCAGCACTAAAATGTGGAACTGTAAAAGTTCTTTAATTTCTTCCTGAGCAAGGCTTTCCGTTCTTGTTTTCTACCTCACTTTCAGTCTCACTTATTATATTAAAATGTTCAAGAGCACTGGTGCATTTTTGCAGACCTTGGCACATATCAGTCATTCTGTGAGGAAAACGGGATATATGCTAATTTAAGAACCACTTGATGTTGCTTTCAATTCCCAGGAGTAATATATAGGGTTATTATTATTATTATTTTTTCTTCTGAGTTTGTGTCTATAAGATTGCATTGGGTTTATTTGGCAAGGTTTTGGTAGCAGGGGGCTGCAGGGGTGGGCTCTATGAGCAGAGCCCAGCAGCTGCCCCATGTAGATAAGGTCCAGTGTCGGCCAGCTCCAAGTGGACCTGCTGCTTGGCTTGAGCTGAGCCGATAAGCAAGGTTATTTGCACCTTTGTGAGAGCAGATTTAAGAAAGGGGGGGGGGGGGGGTGGGGGGGGGGAGGGGGGGGGGTGGGGGGGGGGGGGGGGGGGGGGGGGGGGGGGGGGGGGGGGGGGAAGTAGGATTGATGCACAACAGCAGTTTGGAGAGAGGGGGGAGAACCAGCTCTGCAGCCCCCCAGGATGGTGAAAAAAAGATGGTAGGAAGTGCTCCAGGCAGCAGTTCCCCTGTGGCCTGTGGAGAGGCCCCTGGTGGAGCAGGCTGTCCCCCTGCAGTTCCATTAGTCCCACATGGAGCAGGTCTCCACGCTGCAGCCCCCTGTGGGTGGAGGAGCCCCCGGTGGAGCAGGTGGATGTGGGCTGGAGGAGGCTGCGGCCCATGGAGAGCCCCCGCAGGAGCAGGGCCCCGGGCCAGAGCTGCAGCCTGTGGAGAGGAGCCCCCGCAGGAGCAGGGGGCCTGCGGGGAGCAGCTGCCACCCATGGGGGACCCGTGCTGGAGCAGTTTGCTCCTGGGGGATGGATGGATGGACCCCATGGGACGGAGCCGTGTGGGAGCAGTGCTTGAGGAGCTGCTGCCTGTGGAAAGCCCACGCGGGATCAGTTTGGGACTGATGGTGTTATAAATGAAGTCTCAACTCAATCTAAATTTAGTAGTATTTATAAAAAGGTATAAAAGGCAAGTAAACAGTATTGGGTGTGCAGGGAGTCTACACTCCACCAAGACGTACACACCAACACCAAACATTCTAAATATACAGAACGTTGCTTTTACATACTAAACGCAAGTATGCCTATACAATCTGAAAAGGTAACTATCAATCCTTTATGTTCCATGGCTTAACAGTCTCCATTTTCCATTCCCTTTGAACAATATGTCTTGCTTTAAGTTGTTAAGCAGCTCAGTCTTCGGCCTTATGTATCCCGTTCTTCCCAGATCGAAGAAAAGCATATCCGTCTCTTTTCAAGGCCAACAGGGCCTGGGTCAAAAGGCATGTCTAGGTCAGCAGAGGGCGTAACAGCAAAAGCCTTTGATGGCTGTAGCAGCAGAGGGGCCCATGGCATAACAGTTGGATTAGTAAAGGAGCCTGCAGCTCCCTCACTGTCTGGCAAACCGCGTTTGTGATTGTGGCTCCACATGGCTCTTTAAGGCCTCAGAGATTGCTCGCCAGGGCCAAGTAATCTGACTGGGGAGGCAAGGACAATCCCCAGACAAGGACTGTATATTTTGAAGCAAGACACTGGAACTCGTGATAAGGAAGTAGCAGACGGACAGAGAAACAAATGTAAGGACTATAAATTTCAAAACTGGACACTGGAATTCATTATAAAGGTACAACAAACGGAAGAATTAGCAACAACCAGCTCTTGCAATTAAGAAACATGCCAACTCAGCAGATTCCTGACCAAAGGTGAAAAGTACACTGTGAGGAAGACTCAGGGTCTTCCTCCCAAAGACCACAGCCCACAATTCTTGGGAGGCTCTACACAGGCGCAAGGTGCCCAAAGGCTAATTAGCATGAGAAGCGAGGGAAGGCGGGGATAGGTAATGAATATGTATAGGCACTTGAGGAATATTGACAGATTGATTGTATAAATTCAAGGCTGTTTTCCGCTTTGGGTATGCACGATAGGTGGAGAGATCCCCGTGCATCCAGCGCTGCAATAAAGAATATAACACTTCAAGGAATTTTGGCTTTGATCTTTGAATCAAATCCCACTGCAACCTTGTTGTTTTTAGTTGCAGAGTCCCACCCCTTGACCTCAATTTGGTCCCATGTTTCAGGATCATAAACTGTCCGATTGTTAATAAGGAGAATAAGCTGTAAGGTTACCAGGACAGTCTTTGTTTCTAGGGATGTATGATTCCCCATAATGCGCAACTGCTTCCCAGCAAGAGGCAGTTGTGTGCGAGGGTCCGCTTTTCTCAGCTTGAGCTTCTTCCCAGCCCCGGTGCACCTGTTTCCAGCAACTTTCTCTATGAGCTTCTCTGAGCAGTTTGAGTTTGGCCGAATCTATCTTCATGAGGAGATCAATGTGCCTGTTCCAGTCCTGGTCTCCGTTCTGCTAGCGTGTCCCTATTCATTCCTTCTTTCTGTTTCTTTATTGATGACATAACTTCATCGTGTTGCCTTCTTTTTATCTTGAAGGCAGCTTCCCCTCTTATACCCTTCGCCCCACAGTAATCCTTTTCAAAAAACTTTTCATCAGTCCAACAAGTTTGTATATAACAACAACAACAGCAAACACCTAGAAACTTCCATGTCTTAAAGGCTGGAGAACAAGCAACATGAGACTGCATGGTCTCTCCTGAATCACCCTTCTTTGTTCCCTCTAAGTTATTTTACGTTTCTGTTGGCCTCATCGTTAAGAGTCTGATGTTATCATCAGCGATGGGGCTTTCCGACCCCCATGGCCACATTCCGAAATCTACCCCTTCTTTATTAATATCAACCATTTTCTCGACACAAATTACCACTCTATATATAACAATGGCATCCCGTGGGAGGGACCCCTTGTGGAGCAGGGGCAGAGAGTGACTGTGAAGGAGTGGTGGAGACAAAGCATTATGTACTGACTGCAGCCCCCATTACCCTATGCTGCTTGGGGGGAGAACATAGAAGGATGGGGTGGGAGGTTGAGGGGGAGAAATGTTTTTAGTTTGAGTTTCTCACTGTTCTAATTGGCTGTTGAGCCTACTTCTCTACTGGGGTGGGTGGGTGGGTGGGGAATGTTCTTACAAACTCATTGTGTCTCTCTGCTATGGGTAATAATGATATTCAACAATGCTCTACTTTCAGAAGCTGCAGTTTATCTAAGAAGGCTCATATTCTCCTTTTGTCAGTCTTACACAAATTAGATGAACATAATCAGTGTCCAGGGGAGAGGCTATAACAGAACAGCTTTCAAAAGCTCTTGTTTCTGTTGTTGTTAACAGTAACACTGGGGGAAGAAAGGATATAAAAATATATATTTATAAATTTTTCATATATTACCTTCAATACTTCTGTGCTTGAAATGTATGAATGGATAAGGGCAAGTTTTCAAAAGAACATGCTTCTTCTTTAGAGGCTGGTTTAACCAATATCAATTAAGGAAAAATGTTCATATATCCAGTTTCAGTAAAGCAGTATGCTTTTTAATTGATCTTGTCAAAGTAAACAGGCAAAAGATGGTACTACTACTGGTACTAACAAAAGAAAAAGAAAGTACAAATAGCAGAAGTATAAATACATTCTGGCCAATGTTGAAAGTATTCATGGTTTCCTGTGAGATAGCACTTGATAGCTTGCTAGAAGCAGATGTCACTTGCTAAAGTCAAGTAAATGGTTGTTAGGTTAGTGTGATGCAAAAAGTATCCCCAGAACTTTGATCTATTATTTCATTACATACCTTATTTGAAAATAACCCTGAGGATTAAGTTTCATTTGACTGCACAGAAATATCAATTTCTTTATCTTTACTATTTACTGTAGTTCTTCTGCGGTATTCATTTTCTTGTATGTAAACTTGTATTCTTCCTAAAGAGATAAAAAAAAAAAAAAAAAAAAAAAAAAAGCAAAAAAAAAAAAAAAGGCAGTTCTGCTACATACCTTTATGATTTTAGCCAGTGGTACACTTAGAGTAGTGTTAGCTGGAGCATTAACTGGAGTGCTAGACTATCTGTTGAATGCTCTGCTCATTTATCTTTGAAGAACATTTATTATTTGTGTTGCTATTGTATTTAGAAGAACTAGTCACGGATTTAAGCCTTTTTACAACAGGAACAGCTGTGCAAACATCAAAATAAAGAACATATTTTTCTCTTCTGAAGTTTCTAACAAAACAAAATACACTGTATTATGAAATTATAAATGCTAATACAAGATAGTAGCACAAAAAGCCCCGCTATCACCAGGAGTTTAAATGAGATGACCTTCAGGGTTTCATCCTATAATAAATAATTCTATGATTTATAAAAAAAAAATGTGTTCCCATATGGCTCCAGTAAGCATTTATTTGCAATAAAGATAGATATTAATGGCTTGAATCTGTTGCCTAAGCATTATTATATCTAAATTGTAATGAAGACTCAAGAGTAGAGTGCTGGATCAAACACAAGCAATAAATGTATTTTCCTTTAATATTTAAGTAATACTACATTGTAGCATCAGTGTCTCAGGATGTAAGTGTGAACAGATCTATACTCTTAAATCTAAAGTAATATGTCAGTGCAACTAGGTAGTTTTGTGTATGAACCCCCTACGCAGTTGGAAAACAGCTTTGCCATTGCTATCAGTTTTAGGCAGTCAGGCAGTCTTCACAATTTTTTAACTATTTATTTTTTTAAAATTTCAGTGTTTGTAATTATGTAACCCCTGCAATACTGCTAAGAATTGTTAAAATGGAAGGTTCCTCAGTTTCCTTACCTTTCAGGATTATTGTTTTCTCCTCCATTTGATTATTCCTACCTCTCTGAACATTCCTCAGGATATATCTTTTTAGTATTGTATATAATTGCTTCACCAGTGCACCTATGTCATGAATATGTTATGCCCTAAAACCAGTTTCTTTGCAGGCTGCACTCCAGATTGATTAATAAATGCCCACACACGTCTGACATTCATATTTACAATGGACATTGACTAGGCCAGAATGAAGTTCATCATCTCATCTTGTGCACAGGGCTTTAAGTGCTTTACATTAAACAGATATTCTTTGCATCCTCAGCCTTTTGTATTCATCATCTCTTTATGGACACAGATGTTTTCATGCAATCTAGCTCTTCCTTTCTGTGTAAAGGATGGTCAAGATATTGTTTCATATAGAAAAGCAGATTTTTTTTGTAGTTTCCTTTGAATTTAGATGTGTCCTAGTCTTCATGATGAAGTGCTGGGATTTTGCTTCAGAGATACGCAATAGTGGGACAAAAAGCACCAGACTGATCTGGATGAAGTAGGCTTTCATGTGATGCCCAATGTAAGGGCCACTGGGGGAAAGCTGCTGATCCTTCTATGCTGTAAAACTGGTACCTGAGCGGTGGTCCCACAATATTTCTTAATGAGGTGCATTTATTACATGTATCTGCATCTGTCTGACTTGTCACCACAGCATAACATCCTTATTACTCTGACCAGTGTGAGTGATGTCTTCTCCTATGTTAAATCATTCCCTCCAGTTATCACTATATGGCCATGAGTATGACCTGCACAAGTGATTTACATTGTTGCAACCTTGACTGACACTGAAAAGCTTAAAATTGTCTCATGCTCTGATTCTGAATTCTTCTGACTTTCAGAAGGATTTTCCAGCTACTAGATTTAAGATTATAAGGGATTTAACAAACCAATATCTCTTTAAGATTTACCGCCATTCTTGATGCAAAGAGCTTAAAGGGGAAACCCAATCAATATCCTTCATAGTCTACCCTCCAGTAGGCTGAAATTTTAGTCATACTACTTTTCTTTGAAGTTAGCTTTTGATACTACTTAGCTTGAAACAAAGGTTCTTTTTGACAGATAGTACTCATCTCTTTTCAATCTGTTTTGTTATTGTTGCTTGAAGGGTAGGTTTCATGTCATGTCCTTTGGTGGTCTTGTGTTAGGAAAGGAAATGAGATGTAGTGGGATCTCTTATTAGTCATTTCTAATTCTTTCCCACTTCAGAATATTCTAAAATAATGGTTTAGAAAGTATTATAGCCTTTCTATATCTTCAGGGAAATCCTTTATTCACATATTCTGTCTTCTTCCACAGTTTTTATTATCCCTTGATTTTTCTGCACTGTCTCTCTATCTCCTCCTCCTCCTGACCCAAGCAATTTAATTTTATGTGTTAGAGTTCCTAATTTCACTCTTTAGATATATCTGTTTCCAGGTCAATCATTCTGCTCCCAGTTTCTTCAAAGCCTGCGTAAGTTTTATGGCCCTTACTATCCATGAGAGTTTAAATTCAATAGTCATCTGCTTATATAGAATACTTTTAAAAAGTATTCTTCTTTGTCTTCAGCCTTTTATACACAGAGCTTGCCCTCTACAGGAGTGGAAATCTTGGGTAACTGAAAGGAATCTACCGTCACAGTCTTCTCATGACCAAATGATATTACTTTAATGAAATGAATTTGCCTTATTTTTACTGTTGTTTCTGCAAGAAATTCTTATTGGGCATATATTCTAGGGGATAATGCTAAGTCTAGGGTAGGAAATATAGATTATATCAATGAACTTGAAGCTCTAATGGCTAGAGTTGCCATTTTAGTCTTAATAGATTACCCCTGCACCCAAAGTTCTTTCTGCATATTTGTCAAAAAGTAATGTTGGAGCAGTGTCTTCCCATTAAGAGTGTACTCAGTCTAATTTGTCAAAAGATGTGTTTTATTACAATGCTACGAAAATTTTCATAAAATCTGATGTATTTCAAACCATATTATTTTGCTTTTTAATTATTTTAAAACATTATTTTAATTGAGACTAAGTGACTATATTACTTTTTATCCTTCTACTAGTTAGAAGGGCTTGAGAGAAAGAGCCTTTGTTTTTGAATCATTGCTCTGGACTGCAAATGAACACTGAAGAGACAAAAACCTGTCAGTTCATGTAATGTAAAATTCAGTTCACTGAACTTCATACACAAGTCAATTCAATAGAAAATCCTTATAGATAGACCTCTTTCTCAAATCAACTGCATGTGGAAAACTAAAATCAACAGGAAAGTTTAAGGCCATAACTTTACTGAAGTTAAATATGCTTTTATAAATAAAATAGTATGATTAGTTTAACATATGGCCAGTATTATACTCGTTACTGTTTAAATGCAAAAACAGGGTTTAACAGAAGTAAATGAGGTATTGAAATAGTCATTGTTCAGTGATATTGTGGCCTACATGCCTGTTTGATTAAAAACCATTTCAGTTCACTTGAGTTCTGTTATAAGAGTGAAGTGGTTGTCTGTAATTCTGATTTCTATCATGTTACTCATGAGATGTGAAAGTTGCAAAATCTTACACTCAAATTGTTGTTATGCATTGATAATTTCCAGTAAAGCGACTTCAGCTCATGGAACTTTTGTCTTGTTTTTGACAAGCAATGCATCCTCACTTGTAGAAAATAAGTGTTTCTGTGTGGGATGGACCTATAAAAGAATAGTATGTAAATCTTAAACAAAAGATCCTACTAATGTGGGAAGGGAATTTAATTTATTTTAGCCATTTTTGACATAGCAATAATTGTACATATTCAAATAAACATCTAAAGAATTTGGGAGGAGCTACACAGTATTCTCTTTTGTCAAATTATTTTTGTTTTCCTCAGAATCAGAGCAGAAAATAAGATCTGAACCTTGACACTTCAGAAAACTGTGTACGGGAGGCCTTCAGCAAAGCTATAGCGGAGGATGTGGAGTGAGGATGAACTGAGTAGATGTGCCAGCTGTCTGAAAAATAATTGTTATCTGTGGGAGCTGTTTACAGTATTAATTTTTTAATACAGAAGACAGTTTGCTGTCTTCTCTGTGAGGCAGTCAGATGAAGTCATCAAATGTAAGAAAAGACAGAGCTGTTGGAACTTGTTCTTGTCTTCAGCCCCACAAATTTGACAGATCCAAATTTAAAATTGTTTCCTGCTGCCCTGTAATCTGCTCTGTTCATCAGTAGTACAGGATCGCCTCCCCTGTCTAGATATAAAATGAGTGCCATAAAGAAAGCTAACTTATCTTTCATTAAGCCCTGAACTCAAGAAGTCATGAAATCAAATGAGCTAAATAAGCATGAAGTGCTGTATATTTAAGTGTTGAAATGTTTTACGAAAAGGATGGATGACTGTGATCTGTGAACCACAGTAGTGCTAGCCCAGCCAATTATGCCTTTCTACTTGATCAAATATCTGTAATTCTGTAATTTTGGACAATCCAAATTGCTTTGAGAAAATGTTACAAAGGACTAACTGAGTAGTCAGTCTAATTGAATTGATCTCTACTTCAAGATAGCTTAATCTACTTCAAACTTGGCAAATAACTGTTCACTATGGCCATTTATTGAGTGAAAATATCTTTATAGCTAAAACTAATTATGAAAGCTTATGAAATAAAAAAACTTTAATTTGTCCTACAGTTTAAAGTTGGACCAGGTTATTCTCTTAAACTATCAAGACGGGAGACATTGCACATTGCTGCTTTCCAGCCGTCTGCTGGGGTAGTTTCTGCAAGAGTTGATCAGTTTTAATCTTTAATAATAATCTACTAGCATTGAGATACTGAAATAAAACATTTGGTGAGTCCAGTTTTTGAGATGTGTCTTGTAACAGCTGAATGCCATTTTGATGGGCGCTCTTAAGTTCAACAAGGCCAAGTGCCGGGTCCTGCACCTGGGGTGCAATAACCCCAAGCAGAGCTACAGGCTGGGAGATGAGTGGTTGGAGAGCTGCCAGGCAGAGAAGGACCTGGGAGTGATGGTTGGTAGTCGGCTGAATATGAGCCAGCATTGTGCTCAGGTGGCCAAAAAGGCCAACAGCATCCTGGCTTGCATAAGAAACAGTGTGACCAGCAGGTCTAGGGAGGTGATCGTCCCCCTGTACTCGGCTCTGGTGAGGCTGCACCTCGAATACTGTGTTCAGTTTTGGGCCCCTCACTACAAGAAGGACATCGAGGTGCTTGAGCGAGTCCAGAGAAGGGCGACGAAGCTGGTGAGGGGCCTGGAGAACAAGTCCTACGAGGAGCAGCTGAGCTTGTTCAGCCTGGAGAAAAGGAGGCTCAGGGGCGACCTTATCGCTCTTTATAAGTACATTAAAGGAGGCTGTAGTGAGGTGGGGGTTGGTCTGTTCTCCCATGTGCCTGGTGACAGGACAAGGGGGAATGGGCTTAAGTTGCACCAGGGGAGTTTTAGGTTGGATCTCAGGAAGAACTTCTTTACCAGAAGGGTTGTTAGACATTGGAACAGGCTGCCCAGGGAAGTGGTGGAGTCACCATCCCTGGAAGTCTTCAAAAGACGTTTAGATGGAGAGCTTAGGGATATGGTTTAGTGGGGACTGCTAGCGTTAGGTCAGAGGTTGGACTCGATGATCTTTAGGTCTCTTCCAACCTAGAAATTCTGTGATTCTGTGATTCTTTGAAAGCTGATTAAATTTCAAAAATAAGCAAAGTTCATCTTTCAGTTGAAGACCATCAAGGTTTTTCCATAAAATAGCTGTTACATAACACAAATTATTTTATTTTTTTATCACACCTACTAAATAAAAAATAAAAATAAATCCATGAATCAAGAGGGGCTGTTAATAATTCTTTGTGGTTTCTTATCCGTTACACACCTATTGTTGTACTGCACCAATACAGCACACCTAACCACAGCAATTTGTTGTATGTGAAATTTTCACTGTGGCACAGTATTTCTTACTCTATTGTCTTTCTTTGAAGTGAATTGTAGCCATCTCCCACAGAAGTAGCAGACATATAAGTTGAGTTAGATGTGGCTGCAGACTTAGAGAAACAAAGAATCTTTTGGAATTAGTCTGAGAACATTAAATCATTTGAATGTTTATACATTTAACAAAATTTTTAATGTATGTGAACACCAGAACATTGTGAAGGGGTTCTTCATTTCATCTTAATCTTCATCTTCATCATCATCTTCATCATCATCTTCAGGTTCATCCCCTCCAATACATTGTCACATTCTTAATGTGACACACTGCAACCACAGCAGGAACAATTACAGTATTTGTTATCGTGTATTTAATTTTACATACTACACAAATCATTAAGAAACTTCTTAGGAAAGCATTAGTGATTTTGTTGAAGGTGTTTGTTTTTCTGTTCATTATATTCTGTTGACTTTCTACTTTTGTTCTTTCTGCTGGATTAAATTTGCTGGCTAATCAACATTCATAGTAAGCTTAGTTTGCAGAGTTCTTTCATAGGTTTAATGCTATTTTGTCAAACAACTGTTTATAGAACACTCTGGATAGTCTTAATTTTCAGTCATTAAGTGTAGCTGTGCTGTATGCAGTTCTCTTGGTATTTCCTCTTGACCTTATTCTGCAAGGCCTTACCTTTGAACTTCATTGCTTGCTTGTCTCCTCACAGCCCATTTTGTATTTAATCAGTAACACTAGTTCCATTCTCACTTCTGCTGGTTTCTTTTTGCTTGAAAGATTTATTTATTTATTTTAAGGGAAGCTCATTCAAAAATGACTTGCGAATTGTGTCTATGCATAAACGTGCATGCTGTGTAGTAAGCAGATTAGTGACCAGATGACAACTGGCTTTATACAGAACTAGGTGAGCTTGAAAAGAAACCTGTCAAATGTCAGTGTCATGCTACAGTCCACATTTTGAGATAATGGTCTGAGGATTAATGTCTCAGAAGTTGCTTTCTGTCTTGCCATATCTCATTCTAAAATATCTCATTCTAAACATAGAACAATCAAGGATGATATTCCTCAAAAGCTTGAGGAATCTGAAATTGTGTGAATGATTGCAGGACATAATCTGCTAACAAGATGAAAATACAAAAAAATAAAAGAGTTTTCATCCACATGTGATAGGCAACTGATTAATAAGATAGTACACCAGCTTTGGTCCTCATTCTTACACTACTGAAATGTCATTTCCGTAGCTGGAAGATACAATGAAGAACCCTCTGAAAAATTATCACTGAATGTCTGAAAACATGAAGTCTAGGCATTCTGACATTTTTCTTTAAAATAATAGGAGTGATAATAGGACAATGTTGCAGCAATCCTGGATTGTTCTTTGTCAAGAAAACAAAAAGATGAACTGAAACAGAAAATTGCAGGTTGCACTAAATATTTTAAATATTCCACCCCCATGTGTCAGTCCAAAAACCAGGGATGTATTTACCAGTTCAAGACAGAACAGTGAAACCTGAAATCTGCAAAAGCTGTGACAGTTGAGCGCTGTCTGATGCAATATTTCCTTCTTCAGTATCCAGGCAAGCTTAATATTGTTTGTAGGAGTGTGAATGTATGTCTCCTCCATTCCCCAAGTGTCTATCTTTTGTAAAGTGAATGTGTATTTCACAATCACTGTTCCAAGGAAGAGGTCAAAAACTTATTCTGCCTGAAGAATGACTTTTGGGGGGCTACTTTTAGTCAGCAAGGTTTTCTGGTCAAGTTTATAGCACAGCCTCACAGATATCAAGAGGATATGGTTGAGGGTACACTTAGCAGAACAATTCCTAGGTGTATGACTACAACTGTATCCTGCATGCTATATGGTATAGCCAGAGAATGAGGAATGTTGAGACATGCTTTAGATATTAACTTTTGCATGTGTTGTTTGTGTATGGTTTTAGAATGTATACATTTGGAAATTTTTTAAAAATAAGACAAAAAAAAAAAGCAAAAAGCAGAATAGTATATTAAGTTCAAGAATACTGTATATGGATCAGCAAGTGCAGTACAGGGACAGTGTGAAATGCTTTGCCAAGTACTCTTTTCTGAATGTTGTTAAAAATAGACACTTTCCTCTAGAGTTTGAGCAAATATGTGCAAAACAGAGCTTGAAGTAGATGCAGCAAGTAGATGGAGAAGAACATGATTCTATTTGGGAGAGCTGTGAAGAGTTTTAGGAACTATGAGTGGGACTGGAACATCACTGTCTTTCCAGCCTGTTCCATGACTCTGCTTCCTCACTCTGCTAAAGGAGATTTTCGAGACTTTTTCCTCTCAGGGCACAAAATACTGTGGGGGAGTGTACTGATTTTCAGGTTCTCCTTTATTCTTCTTCCTTCATTCTGCACATAAATCTAGAAATTCAGCTCAGGAAACACCTGCAGATCTTATCCCTTTATCTTATTTCAAGGTTTAAACATATATAGTTTGGAACCCTGGTCTGAGAAAAGCACTGCTGATAGTCTCATTCTAACATGCTTTAGATTATCTGTAGCTACTCATTTCAAGGTTTAGAAACACAGTAGTCTCATTCCAGAGGGAAGGTTGAAAAAAAGACTTCCCAGGCCCCCTTGAAACAACCTGAACTTTTGCTTCCACTATCGGCCAGGACTGACTGAAGGCCATCAGTGGAGAATGTCCTTGCCCTGGGTACTCAGTTCTTCCCTCTTGCTTGCCAGAGTTCATCAAACATCTGCTCTGGCCTCAGTAGTCCTGTCTTGGTTATGTCTGCTGAACAGGGAAGGTGGAGACTTGACTGAAGCAGTCTCTCTAAAACTGCCTGTCTCACTATATTCTTTGGTAAACATTTTGGAACCTCATCAATGATCATGGACCAACAAAAGCTTGACTCCTGGTCTCTTAACCAGAGAGTAAAATACAATTTGCCAATCAAAAATTGGGCATGTATGGTCCTCAAAAGAAAGTTTTCTTCTTTGATATGAACTTAGATTGCTTTTAGTTTTTACTTTAAAACAAGTGCTACTTTTCTGTTGAATCTAGCCAAATATTTAACCAGAAGAGTATCATCTTCATGTCCTGTGTCACTCATTTCTTGCATGTTCACTGCAGGTCAACATTGGTCAGTCACTCTTCAGTCTACTGGATGTTGCTTTTCTTGTACAAATGAATTTGAAGATGGAAAAAGTTGTGGAGATGCTGTGAAGAACTAATGAGGGATAGACAGGTCTTAGACTTAAACTTGGGACTGTATGTGAAGATACAGACTGTACATCCTCTGTTCTGTAGTATAAAATTGGGGTATCTGTACATACTACTGTGGCAAGCAGCCAAAAAAGCAATCTTTCTCATACGTGATGACCTAGTTTGGTTCCACAATATAAGTCAGCATGAATAGGGGTCTGGGATTTTAAGGTAAAGTCCGTGTTGTTCCATGGTCCACAGAATGGATAGGTAATCCAGTGACTATGCAAATGGTACTAGAGTTCAGCCTCTCTGTTGTCTGTGCCATGCCAAAAAAAAATATTAAAAATTAAAAAAAGAAAAAAAAAAAACTAGACAAAATTCAACAAGCAAATATTAGGTACGTATTCTATTTTCTTATCACTCCTGCATAAATCTGTCACTGCTAGAAACTTTCACAGACTTCATTGACTTTGAATGGCTGTTGAAATGCAAGGCAATAGAAGCTAATGGAACACTCAATTTAAAATCCACTCACAAACAAGACAATGGCTGAGAGAATTATAGAGAAACAGCTGTACTTCTAATGGTTATGATCTATTATTAAAAAAAAAAAGTAACCTGTATTGTTACTTCATTTCTCAGTTTACCTGAAATGAGAATTTAATCTTGGAAATGTAGAGTTTGTACCTGCTGGTTTGAGAAGTTTGTCACACAGTAGATCTGAAATGTTGACACAAATTTGTTGTGATTCCAGATGAGGCAAATTCACAACACTGAGCTTAAGACAAGAGAACTCTTCATTAGGCACATGCTGTCCTAGTTAGTACTTATAACAATAGATCCAAATCCTTCAGAGATTTCACAGGAAAAAAAAAATCCTCTTTGCAAGAAGGACAATTACATTTCTCCTGTTGTTTTCTCTGGGAATTGATTAATTCTTGATTTGTTTCCAAATTGAGAATGTCATCTATTTGGGACCTCTTGATCCTTGGATGAAGGTGTTCACAGGTATCACAGGTGTTACAGATGATATCTACCCTGCAGTGAGTAATCAGTCAAGTTAAACAGCAAGATCCTTGCATATAAAGCAGAAGATATCTGTGTTGGCAGAAGCTTTTAAAAATAAAACAAGCAAAAAAGAAAAAAAAAAAAAAAAAAAAAAAAAAAAAAAGCCATATTTACCTGGAAGAGGCAGGAATAATTGCTAATATCTTAACGAAGCTCATTTACTAAGATGTCTTGGTAGCTTCCTGAATTGTTTTATAGTAGTTGGTGGTTTTGTTTATTTATTTATTTATTTATTTATTTTTAATGTCAAGATACTTGTTAGAATGAGATTTGCACTATTATGTACAGTAGAAAGAAACTAATATCTAAGTTATGGCTGTCTTGTTGAATATCTTTATGTATGTATTGGTCAATGGAACCAGGCTTTGGAGACATCACTTACAATCACACCTGAAAAATATAACGGAGTGTGGGGTCACTGACACAGATGTGTAAGGCACCTTTTTTGTTTTTTATTCATTTTGAAGAGGCCAGTCACTGCACTCTTACTTTCCCCACTCTACAGCACAAGTTTGGGATTGTTTTGAGGTTGTAAGTGACATTTTTATCATGTAGGATGGTCAGAAATTGCTATTTTATTTTATTTTATTTTATTTTATTTTATTTTATTTTATTTTATTTATTTTATTTTATTTTATTTTATTTTATTTTATTTTATTTTATTTTATTTTATTTATTTTATTTTATTTTATTCCCCACTGCTAGAAAGCTTTGTTATTCATATTTCATAAGCTTTTTTTTTTTTTTTCCACACACATTCTAAATTTTTTTTTTTGAGAATGAATCAAAAGCTATTGTGAAGATAATTGCTTTGAAATCTAGGTATGTCAGCTGTTGAGTTCCACTTGCAACATTCAAAACCAGCAACTGTCTGTACATTTTGTAACTGTTGTTGTTGTTTGTTTCTTTAGTATCAAATCTTCAATTTCATTATTTGGATTTCCACGATTAACAATCTAATTAAATGAGTATTTCTACATTTCAACTTCAAGTATGTGAAACCTTATTCTCATGTTATTTTGTATTAAAGAGTTTCCAAGGATCATTATTCATTAATAATCCAATCCTAGATATAAAAAACTGTATTTAACACTAAAATATTTAAGAGTATTAATTAAAATATATGCAATGAATTTATCATAATAGTATTGTTTTTTAACAATGACACAGTTGCTTAAACATTAAACTAAATACAAGTATTGCATATGTATATATATCTCAACTTATTTAAATCCATCTCTTGAACATATATTTCTGAAACTGTGAAAATAACTGGAATTATCAACATATTATAGTAGAACATTACTTACTAAAAATCTTTAACTTATAACTCCATGCACTGACATTTGAGTGTCTGTATTCTAAAGGAATATGTAATTCCACACCACAGTTTATGATGCTAGGGCCTCCCTCTGACAACCGATTTTATCCTGTCTTTACCCATCGTATATATCTCCAATCCCCCTCATTCTGGAAGAGCAGGACAAACCATAGAAAGCGTGTACTGGATTGCCAGGTGTGGCTGCTTGGCTATCATGTTTGCAGGCAAATGCCTTTAGGATCTCTTTTCTATCACAGATTTCCAGAGTTTTTCAAAAGTCTGTGTGTGCTCCTGGGCCATTCATTCATCATTTGATCCCTAATGAATATTCTGTAATGTTTTCATTTGGGATACCTTTGATTTCTTAAATGTGTCCTCATTTACAACCTCCTTAAACTACACCTTTATTTCCTCAAACATATTGTGTTCTGAAGATTTTTTAAAAGTAATGAATGGTAATTTCTCCCTCCCCTTCCCTTCCCATAACAAAATACAGAAAGGAATGTTCCCACTGTGACTGACTTAGAGACGGAGTGGAGAATGTTACCCCTGCTGTACAGAGTTATGCCTTTCATCTGTGCACACCACATTTTTAATTGCTTTCTGTTGTGGCAACAGAATGATGTTCTAAGATGGTAAATTAAACATATTTAGCCCAGACTTGTGGTGGTACTGACTTCTACCTTGAGAGAGATGGTAGCATTAGGCTGGTCTGGAGGAGGTTGATGTCACCCTCTGCACTGAGGCAATCCTTAGTGTGGGCTCACTGATGAATCACAGAAAAGGTGTTTTAACCTTATGAGGCCTGAATAGGGCCAAGCAGCAGGAACAGGGGTTAGGCTTCACAAGCTTGCTAGCTCTCCTCTAGCCTTTGTTTGCCATTCCAACTGCAATGCCACTCTGCTCTGACCTATCTCCTTGTCTGACTCATGTTTCTGTACTTATCCTTACACTGCACCAAAGACATCCCTCATTCCTAGTGTCAATTGTGATCCCTTTCTACAGCTAATAATACAACAATAAGATAATCCAACTTCCCCAAATATGTCACTCTTTTTCCATTTCCTGTTGCTAACCCCACATTAGTCTGAGGATGTCTATTTTTGACATTTTATACATCAATATGCAAGCGCCATTTTCATCAAAGGAGCCCCTATTCCACATGTATCTTTTCAGTGGCATGAGTCAGTCCAGCTAAATGTTGGTAGGATTGCTATAGTCTATACAATGTCAACATTCTGCTTTGTCTGCGTGTGGTTCATTAGAAGAGAAAGATAGATCCTACTGAAACTGTAGCTGGAGTATACATGCCTAAAGCCCAGTAGGCATCCTACATCTTCCTTAAGCACATGGAACAGTAGTACTGAATCACTTTTGAAGACACTGGGACTCTACAGCAGCAATAGACATTGACAAAGGGCACAGAATTAACCCTAATTTTGCCACTGCTTGCTTTACTTGTGTTCTTAAGTATACTCTTTCTGATATGACTTATTAATCTTGTAGTACTTTTACATTTTCTAAACATGTAAAAGATCAGGTGGGTCTAAGACCATGACATTACAGAAGCAGCAGTTTCCCTTCTTCTTCAGAACTGGAATAACAAATACAGGGTGTCGTCATGTATTCCTTGAGAGTTCAGGATTACTTTGAAGGATTAAACAGTCTGTCTTCTTTGGGGTCTCTCTGGGATACTGCATTTTTTATCTACTCCTGGAGATCACCACCTATTCATTTCCATTCATTTTTTCTCCTCTTGCTTTAAATAGTTTCTGAAAATGTGCTGTTCTCAGCATGCGTTAGTAATATAATGACAGTCCATGTTCTCGTTGTTCAACATATTGCAATATACCTTCTCCAGAGGGAACTGGCACTAGATAGACCCTGCTTTAGCAGAGATGAGGGAAGCAAGCTTACTTTTTTTTTTTTTTTTTTTTTTTTTTTTTTTTTTTTTTTTTTTTGTAACAGCTGCTGACATGTCATATGTGCTTCTCTGTGGGCTTAATTGCTCCTTCCATTTGGCCCTGAAATAAAAGTTGGCCCACCCATTGGATTAATGATGTCTGTGATTGCTTGTAAGTACAGACGCTCTTGGTGGCAGTCATTAGCACTTTCTGTATGACAAGCTGTCATCCCCCATGTAGGTGTCAGTATGTCTCACAGCAACCCAGAATGGCTGTGTTCTGAACCCACCATTCCATCTTTCTCAGTGGGACCAGATTTCACAGCAAGTGCTTTGAAATTATCCAGCAATATGAATTTATACAAATTTCCATCTTCACTCTCATCCCCTCTTTAAATTTTAATTCCTAGTTGGAAATGCTACTTGTAAGTAAGCATTAGAAAAAAATATTTTTAGCTGAGATGTTCTGATATAATGCTTGATTTTGCATCTTTTTTTTTTTTTTTTTTTTTTTTTTTTCTCAGTGGAGTCAATAACATGGACTACAGAAAATGTAATGCTACTTATGACCTAGATTAGAATTTTCTTTCTCATGTCATTGCCAAAAATAAAAGAGCTCATAACTCATTTGGTTTTACCTTGCACTTCATGAGGCCTCAGCTGTTGTGCTGTTTTCCATATGGCCAGAAGAGAAGTCCAGTTCCCTCTACACCTTGGCTACAGGCTGGTCACTCTCTCTGTCTTTACTACTGCACACTGGCTGAATGAAACAGTATAAGGAACATACACATTGCCCCACTTCTCTGGGGAAAAATTGAAGATAGTTGTGGATGCCCCAGCAGGGCAAAAACACAAAGCACAAGTCAGCTTCCTGGTTGCAGAGAAATGAAAGGTGTCTCACAAGGTTTTAGGACTCAGAAGCCCTTCAGCTAAGGAATTCTGATACCTACTAAGTAACATGTGGGATAGCTTTCTACAAGATCAGGGAAGACGTGGATCATATTTTTTAGCTGTGTCCCTTAAAACTAAACTTGTACACTTGATATCTATTTTTCCCTTATAATAATTATTTTTGTAGCAGAGGGAGGCCTTGGCTACACTAGATATGAGAATATGTAGAACACCTTTTTTGCATTGTCATTTATTCCTCAGCTGCCATCTCAGTGTGATAAACACATAGAATAAGTCCTATCAGGAGCTTATAATTGGACTTCTTTTATGAAATTAGATATATGTTTGCCCATATCTTTTATGAAATAAAATTATAGTATTTTTGGTGTGGAAATATATTGGTGAAGCTTGTATCTAGGAAATAAGGTCTTCTCTAGATGAGAACTTCAGAGATGAATCCACATTTATGTACAAATTGAAGGAGGTATTTTCAGCCTGTTAAAAATGGCTGTGGTTTGTTGCACTAGGCACTGACTTGCACTGAAACTTATTATGCACTGAAAACAAATAATTAGTAGAAAACGTAAGATCTTTAAGGAACTTATTTGTTGTCATTATAAACAGCTCTGGAAAAGTCCTCAGAAATGGATGTCATATCTTTTATTTATTTATTTATTTATATTTATGTTTTATCTTTTTACTAACGCTTGCCTAGCATCACAAAATTTTATTTGTTGAAATCCTCCTATTTAAATAGAATTCTGTAGTCATTTACGAACACTTTATTTAAGTTAACTTTACTGTTTTGTCTTTCTCATTACTTACCGGAATTTCTACAAGCTAGTGAAAATCTTAACTTTTCCCGACTGTTTGAACCTCTGACAGTGTGTCTAATCCTGATTAGAATCTTGCTGATACCACAGTCTTTGCTTATAGGGAAAATTTTGTTTCTGGCTACTCAGTATCCTTGCTCTTTTGCAGTTTTTAAATGACTGTCTTTTGTGTTGTGTTAGAAATGTGTAGCTCTGATTGGGTGGCATATTTACCAGTAATAGCACTTTTATTGTTCCATGAAGCATTTACAATTGTGCTTCTTTGAAAAGAAACACTCCTTTTATTTTTCTGAAATCCTCATATTGTCTGACAATTTCCAGCAGTTGATTCTGAAAGGCAGGAACAATAGCAGTGCATGCTTCATAATTTTCAGCTGAAATAAAATCATTGTGGCTGAGAAAAGTAATGGAATTTGTTCCTTTCATGGTCATCTGTGAATACTCTCAATTTCCTTGTGAGGATATAATGCTTCCTTTGAATATTAATACTGGTCTGATTTCTGTCATGCAGTTTCAGTTTCAGGTCCCTGAAGTAACTTGTTAAGCCAGCTAAGAAAACCCTATCAAGGGTATCTTTCCTATACTATAAGTAAATTTGAGGGAGTAACATTTTTTTTTCCCACCTATGTTTTTGTTTGTTTGTTTGTTTTGTTTTGTTTTTCCACATAGTTCAAGTGTTTAGATAAAATAATTGGTTTCTTTCCTTGTTCTTCAGGAACCTTTTCAATTTCTGACACTTCTGCATCTTTTTCTCTTCTCACCAGATGCAGCACTGATGTATCTCACAGGATTATGCGATAGCAACAGTGCTGTGTCATTGAATTAACATGCCTGTTTACAAGCTCCATAACTATTCTGCATGTTCAACTTAATGAAGATTTAGTAAATACCACAGGGATCATTTGATGGATTATTGTGCTAAGCAGTATTGTGCTAAACAGCACTTGACATGCTTTCATGCAAAAAAGTAGACCTTTTTCTTTTCCCATCACAGCTGCAAACTTGCCGTAGCAACCCTAATCACCTCCACAGATTAATGTTGCATTATCAGAGCTGTCCCAAGGGCCTGTCTACTGTTCAGCAAGATTATCTGCCAGGTCTGAGATCCACTGTCTGCACTACATCTTGCTACTGTTTGTGGCAGATATACAGTAGTGACACCATGTTTATGTTACTTGGAAGAGTAAGTTGGTTCCTACTGTTAGTTTTGTCATGCTGTTTTCTGTATTTTTTTATTTATTTTTTTTTGTATTTTTTTGATGCCTGTCTTGATGCCTGGTCCTCTCAAGTTTTACTGAGCTGCTATCTAGTATATGCTAGTATATTAAAGGGATATATAGGAGTATCTGCTGACCTGATACAGCCTCTTTTCTCTGTTGTAAGAGCTCTGTGTCAGGGTTTATCTGTCTGTTATTATTCTTCTTATGATCATTGCATATTTTTGTTTATATTTCTACAAATCTCTTGGTGTTTCTTATTTATATTTCCTGGTAGGAGTTAATCTTTTAATTGAAGATTAAAAATTATCATTTCTGGCTCAAGTACATTTTTTTAGAAGACTGAATTTTCTGGGAGAAGAATTGTGCTGGAAACAGGTCATTGCAGCTTAGATACAATGTCTGCCATCACTGTAGCATGTGATTTTTGCTCCCTTCCCATGAGAAGTATGACAATGCTCAGCTTGGAAAATGACTCCTCTTCATTCCCCACCTCTATCCTATTTGCTTTGATGCAGGAGACTTTACTCCAAAGGTGGTGTGGGAAGATTAAACAAATCATTCCTATCTCTCTATCTTTGGTTTAATTTCTTGCTACTTCTTTTCCTTGTTATTCAACTTCAGACAGAAGTCCAGCATTGGAGCTGAGGGGAAGAGAGATGTAAGCACCTTCTGTCAGCTCTTTCCTCAGTATCCTTATACCCCGTTCCCTGGCTACCACTCAACACAACTCTGCCTAAAATGCAGGACAGAAAAAATTGATTTTTTTTTATTTTTTTTTTTTTCTAGTGACATTCTTCTGCATCTAATTCCTCACAATATTTCAAGCGAATGGAATACTTAATCCATTAAAGTCAGTGGGAGCTTTGCTTTGGATATCAGCAGATCCAACAATTCAAACTGGGGAGAGGCTTAAAAAAAAAGGGTTAACGTTTAAAAGGAACTAAAGAGAGTTTGTATGAAGCTACTGGAAGAAAGCATCAAAAATTGCAAAAACTGCATTCTTTCATTTCCAATATATTTGAATGCTGCTTTATAACACAAAAAGCTTTCTTGCAGGTAGCCATCTTTTCTTGTTTCTTTGCTTTTATCTCAAACTATCTCAAACACTATTTCACTGATTCAAGGTTTGGTTGTGTTTTTTATTGTTTCTTTTATTTATTTATTTATTTATTTATTTATTTTTCCCCTAGAGCACGAAGAATTTACAATGAAAATTCTGGCCACCAAATTAATATGAGATTCAGAGATTCTTTAATGTTCTTATCCCATTTGTTTTAACTTCACACGGTTCCCATTGCCATCAAGGTACAAAACCAAGAATATAACTTAAATAGAGGGATATATATGCATGTACATAGGGATATATATGCATGTACATATGAAAACAACTTTCTTATCTCACCAAATCAAGAACTTTAGCCTTTTCTGGATATGATCTTTAGAATTTGAGTACATGGTCAAATTTATTCTACCTGCATATCTTGCAGAATGCCTAGCATTTTTGTTTGAACTCATTTTAAAGAAAAGATTGGTAAAATGCTATAGTTTGATGAGCCATAAAATATTCGGCTTAGGATGTAAAGCCCTTTAGGTATGACAGAAGTGTTTTGAGGCTGTAGCATTAAGAACTTGTCTTAATCTTGGTTTAAATTTGTAACACTGCTAAATGCTAAGGTTTTATATGTCTATGTAGTTGCATTTATTTCTGTGGTCCTTATTTCACATGAGGATGGTAGTGATGTAATTCCAGTGCAGTTAAATCTAAATTTCACCTCTGTAAAATCAGAATCAGGCTCACTTTTTGATTGCAAGCAATCTTTCTGAGGAATTTATCACAAAACCACCTTTTCCTTGTGTGGCATTTCCACCTTTTCTCTGGCACAGACTAATGTGTGTATTACATGGTTGTCTGTTCTTAAATATTATTAATAGTTGTTTATCAACTGCTAAAAGCTGCATGCTGAGCCATAAATAAAAGCCTGACACATTATTACTGCTGTAAAGAAATAAGCAGCTGGAAGTCATAAACTAAATGCTTACGGAGAAAAATAACTGCTTACCAGCTTACTGTACATTACTATGAAAAGATTCATATAGCTTTATTCATTTGAAGATAACACCGCATTCCAGAAACACTAAGATTCGGTAGACACGAATGATCTCTATTTGGAAAGTTATCGCCAGCTGCTACTTCATATGATTTCCTAGTTTTATGGCCCCTGGGACTAGTTTGTCCTTGGATGCTGAGTGATTTGGGGGTAAAAATCTCTCCTTATTATTTCAGTCAGCAAAGTGAAAAATGGAACTTCACAGAAGTGTGATATTTCCTGTAAGCAAAAGAGTAAAGTAATGCAAGAGATAGGGGCTAAAACTCCTCTCCTATCTCTCTTTCTTGCTGGCAAAAGTTACACTCTGGGCATGCAGGTGCAGAGTGACAAAGAGCCCGTAAGTGTGAAATAAACTACGTCTTCTTCCCAGGCAAATGGAGGAAAGTTATGTCCTTCTCAGAGGTAACAAATTCTTTGACATCTCATTATAGGTATGTGGAGAAAGTACTTTTCTGCTTTTCTCTTTGAATAATCTACTAAAAAGTCTAACTAATAGTTAACTTGATACTTACTTACCAAGTAGATAATTATTCTACATTTGTACTTGGATTACTAGTGTCAGAATAAGAATGTGCAAGAAGGAGGCTTTTTTGCATTTATGTTCTGCGGCAGCTCCTCAACACTATGATATTTAATAGAATTAGATGTGCAGTATGAACATATGCCCATCAGGGAAGGCATATCTGCAAGACTGAAAAAACAATGCAGAAGGCAACACTTGCTTTCAGATATGCATAGGAGAGTAAATCTGCCCTCTGTTTTTCCCATGAGCTCCATTTAATGGCTAACAGTGTTTCGACTACTTGGATTAGTTGGCATATGCTCTCTGGAGTAATAAAAGGACTGGCAATCCCATTGTCCTCTGATCAGTGTGGCTTGTTACCTAAGCTCTGGTGCTGGATTTGGTTTGAAATAGAAGTGATCTGGAACTGTGGTTAGGTGTTTTAACACAAGCAAATATTACCTTTCAAAGTTACTTCACACTACTAAGCCTTTTATAAGAATTCCTTGCTTAGGTGAAATCTCATATATAAATTATATATATATATATATCAGAGTTGCATTGTTGGGTATTGTAGGTAGATTCAGAAAATCATCTTAATAATGAACTTGTATGATTTATTTGCCTATGTTTTTAAGAAGCCTTCAGCCTCAAAGTTCATATCAGATGCCATGCCACAAAGCTAATCAAAACAGTATCTCTATTCATTTCAGTATTAAATGATATCTTATTCAGAAAACTTCTTCAATGTTTCCCCCACCACTCACCAAAAAAATAAATAAATAAATAAAATAATCATATGACACAAAACAATTATCCATGTAACCCTGACAGGTCATTCCAAGTCCTGTGTCAAACACCCCATCATACTCACCATTTTAGGTATTTACCACCAGGCTTCCTTGCCTTCGCTTGCCACGCTATAGACTATGTAATGTGGTAAATCCAATGCTAGAAACAGGCCATGAGATTCATTCACAGCTTGCTAGGAAGGCCTCAGGACTGAATGTCATTGCATCTTCTCTGTATGAATGTTTTTTGACTGCCTGCAGCTTTGGTTTACATGGTTTTGCTGGAATTTTATAATTGGCCAGGTATCAATGGGTAATTTGGTTTGCTCTTGTTTATCTTTGTGTGATACCACCATGGTTTTACGATTTTAGCCTAATGATGAAATGTAGGGAGGTGCAGGCATGGTATAATAACAGTGGTCTTCAAATGGAGGCCCAGGTTGCAATGCAATGAAGCGCATATTGGGTGTAGCAAGGAAAATAAAGTAATAGTAACTGTACCTGACATGTAAAAGGCAATGTATATGTTAAATTTAGATGTAATATGGATGTAATATGGAGCTGCAGTGCCATGAGGAGATAGGAGGGTATACAGATATAAAGAGAAAGAATGGTATAAAGAAGTGTTCTAACACACAGAAGTATGATCCACTAAGTGGATCCCAGAATGTGGAAGAAGTAATCATTAACATGAGCATCCCATTCCTCTCAACGTAGGACTCCAGGTGCTGACAACTCACTATGACATTAAGCCACCAGAATAAAGCCACTGACCTAATTACCCAGAGGGGTAGAAACTAAGTATGAATAGAGAAGTTTTCACTGTGTAATTATATCATTTTTTATTATTATATCATATATTTATTATATTTTTTATATTTTTATTTTTTTATTTATATTATTTTATTATATTTATTATATTATTTTTTATATTTTTGATTCTTCTTATTATTACTTATTAAAAATAACCTGGCCATTTTGTTTGTTTTCCTGTAAAAATTAGATTCTTGGAATAGACTGTTGAGGTGTCTGCCACTGAGATGGGCCCATTCCCTGATATATGATGCAGCAGAAATCAGAAATTTCACAATTGAGCAGCTGGATGCTGCAAGGCATGGAGAAGTTTCTTTCTTTTTTTTTTTTTTTTTTTTTTTTTTTTTTTTTTTTTTTTTTTTTCTTCCACCCCTTTACGTATCTTCTGGCTTGTTGAGATGTGACAGACTCTCCAAAGCACAAGAATTTCTCCAAAGTCTCTTGGTGTGGACCACCTGATTTATGCCACATACATGACAGTACAAAAGAAGTAAAATGAACTGTGCTGAGCTTAGGCCTGCTTTAGGTGATTATGTCCAGTTAGACCATACCTAAATAATTCATGAGAAGTCTGAACTAAGTTGATAGGCCATTATTTTCCTTCTGTTACACATCTTAGATAATAATTGACCTTGTATTATTTTCCTCTCCAGGATGGAAAATCAGTTTTGTTTCAATCTATTTTAGAAGCAGTAAAAATTTACTCTGTAGCGCAATAAAAGCATATTATATTATATTAATATTGTATATTAATAAGTATACATATATATACTAATATATAATATATATTATTAATAATATATTAATAAGTATATATATATATATTTAGATCTATTTCTTATGTCATAAAATCAATCTGCACTTAGTACTGTCAGTGGTGCCCAGAATAGACCAGAACATTACTAATAATGAAGTAGTAATTTGAAACAATGGCAAACAATTTGCAGCTTTTTCAGAAGCAAAATAAAATAAAATAAATAAATAAATAAAAATTGTCTATATTGATGGAGAGTTGTTGGCCATAGAACTTACAGAAAAATAAAGCTGCAGTAATGAATGAATACTGACCTAAAGGGGAAAAAAAATAGTATATTTAAGGCAAAATGAATGAAAATTTCCCTCTGTGCTCCATCCAGTCCACATAGATTCCCTGAATTCCAAATCTGTTGACTTTAAGATTCCCTCCTGGGTATAAAGTCAAGACAGCTGTTTAATAATGAAAATCAGATTAGATAGAGTCTTGCTTGGATAATATAAAATACCTAATACAGTAAAAGGGCATAGAGTTTATCAGTCTCTCGTTGTCACTGGAACAGATGTGTCATCAAGTTTTATTTTAATTTTAAAAACATTCTACTATAATCCCATGTTCTCTTTCTTCCTGCTGAAATAATTGAATCAGCTACTAAATTAGCCATTCCTACTCTTTCTGAAGAGCAGTTCATCAAGCAATGAAATCATAAATTAAATCATTCATAGTATAGAAAGGATACTAATCTTGATAATACCAGCAGTCTCATTTTTTCTCCCTAAAATGCGTCAAGTATCAGTGTAGAGGATCCATATCACATCTGACCTTGTTAATTGCAAATGTTCTTTAAATTATAAAAAGTACTGGTAAACACGTTTTACAATAGTAAAGTATCTAAATGACGACATGCAATAACTATAATTACATCAGTCATCAATACTGGATAAATGTTCTTACAAGTATTTTAGCAGCATTTATTAGTTAATATTTTTTATTGCACAGCCTCTTATCCTGATGAAAATCTAACAAAATACATGAGTTGTCACCAACAAAATATAGGATAAGCATTTAGCTGCTAATAGTTTAAACCAACACACACACACACACACACACACAAAAAAAAAAAAAAAAAAAAAAGTGGTATGAGTCAAACAGGTTAGTAAAGTGGTTCCAAGTTTTGATATTCATGCCATTCATATACACCATATACACTAGTTATTTCCAAAAAGGCATTGGGTATGCTGCACTGCAAAAGAGTTGCTGCTTATGTTGGTACTCACATTTAGCAAGGCAAAACAACACAACACAAACAAAAACAAACACATTTGTGATTTTCTATTTTAATAAAATAGCAATACACTTGTGTACATGTGTACAGAATATTGTGACCTTTATGGCTTTCTAATAAAACCACCCACTGTTCTTGATTTTATTAATAATTAAGATGGAGGAATCATAATAATTAAGATGGAGGAATCAGTATGTAACAGCAACAGATTTAAAGTAGAGCCAGATTATTGAAAATGGCAGAGTGCTGACTGAGAATATTGGCTCTGAAGGATTACTTAGCACTAGAAAAATGGATGGCCAGAAAGTGCTGAGAATAAACTAAAGAGAAATGCATTTGTTAGACAAGCCAACGCAAGTATCTCTTACCAGTGAAACATAACAAGAATTTCCAGAAAGCAGCATAGGAAACAAATGTTAAAATGTATGAAAGTAAATAAATACTCATGCTTGTAAGCATTACAGATCTACAAAACTGAAAAATGGCGAGTTGATGTTTTCCAAAGGAAATCAACTGTGGAATTTTTAGAAAGGTTTAGACACCTCTGATGTTACGAACATTCAACATTACATTTAATAAGTTAATGGAAAGTTTCCATATTCAGACAAGTTGTTGGGTACAAATTTGTTGATCTAGTGTCCTTACAGTCTAGTGATCTAAATGCTTGTACCACAGTTATTCAATATGTACTGCCTATATTATTTCTTAGTCTGCAAGAGCTTCTTACAAACTATTTTGCTTTCTAACAGCAATGTGCTTTGCATCTCTGACACAGCCATGAACCTCTCACAAGCACCATCCCAGATGGTTTACAGAGAAGCAATTTCAAATGTCAGTTTTCTAACTGGAGGTCAGGCTGAAAACAACACATCTCATTGAGAGAACTACTCTGGCGTTTCATTGTTCTTTGCATTTTTTTCCATTCCTCTTACTTTTTGAAGTTCTGTCTGACAAGCTTTGGATTGCAACTGCCAAATAACTCCAACCATGCTTAATGAGAGGATCTGTCTTACACATTTCTGTAGATAGCATATTCATTATGTTACCATCACTCTCTCGATTATTTTGTTCAGGCATCTATATAAGAGTCTCTAAAGTAGGATTAATAGAACAGAGAAGTTATTTCTGGCCAGGAAACACAAAATTTCTAGGATTTAGTTAAATAACTGTGATATATGGAGTAATAATTCATGTGAAGAAGATGGTTGATATTAATAAAGAAGGGGGAGATGTGGGAGTGTGGCCATGGGGGTCAGCAAGCCCAATGGTTGGCAATAACATCAGACTCTTTAACGATGTGGTCATCAGGAATGTAAAAGAGTTTAGAGGGAACAAAGAAAGGTGATTCAGGAGACACCATGCAGTCTCGGGTTGCTTGTTCTCCAGCCATTAAGGCGTGGAAGCCATTAAGGCGTGGAAGTTGCTGGGTGTTAGCTGTTGCTGGGCGAAATTGTTTGACCAATGAAAAGTTGTTTTTGAAAAGGACTGCTGTGGGGCGAAGGCTATAGGAGGGGAACCTGTCCTCAAGATAAAAAGGCAACACGATATAATGAAGTTATGTCATCAATAAAGAAGCAGAAAGAAGGAATGAATAGGGACAGGCTAGCAGAACGGAGACCAGGACTGGAACAGGCACATTGATCGCTTCATGACGATAGGTTGGGCCAGGCTCTGCAAATCGCTCAAAGAAGCTCATAGAGAAAGTCGCTGGAAGCAGGTGCACCGGGGCTGGGAAGAAGCTCAAGCTGAGAGAAGTGGACACAACTGCCACTCCATGGTAAGCAGTTGCGCATTATGGGGAATCATACATCCTTAGGAACAAAGACTGTCCCGGTAACCTTACAGCTTATTTTCTTTATTAACAATCAGACAGTTTATGATCCTGAAATATGGGACCAAACTGAGGTCAAGGTGTGGGACTCTGCTACTAAAAATGACAAGGTTGCGGCGGGATTGCTCGGCACCTGGCAAGCGATCTCTGAGGCATTAAAGAGCCATGTGGGACCACAATCGGAAATGTGTGGCTTGCCAGATAGTGAGGGAGCTGCGGGCTCGTCCACCGATCCTTCTGCTACACCATTGCCCCCCCGCCCCCCGCTACTGCCATTGCAGGCCTTTTCTGTTCCGCCCCCTGGTGACCTGAACGTGCCTTCTGTGCCTTCTGCTCTAGGCCCTATTGGCCTTGGAAAGAAGCCGGGTACGTTTCCCTTTTGATCCGGAAAGAATAGGATACATAAGGCCCAAAGGCCAAGTTGCTTAACAACTTAAAGCACAACATATTGTTCCGGTGTTTGTAGTCACAAAAAGGAATGGAAAATGGAGACTGTTATATGATCTGAGAAAAGTTATTGAAGTCATGGAAGATATGGGAGCATTTCAACATGGATTACCAACTCCAGCTATGCTCCCCCAGTAATGGACATTAATAGTAATAGAGTTAAAGAATTGTTTGTTAAACCCTTGCCAAAATTTGGAAAACTTTGCCATGTTTATGTTTCAATTGATACCTTTTCTGATTGTACATATGTATAGGGTTTGTACTCGGGTTTAATATGTAAAAGCAAGGTTCTGTATATTTAGAAAGTTTGATGTTAGTGTGTGCGTGTTGGTAGAGCATAGACTCCCCACACACCCAGTGCTGTTTACTTGCCTTTTATAAAAATTATTAATTTCAGATTGAGTTGTATCTTCATTTATAACAATAACTATGGTAGTAATTGGAATGCTCACCCCCGTTAAGACCTTTTCGTGTCTTATTAGGATATCAAAAGATGCTATCCAGGCAAGTATGAGTCAGGAGAAGAAGTGTTAGTCTCCACGGCTTCCAGAAATAGATCTGTAGCATCTACCTGTAGCAATCTAATAGATTGTAAGCATCCATCAAATCTAATGGTATCAAAAGGCTGGAATATATATTTTTTAATTATTTTTTCCCTTTCAAATTTTGTATTTTTTTCATGTGGGTGCTTTTTTACCTTGAATCTTTGAGTTACTAACAATCGCCAACTTCATGGTTCTACCTCTGCCTGTAACTCTACAATCATCACAGGTATGGTTCTACTCTGCAGCCTCTCAAAACTCTTTTCCACAGCCTATGAGTTTGGCAGCCTGATAGCACATACTTTGACCACATCACAGCTGGATCTTTGAAGATCAAACAGCTGAGTCCTAGTTCTGGGAAGGCAAAAAAGAGAGATTGGTACAACCATAAAGAGGAGGATCGATCCTACTTAACCTTAAAAACCTAAGCATTAGACTTCAAAGTCTGAGCTAATGATCCTAAGTTGCCTTTATAGTCAATGGACTGAAATACCTGTTGTAAGTAGGTGAGTCATCTACAAAAATAGCATCTAAAGTAAATCAAATGACCCAGATCTGTATATGCCTGTTTCTCCCAGCTGACTGACAGAAAGTGTTGAGTGATTAGTTTAAACTTAGGTATCTCACTTTCAAATAACTGAACTGAAGCAGTTGTATTCCTTTATTGTCTTTATGGGAATGGCAAAAGAGGCCCTAGGCAATATGTAAAAAGCTCATGTTAGAGAGTGTTGTTCCATTTGCATAACCCAGTGCCTTGTTCACAATGCCTCAATTTAGCAGTAGTCATTAGTAGCTGTGTTTACTTTATGCTATAGTTCAAAGATTAAAGATAACATTTTGGTTTGAACTCATTTAGCTATTATAGGGCCAATAGAAAGCATAAGAGAATTTGAATCAAGTGTCAGAAGATCCTTCACCTGTCTTCATTTTTAAAATCGCACCTGTGCAACATTTCCATGGAGTAAAACCTATGTATAAAAGCATCTGAGAACAAAAAATAATCATGGCTTGTCTCTGATATCCCAGGTTAGATTCCAGCTGTTGCAATTAGAAAGAAGATAAATGAAAATGCATAACTTAAAATATTTCTAAGAACACATTTTTAATCCTGTACAAACCTTACTAACAGAGCAGATACTAGTGTTTTAATGACAATGAAAAATGAGTAATAAAAATATTTGTCTATTTATTTTACATCTTGCCATGATCTTTTGACACTGAGCAAAGAGAATACCTCATTTAATATATGGATTATTAGTAACAAGGATTCAAATGAAATTAATGCAAAAAGTACTCAATCCATTAGTCTTGTTCTGTCATGTTCTAGAAACTAGCTTTGTGTCAAAGCATTTCTTAGAAATTCTCTCTCTTTTTCTCTTAGTTCCAATGTTGCCTGAAAATATATGAGCCAGGTTGGCTTTACTTTCTTTCCCACTTAAAAATTCAGAAGAGTTGATTTATTTCAGTTTTGTTTGGTGCAATATAAGAAGCGTTACACTGTCAATATACTGACTCATCTTCTTTATGTCAGATTTTCATGTCCTAATATTTTCTTATGAAAAAAATGTTGGAATTGCTTTGAAAGTGCTTGTATTTAGCACATGAAACATTCTGGAAATGTAAATAATACAACAGGATTGCATAAAACTGGGAAAATAAATAGTGAAGGTTTACAATTGTAGTATGCTGTGATACTATGTTACAATGGTTATTCTACAATAGTCTGATCCTTTGGAGTTTTCCTCTGCTACGAAATGTAAATGAGAACTCCACAGCCACTACTGTAGTTGTCCTGTAACAAATACTCATGCAGCAACTTTATCATGTATGTCTTGTGCTTCTGCATTACTTTCTTCCTTCAGTAAGTGATCTGATATACTTTTCCTAGCAAGTATAAGCAGACGTTATATAGATGTTTCTTTTCATTAATTTCCATGTTTGACTTAATGGTTGACCTAATTCTGTATATTAGTACAGATCCTGTATACAAATTCTGTATACTCTTCTATCTTGATTATCTGTTCTACAAATAAAAATGAAAGTTTTTGTTTGATTGTTTTTTAATTCATAGACATAGAACAAGACTATGTTCTAATAGTGATGTAGAGAATGTACTTACCCCACTCATAGCACAATTGTGTTACTTTATAACTGGATGCACATGTGCATGCAATATGAAGGTAAGGAAAGGAAAAAAAAAAATGCAAGCCACTATTTTGAGATTTGTTTATTTTTTTTATATATATAAAAATATATAATATATAAAATATATATTTTAGTAGTTGTCTTACTGTAATTCTGTAAGTTACTATAATGTTAAACATTTAAATATTTATATATACCCCTTTGAGGATGAAAGCTAGGGTCTGTTTCTTTTCTTCCTCTTGGTAGAAAGCTAATATGCAAGCACATTTATTATGTTTAACTTCATTTTCATATGTTTGAATGAATCAGATTTTCTTAGTGTGCTATGGTAATCCTTTAGCTGAAGCTGGATTTTAAAGTATTTTTCTCTGTATGTGCATTTAGATTAGCAATATTTATCAAATACTTCTGAATTTCTATTCAATATTGGTTAAAACTTTATTGTCATAAGCATAAATAAATATATATACATAAATACACGTGCTTCTGTACACTTCTTGTTCATCTAGCATAAAACAATTTATTTAATTCCATGTGGCCCCAAAAGCTTTCAAATTGCAAAAGAAAACCAAAAAGGGAAAGCAATGGAATGGAGAGCCAAAGAAACCCTTCAATCAACCCTAGATTTTACACCATCCTTCTGAAGAGCTGTTAATTTACCATTGTAAAGCTCACAGAAGAATTTCACAGTGGATACCAAGAACAGTGACTTAAAAGTTCATTCTTGTCCTAAAGATATTACCAGTGGAATTGGATTATTTATTTTAAGCATCAAGAATTCTGCTGGAATCTCTATCGTTAAAAATAGCTGATCTTTTTATGTACATCTCTATTCTACTCTCAAAATGCATGACTGAATGATTTATAAATCTTAACTGAATTTATGAGGGGATGTTGGAGTGAGGGGGAAGTACCACATGTGTATGAGAACTATTTTGGCACTGAAGCTTATTTTTTTACCTGTTAATTGAATAAATTTGCAGCATGAACAAGACCTGTTGAAGTTCCCTTATGTTTTGCATTCTCTCAAGTATTCAGACTAGGACAAAGCAGTAAAACCCCAGAGCCTGAAAGCAATATGTACAAAAAGCTTGTTGTGACTTTTGATCAGAGGTTGGGATGTTGGAAAAATTTATTGCAATTCTCAGTAAGGTAGTTGTTTCCAATGCTGCTATTACTATCTATAAAGAGAAACCTTTGCCCTCAGATACCAGGAACTGCGGTATATCTGTAAAAAGGAAACAAAGGAAGAAAAAATCCACCATGGTATCTTGCAAGCTGTTCTTTCCTCTTCTAATAAAGAGAAATGTTATACTCTCTGATACCACCATGGATAAACACAAAGGCCAGGCACTTGCACAGCTCTACAAAAGTCAATATACCACTGAGTTAATTACATATGGTCTCAGTTGCATTGTTAAAATATTCCACATTTGCAATTCAAAATAAAACTTGCAAAGAATCAGAGACCTTTTGACCAAATGTTGGGTACAACAGCTCTTAAAAATATTTTCTTTCTTTTCTTTTCTTTTCTTTTCTTTTCTTTTCTTTTCTTTTCTTTTCTTTTCTTTTCTTTTCTTTTCTTTTCTTTTCTTTTCTTTTCTTTTCTTTTCTTTTCTTTTCTTTTTTCTTTTCTTTTCTTTTCTTTTCTTTTCTTTTCTTTTCTTTTCTTTTCTTTTCTTTTCTTTTCTTTCTTTTCTTTTCTTTTCTTTTCTTTTCTTTTCTTTTCTTTTCTTTTCTTTTCTTTTCTTTTCTTTTCTTTTCTTTCTTTTTTTATTTTTTTGATATGAGGCCTTTGCTTTGAAAATAAATGGGAAGTACATTAAGCATGGAATTTAAGTGGCAACATTTACAAATGCAATATAAACATCTGCTTAGCAATTGTTTCTACTCCAGTAGAAATCCGGAGGAGTATTCCTACCTTTTTAAAATTTTATTTTTTTATTTTTTCTTTTTTTCTCCTTAGACACCTTAAATTAGCCCCAGTCTTTAAGGGAGGATCTTACTTATCCTTTCTTTACTGTACCAGATGTTGTTATACTTGTTAGTACTTGATAGATCATATCTGTCTATCTGTCTATATATACACACAAAGATAGATACATGTATATATCACATTTGCACACACTGGTCTTCCAAGTCCATTTGATAACATGTAAATATTAAGATTGATTTGAATCAGTTACAAATAATCCTAAAACCTAAAATAAGTTTGTTTTATCAGTGTGGTGTGATTTACGTGTCATCAGGAAGATGTATATTTTATTATTTTTGTATGTGTATTTTATAATATTTTGTTATTTTATTGTCCATAGTAAAATATATCCTGCATATTTTAATTATATTAATTTTAGAGTAATTAATCTCCCTGGAATTAAAAAGTATGTAGGTGTAGCAAGACTATGATTATTCTTTCTCTACAGTGATAAGTGTCAGAAGTGCTGTAAGTTCATTCTCTAATGAGCCTGGTTCAATTAATATCACCACCTCCATTAAAATAACAGGCAGGAGTTATGAGTGCACTAAATATTGAAAATCTTATTTAAGGGCTTTGGATCTTCTTTGCAATTGCTTAGACTCAACTCATTAGATTTTGTCCAAATCTCATCAGGTGGCTATTGTTGCATCTTAAATGTAAAACCTTTAAACATTTTTATGAATATAAGGTCATTCAGAATGGGACAAGAGAAAGATTTAAAGCAAGCTCTATATCAGAAAAAATTATATGGTTGAAGTGGATCCGAACAATTTATTTTAAGTGCTTTCTATAAATCAACACATATTCTGCTGGGAGAAAATATTATGTAAATGGAACAGTGACTTCTGACTTCTGGTCTCGAAGGACGTTAACCAAGCTGCTGCAGCTTCTGTTTACGATGTAAATTCCCTGTGAAAAAGGGCCAGTTAGAAAATATTCTTCACAGACAGAATCATTTAATCTAGTTTGCACTCATCATTCCTATCAGCTCATTGCAAAGCTTAGGAAATCAATTTTCAGAGAAAAAAAAAAAAAAAAAAGAGCTTTTGAAGAATATTATAGACTCATTCTCAAAATGTCATGGATTTGAAAGGCTTCCTTGTCACGCAGAATGTATTCTGTACCAAAATTTGTATCTAAAGGTGAATAGAATGCTTAACTTCAAAGCCAGTCTTATTACTGACATCACCCTGTGTTGCTATTGCAATACACACAAAGGTCCTGCTAATCCATTAAAAAATGCCCTCAGGTCTACCAAACCAACAAAGTCATCTTCAGTAACTATGCTATAGTACTCTAGAAGTTATTAGAATTTGCAGGTGGATTTTAGAGATTCTACTCTGTCTTAATGGGACTCTGTATCTACTTTTAGCTATCAAAACAGTCTGTCTGTGCTTAATTCCCTTAATTGCAATAATACCATCTAGTTAACTGGCATTCAGACTTTCAGCTGCTGCTTTATATACCATCATCTTGAAATCGAGCCTGTCACCAGTACATTAAGCTGATCCACATAAAACCACTTTTCGCAGTTTCTTGTGCAATGACTGTGGAAAGGCAAGTGAATAAAGTGGGACTCTAGCACAATTTAGGAGCTCACAATGGAAAGTAGAAAATTCAGAGTTGCTTTGTTGGAGAAAATCAACCAGACAGAAGATGAGGAAGGGGGATCACTGGAAAGGGCCTCAGGAAACAAGGCAATGTACAGTCAGAGCAAGATAGTCATTCTGTGCCTAAAGCAGGCACAGAGGTCCGATCCCTGAGTTACTTGCAGAGAACTAACATGAAGACCACTGTTAAAGGCTGTCCCTCTTAAAAGCAAATCCCTGTCTCTGGGATTGACACTGATGTCTGAGAATGCATGTGCATATGCCTAGTCCGGACAAACCACTGTCTCACCTCTTCTTTCTGCACTTAAACACATGGAAGAGCTCAGATGGGAAAGCTCTCAGCTTTACAGTGAAAAATCATTCAACGGTTCCTCAGTGGAAAGACAGTACTAGAGCTTCATGCTGAGTCATCATGGACAACAGCATCACTGAATATGGGCCCAGGTGCATGTACAGGGTTGCCCTAGTTGATGTTATAGGAAACTTCAAGCCTTTGCGGTGTTTATATGTTTTCAAGCTCACGAAGCATCTCACTGCTTTCACAAACCATCATCTCTGCTTCTCACAGAAACAGACATCCCAGATGGTAGCAGCCTGAACATATTACCAGGTAGGACCATGGGTAACTGGGGGGACTTGCCCATGCAGATATACATTAGAGTTTCCAGGTACCTCTGAAGAAAATAAGACCCACTGCTAACAGATGTTAAGTTTCTGGCTAATTCCAATTTAATAGCCAGTCCACAGATAGTAAAACACTCCCTGTCATCTTCCCTCAGACTCCATACACCCCATCTTGACACTTCCAAATCTCTTCCATAGGGAGATCATTACCTGTAACCATAAAGCAGTTTTGATCTTCCTTTTCATTGCTGCAACAGGTGTGTGTTTGTTTCCAGACCCTTTCTTCTATTGAGATCTTCAATTTTTAGAGACATACATTCAGAAATCCCTGCCTGGCTGAGGACAGGTGCCACACAGCCATCAGCTTTTTAGAAGATGACTTACAGAACAGTGTATGTGGAAAGGAGAACACCTCCACTCTTCCCACATTCATTATTACATATGCCAGAGTCACAAGAATAAAATTGGCCTTTTATTTATTTATTTATTTGGAAATCTCTATTTTTGCTGGGCTTTTTCACAGCTTTCCTGTTTCTCTAGGATAAAAACTTGGAGGCTCTAAATAGGCTCTAAATAGCAGTTATCTTTAACTAGAAGTTAACATGCACTTGGGAAGCTCTTGGGCACAGGAGACACTTTCAGAGGTTGGGTCCATTACATTTTTTTCCTTTACAACCTCTGGTCTCACAGCTTAAGTAGTGAAACAGTTTAACAGCTAGAATTTTTTACTCCTTTCCATATATTCAGACTAGAAAACTTTTAAAGCATTGTTAGAGATAAGATACTCAAGTACAAAACAAAAACAAAAAACACAGCACTTGTTCACTCCAACTGATAGCATAGACTTACTAGAATTTTGAGTCCTGTTGAAACTTCTACATGAGTGATTTTTCCCATTATTTTTTTAGCGTCTCTAACTAAAATGTAAGATCAATAAGTCAGCAATAAGTCTTCATTTACACACAGAAACATCAATTACAATACTAGACATCAACTTACGATACTAGTTTTGTCTTTCTTCCCTGCAGCCCTGTGTATCTGGATTATCTTCTGTATCTGATATTCATGTCCTTCTTCCTTATTGTTAAATATACTCAAAATTACCTGCAAAATATGCTTTCAAAATATTTTAATGTTATTTTTTTTTGATAATAGAATGTGATATATTTGGGGTGTATTAATACTGTGTGAATTTTAAAAGCACACCTAATATACACTTTTATCTAAGTGATATCTGTGTTCAAGGATTTTAAAAGAATGGACAGATATAAAATAATTGTGTATGCTAATGGTTATGTTTTTCTTAATACCTCAAACCACAAAGCTGTTTATTATCATAGATTGAATATAATTTACTATATATGTTTTAGATATGGTAAAAGCGTCTACCTTTTTGTAGAGAAAGAACTTTGAGGTCAATTTGATGTAAAATGTAGGTAGTGAACAAGTTTGGGAAATAAAGCAAAAAATGTTATTTTCTTTGGATCCATTATTTTTCTAACCTGTTAGGGGGACTCTTAATCCATGATGCAAGTTTGTTAGAAAAGATGTTTCAATACACAGTTCGGAAAACTTTTGAAGGTGTAAACGTACTGAGCATCAATATGCCATGTATCATCATGTAAGGCATAGTGATATCATGGATGCTTCAGAATGATATAATTGCTTACTGTCCGTATTAATCTTAGCTATAATTGAAGTTTATATACATTATTTGCTAATGAGCCTGACAATAAATTTAGAAAGGTAGAAATAGAATACATTTCATATAGAAACAAAGAATTTGTAATTCGTATGTATTGTTTTCTATATTGAAGAAACAGAATTTCAGTAGTATTTGATTTGTTAGCACTATGATTTTACCTGAGAACAATTGCAAGTATATATGAAGCAGATAAAGAAGATATATAAAGATAGGAATTAAGTCTGGAATTAAGGACTAAAAATTAATTATATGATCTCATTTAAGTTTTTTTTTGTTTGTTTGTTTTTAGCATTAGTCTTATGATTTAAATAATTTTAAAAGCCTAATTCTATTACTTTAATAATAAGTTGAAAGTTGGTATAAAATTGTCTGTAAGTTACATGCAACTGTTAGTGAGCTTTTCTAACGACTTCCAACATAAGAATCTGTTAATCAAAAGTTTCAAGCTGTGTGTTTACATCTGCATGGATCTTTTTGGTACATTTCAATAAAATATTTCAGCCATCCCAAATATTAAAACTGAAAAGATGGTCAGTTTGACTTTGAAATGCAAACTAATATATATATATAACATGTATAATAATTATATTTTATATAATTATCAATTATATATAATATATATATATATATATAATATATATATATGTTGTATTACATAATTGTTTCCAAATTCCATGTCAAATACCAGAAAATGACTCTATTTGGAATTTGCAATAGACCTTGTTGTATATACAGACATTCTTGTAAGGTTAAACTGATGTTATGCTACTAATTCTTAAGAATTTTTCAAATATTTTTGCTAGCATTAGGTAGGATTATTCAGAAATGTATCACAAGCATTACATGACTTTAACTAGTCATGACTAAGAAAGTCTTGCTTGCTCATCATGCCACATCTATGTGTATTTTTACTAAAGTGAGCATGAAAAGAGAGAAAAAAAGTCATTATTCTAAAACCAATGAGTTCTAAACCACAGTAATTCCTTCAAGAAGCCCATTGAAAGAGTAAGCTGACGGTGCTGAAAACTGTTATGCAGCTGTACAGACTGAACAATGGTAATATTTTTGATTCATTCATAACTAGTGACTTTTATCTATAAAGATTTTGGAAATCATAGTGAAGTGATATTAATGTACTCCAGTCAACCAATTAAATTACATTAAAGGTAGAGAAAGAGGAAGCTGGGGAAACCAATTTTTCTTCTGCAGCTGATGAATACTTTAAATCTCACTGAAGTGGAGCATCATAAAATCATTAATGATCTTAAGCAATTAATGACCAATTAATTGTTAACAGTAACCTTCCAACGTTGAGCTACTGGGAAAACTCCTTGACAGCAGTCATGACTAATTTTCACTCTTCCTCAGCACTTAGAGTTGAAGAGGGCAGTACATATTTGGAAAGCAGCAACTAGAGGGTTTGATGGTGCACTCATTAACAGGGTAGCTTCAACTGTTGCTGTAATTTTTCCTAGTGAAATTATTCTGTTAAATGCTGGCAAAAAGTTATATAAATAGTCAGTGAATATAGTGAATACAGCTTAAGAAAGCTGTATTTATGGAGATATAGGAAGTATAACCTCTTGGCTTTTTATAACTTCTAATCTGAAGAAATGCTGACTTTGTAATAGCAAAGCCCCAATTACATTTGTCAAAAATAAATAAATAAATAAATAAAAATCAAGATACTAGAAGGTATAGATCCAGAAGCTATATGGAAATACAATGGATCAATACCCAAATACAATACAATGAATCAATTCCCAAATGATAGTAATCAATGATAGTACTCAAATAGAAGTATGTACTAAAAATACAACTAAATTTTTAGAATAGAGGAAACAGGTTGCTTATATATATATATGTATGTATATATATATGTATACATATACGTATATACATATGTACATGTATATAACACTATACTGAAGAGAGGGAAAAGTCAAATGAGATATGAACATAGTAAAGAAATTTTTACAAGGCAAATATCTTTGTGAATGAAATCTATGGGATGTTACTTATAACATAGATAGTTTTATTTGTTTGTTTAACAAAGAGGCACTTAGCAAGAATTATCTACTATGAGAACACCTGCAAGAGGTTAATCTCAGGAAAAGTAAAAAAGCTCTTCAGTGAAATATATATATATATGTAATATATATTATAAAACATATATATATTGTAATATATATATATTGAAGTGGAAGTACTATAAAAAAAGAACGTACTCTTGCCTCTCCTTCCAGATCCTTTCTTAAATATTAAAAGAGGGAGTTTTAATATTGAACTAGTAAAATGTAGGATGCAGTCACCTGTAGGAATTAATAGGAACAATATAGCAGTTATAACAGGTACAACAATTTCAGTATAATTTTAACTGCTGTGATCATTGACTATATTTTTAGTGGCATTTATAAGATCCACATATCACTTGTTGGGCTGATTAAACTTTGTTTCCATAATGTAGTTTTTCTTGTTTATATACAAGCAGGTCTGCATACAGGAACCACTCCAAAGCCTCTATGATTTTATTGTTAAACATTTGACAGATTTTCTTTTATCCATGTTCTATACATTCCAGATATAAATCCTGCTTTAATGATAATTGTTTCCATTCTACTTTTCTGTAATAGAAGTTGAACATTTTTTATAAAGTTTCTCTACTTCATTTTCTTTTGTCCATTAATTTTGTAGAATCTAGATTCACTTGAGAGTTGTGCTTTATATTACCCACGTGTCTCATTAAAGGGGACTTATCAGAATCAAATGTTTGCCTATTTCAGAGTCCTGCTAAGGACTTTCACTGAGAGTTTCACAAAGTTGAACATATCTAAAAGTGCAACAGATATAACAGATTTGGAATCGCTGTTGAGACTTACTGCAGTAGCACTAATGCATGATAATAGTGCTGGCTAATACTATCCTGGGTATTCCTCACCAGAAGGTAAAGGTGCAGAGTTTACCAAGAAGGTCTCCCTGTCTTGGTGGAGGAGAAGGGAACACAGCCCATTATTAACTGCCTCACTCTAGCACTTTTTCCCAATACTAGCTCCTAACTCTAGCTCCAAACATGAACTCTTCTTTTACATCCTAACCTTATCCGTCCCATCTCCTCCTCCCCCCCCCCCCCGCCCCCCCGCCCCGAGGTGACGTTTAGCATGATTTGGCTGGAGTCAAGTACTATAGTGATATGTTTAATGTGTACTTCATAAAGCTCATTATTATATCCAGGGATGTTAACTTCAATATTCGTTTTACATATAATCAAGCAAATGGTTTCATTCTGGGCACCATGGTCTTCAAAATTCCGTTCTGCTGCCAAAACAGGGACATCCCACAACTGCAAGACTCCCTCCATCAGCAGCCTCTCAAACCAAGCCTCTAGACCTCCATCCACAAAGTTTATATAAGAGGTAAGCAGGAGCAAGCTGGTCAAAGTCCAATGCTGGTGCTTATCCGTGACAATAACAAGTCTGACTATTCTCCAAACCACATTCTGTGGATTTTTTTTTCTTCTTTTATAGTGATTGAAATTAAAATCCTTGGAAAAGATATATGCAATATACGACAGAAGAACCTGTCTGTTCACCAAATCTAAGAATTGGACAAGCTCATCATAATGCAACCTATGTTCTTTATCCAGAGTACTTAAGAAGAGGAGTTTGAATAGGAGGAGGCCTCACAATAATATTGCACTTGGGACTTCATAAAATACTTTTCTAAGTCTTCACCTTATTTATTGATTTATTTATTTTTTTGCTAGCACTACAAATAATTTTGTACAGATTAGTGTTTGCTATATATTTTAGACAGTTTGGGGCTAAACTGTCCCAAACAGTTTAGTTTTGGGACAAAAAAACTGTATAAGTTTGAACTTATAAAGGTCCTCGGTTGTTGGTACTGTTTTCTAGTAAAGAGACAAGAATAAGCTTTACAAACTTGCCACTGGGAATGAGGAGTAAGGTTTGGGACAGAATGTTGCCTCCACAGCATCCATACTAAGGTTAGACTGGCACAACTGTACAGGAAAACACTAGCCAATAAACAGCTATTCTCTCAAATCTCTTTCTGCCTTGTAGGATGTTTTTGCAGGCAGTACAAAATGATGTTCTACTTTTCCTTTCCTTTCTTTTCCATTTGTTGTTGCATTAATTTAGCTCCATATGGTATCTTTTCTATGCATGTGGAAAAATTCCTCTGGAATAATCCTCAAGGACCATTAACTGGATATCCTTAGGTTAGGTTTCTTACTAAATCTGTTGCCATTGTTACTATTATTTTTCAGTATTCCATTACTCTTTATTGCTGTAGTGGATTTTTTTTCATATCCACTTCCAGCTGGAAGGAGAATTAGATTTTCAATTTTCTTGAAGATTAAAAGAAATCTTTTTCAAAAATAAGGCAGCTGCAGGGCACAATCTTTCACATACGTCTCAGTGATAAATATTTGGGTAAATTTACAATATATGCACATCTTTAAAGAAACATTTCTCCTCATTAGATTCTGTTTATAATGACAAGGGATGTAGAAGTTTCCCAAATTCAGAAGTGCTTCCATTTTTCATCCTATCAGTTTGGAGTTCCAAAATTTGGAAATAAATTTAGATTAAAATTATGTCAAAAAAAAAAAAAAAAAAAAAAGTAAAAATGCAGATCTTCAGAGCGTTTGTTAAATCATTGAAGATTTACAATAATTTTGAAACTTACCTTTCTGGTACATTGTGGCATCCCTTCAAATCACAGTAGTGATGGAAAAAGAAAAATGCAGTCTGCTTAAAGAAGAAAACAAGCAGATTTGACTGAAAGAAAACAAAACAAAACAAAAGTCTTATTTATTGTCTTGGTCAGAAATAAAGGTACATGTAAAAAATATCAAAATGAATGATCTAAAAAGCTATTTGCTCTGAAACAAACATGAAACTAAATACTAAATAAATACTTTACTAAAGATAGTACTTTAGTCCTAAGCCTTTTATTTGCAAGTTCAGTTTCTATCATTCAAAGTAACAAAAGCTAACTCATTATGATTGTATGCAAACTATTACTAATTTGGGTGCTAAGAAAGTACTAAGTACTTAGAACGTACTAATTTAGCAGTTTCGAAGCTGTATCTGCAAACTTAAGGTGGAAGTATATTTCAGTTGAGTGGAAGCTTTCTTGCCCATACATTTAGGCCATTGCCTGCTGTTTGGACCATCTCTCTGCTTTAAACTAGCCTAAATCAGTATAAAAAACATATCATAGCTTTACCTGACATTAGTTTTATTAAATCAGATGAATCTATGAATTAGAATCATAGAATGGTTTGAGATTTAAGAGACCTTAAAAATCGTCTAGTTCCAACCCTTCTGCCACAGGCAGGAACACCTCCCACTAAACCAGTTTTCTCAAAGCCTCCATCCAACCTGGCCTTAAATACTTCAAGGGTGGGGGCATCCACAGCTTCTGTGGGTGCACATCACCAGCTCATGTTGAGGTTCTCATTGATCAGCACCCCCCAAGAACATCTCCTCAGGGCTGATCTCAATTCATTCTCCACCCAGCCTGTGTTTGTACTTGTGATTGCCCTGACCCAGTGCAGGACCTTGCATTTTGTTGAAATTAAAAATGTGAAAGATCTTTAAGATGAATCTTTCAAAGCATAAAAGATATCAAGGCTGATTATCAGTCTGATGGGCAGTTTTGGAGGAACAGTCTCTTTATTACACAGCTTTGATAATTTTTCACAAACCCATATCAAAATGCATGTAGCTACTTTCACATGGTTTCATTAACTTTTCTCTCTTACAGATTATCAAAATTTAGTATTGCATGTTTCTGAGAGCTCATTCTAAAAATCATATATTTTATGGTCAAGAAAATTGATATCACCTTAGGGAAAATGAAAAACTCAGCTTCAAATTGGCTCGAAAGGTAAAAATTCTACTTTTTTTTTTTTTTTTTTTTTTTTTTTTTTTTTTTTGAGGGAAAGGGCTTAAGACCTTAAACTGCTTGTGCTATCTCAGAGAAATTAGGTTAACATCAGCATTATTACATACATATCACATTCACACTTTAATGTGAAATAGTCTTCTGGGTTGTGGGAGTTATAAACCTTGGCTATGACTACCAGTGGAGCAAAGCGGTTTTGAAATTAACTGACAGTCTGTGATGGTTAAGTGACTTCTTTAAATGTCTGTATTTTAATTAGAATGATTTGGCTGAACAAACATTAGCAGTCCCATGATTCCACTGGTAGAACAACTTAATTGGTGATAAATTTGGATCTGTATTTAAGAATCCTTAGTTTCATGTTGATTAGAAAGCTGCATCCACACAAACTGGCATAGATAATATTTTGTCTTTGTAACAAGAATGAGATAAGACCATGGAATCTAATTAACTGATTTGTTATATTTTGATAATTATTTTATGCTGTGCTCATGTTCTTTTAAAATAAAAGCTCTTATCAATTAACCATCACCTTTTCTTTCCATATTTTTTATAACCTACTTTTTTAAAATTATTTTTTTAATGTCATATACTTATAATGATCTACAGACTGTACTTTAAGCTAAGGAATCCTAACCTAAAGAATAAGAACTAACAGGAGGGATTGGTCAAAGGCATTATTTAGGATCAACTAACTATATTATTAGTTATTGTGTGCTTTACCTTTCACCTCATCTTTCTAGATTTTTCACCTTGATCTAGTAGGGATGACTCTTTTGAATCAATAAAGTAGAGACATTAATAAAAATAATGAACATAAATAAAGATACAATGCATTGTCTTTTGTATTGACCTGGTTTTCATGCAGCACAGTGACTGCCCTTTCTTTGTGTCTGTTGAATAGAAGCATTTGGAAATTAGGATGATGTTGTTGTGACATTGTTGTGAGGATATCATACTGTCACAGAATTTTTAACCTGTATAGGAAAAATTAATACAATGAATCCAGATGAAGAAAAAAATATTTCCATGTGTTTTGAAGTCATACCTGTCAGTATTCTAAGCTGTATATGAAAGATAAATGGAAAAATTATTGAATGAATAAATGAGTTGAATGGTTTGACACTGGTTTATTTATAGTAAGTTTCTGATAGTTCAGGCAAAAAACTTTACAACCCAGAAAGGATATAAGGTTTGGTGTAGGTATGAAGATATCTGAAAATGGACCTAATTTCTACACTTTATACAATTGTCTTTTAATAATTTATTTTCTGAGTCATATTGTGAGAATTTACAGTTATATGCAACTTCTACTGGAAACGTATGCTTTAAAAACCATTGTTGACTTTCTGGGCTGTTAATACAGTCCTGTTCACTTTCTGTTATGTTGGATTGGAATAAATGTCTAGAGCTTATGGAAAATGAGAATTGACACAAAGCTTTACCTGACTGCAAGGAAAAATAATTTAAAATGAATATGGTGGTCAGTGAAAAATTAGTAATTTTATGCTCCAGTTACTTTTATTATTCAAATATAGCACCAATATCACTGCAGCCATATATGAAGGGAAAAAAATGCATATCCATTTTTCCTCCCAAACCATTTCACTTTTTTAAAAAATAAAAAATTCAATCTTTGTTTTACATATAAATTAACATCCAGTTCTCTTGTTATCCATAGTTTAGGTTCTTTCACTCATGTAGTACTATGTGTGGCACTTTTAACTGCAAGACTTACATAGACACTTCAGGGACTTACATTTATTATCACTGTGTTCACACATGCACTGCATGCTTAATCATGAGAGGTGTAGTAGAAAGTATCTAAAATAAAATATGTTACTGAAAAGGAAGGGAAGACCTTCAGAGCAAAGTTGTGGGTGGGGGATCTGGGAAGGGATAGTCTGTGAGCATTCTCATTTTTTGCTGGATTTGTGCTGTGACATGTATCCTGTGGCAACAGGTGCCCTTCCATGGGTCAATAATAAGAGTGTTTCCCCCTGGTGCCATAAGTGCCCCTTAGTGCAGCCAGCTTAGGGGGAAGATGTGCTTATGTAAAAGGAACATGGTAAGAGATCTGTGCTTAGGATGTTTACACTCATGCAGTAAGGCAGGACTGAGTCTAGCCTGGAGATTAAGAGACAATCGTTAGACCAGAAAAGAAATGGGAGGGATGCTGATTTAAAATGGACAAATTTAAGCAGAAGGTTTTGTAATGTCCCTCAGTATTCATGATCACCCATACCATGAACGTGTTTTGATGCATTACCAAAAGAAGTCAAAAGCCTAACTATTAATAACCTCCTAAAAAAGCATAATTGGGCAAAAATGTACCACCTGATAACATGTATCCTATCTGCAAGCCTCTTTGTCTTTGAGAAGCCTACTGCTTGTGGACACATAATCCATGAACTAACTGTATTTAATTAAATGTTTCCATTGTAAATACCACACAAATACCACACAATGTAAGATAAAATATTATAGGTTGTTGATTAGTCGGCCTCTCCTTTCGCAGATAATTATTGTCATTTTTAATGAGCAGAAAATGTTCAAAGACATCTTAGAATACAATAATGTTATATGATAACCTTCAAAGAAATAAAAACAGCAAACTGTAGAAGGTTTATACCCTTTAGGTGTAGTCCATATGTTTCACTTCCAAGACAGGTTTAGTGAGTACAAAAAAGCTATTTAACCTAACCCTTCTGATAATCAGAATTTTTGTCACTGTAGTTATAAAGTTCACCTTTAAAAAATATACATCAATAACTAGGTTTCTCTGTTTATTTTGGTGGCAGAAAACACTGCCCAACCATTTTTACTGTCCTGTCGGGACTTCATCCTCTTTTGTTTGTTTGTTTTGTTTCAGAACTTTCTGAACTTCTCCGGTTTTACTCTAATATGTCCTTGTCTTTATGCTGTGGACCCCAGAGCTGAACGCAGTGCTCCAGGTGGGTTCTCACAAGAGCAGGGTAAAGCGGAGGAGAATTGCTTCCTTGAACTGCTGTGCCACACATCTTTTGATGCAGCCCAGGGTACAGTTGGCTTACTAGGCTGCAAGCACACATTTCTAGCTTATGTTGAGCTTCTGTTGATCGGCACCTCCAAATCCTTCTCCTTAGGGCTGGTCTCAATTCATTCTCCACCCAGCCTGTGTTTGTGCTTGGGATCCCAGAAACAGGACCTTGCACTTGGTCTTGTTGAACCTCATGAGCTTTGCACAAGCCCACCTCTCAAGCCTGTCCAGGTCCATCTGGATGGCATTCTTTCCCTCCAGCATGTTGACCACACCACACAGGTTGGTGTCATCAGCAAACTTACTAAGGGTGCACTCTATCCTATCGTCCATGTCAGCGACAAAGATGTTAAATAGCATTGGTCCCAATACTGATTCCTGAAGAACACCACTCGTTACTGATCTCCACTTGGACACTGAGCCATTGACCACAACTCTATGAATGAAACCCTACCCACTGAGTGGTCCATCCATCAAATCCACATCTCTCCAATTTAGAGACAAGGATATCATGAGGGACTGTCAAATGCTTTGCATAAGTCCAGGTAGATCATGTCAGTTGCTCTTCCTCTGTCCACCAATGTTCTAACCCCATCACAGAAGTGTGGCAGTTTTACTCAGCTAGGCAGCTGAGCTCCACCACAACTGCTCTCCCACTCTTTCTCCTCAAAGGGAAAGGGGGAGAAAATATGATGGAAAAGGCTCAAGGGTTGAGATAAGGGCACGGAGATCGTTCAAGAGTTATCATTACAGGCAAAATGGACTCAGCATAGGGAGATTGTTAAAAATATTAGCTATTACTAACAAAACTAGAGGAGTAGTGAGAAGAAACAAACAAACAAAAACAGAAAACACCTTCCCTCCATCGACCCTCATCTACCTCCTCCCCTTAAATTTGCATGGGAACAGGGGATTGGGGGTTGTGGTCAGTCCATAACACTTTGCCTCTGCTGCTCCTTCACAGTCGCTCTTTGCCCCTGCTCCATCATGGGGTTCCTCCAATGGGATGTTGTCCTTCTGGAACCAATCCTGCATGGGCTTCCCACAGGAAGCAGCTCTTCAAGAACTGCTCCCACAGGGTCCATCCACCAGGAGCAAACTGCTCCAGCACGGGTCCCCCACGGCTGGGCGGCAGCTCCCCCCAGACCCCCTGCTCCTGCGGGGGCTCCTCTCCACGGGCTGCAGCTCTGGCCCGGGGCCTGCTCCTGCAGGGGCTCTCCATGGGCCTCAGCCTCCTCCAAGCCACATCCACCTGCCCCACCGGGGGCTCCTCCACCCATGGGGGGGCTGCAGCGTGGAAATCTGCTCCATGGGGGACCCATGGGCTGCAGGGGGACAGCCTGCTCTACCAGAAGCTTCTCCCCAGGCCACAGGGAAACTTATGCTGCATGTCTGTAGCACCTCCTCTCCTCCTTCTGCACTGACCTTGAGGGCTGCAGGGCTAGTTCTGACTCCTTGCTCTCCCAGCTGCTGTTGTACAGCAGTTTATGTTATGTTATGTTATGTTATGTTATGTTATGTTATGTTATGTTATGTTATGTTATATGTTATATGTTATATGTTATATGTTATGTTATATGTTATATGTTATATGTTATATGTTATATGTTATATGTTATATGTTATATGTTATTTTTTACTTTTTTCCTTTCTAAAATATGCCATCACAGAGGAGCAAACAACATTGCTTATTGCCTCAGCTCCGGCCAGTGGTTGGTCCCTTTTGGAGCCAACTGAAACTGGCCCTTATCTAACATGGGGCAGCTGCTGGATTCTTCTCACAGAGGCGATTCCTGCAGCCTCCTGCTACCAAAACTTTGCCATGTAAACCTAATACAGGAAGGCCACCAGATTTGGTGATCTGCCCTTAGAGGAAAAATGTGAGTTATGTTTTCCCTCTTCCAGTCAGTGGTAACTTCACCAGCCTGCCATGATTTCTTATATATGATGGACAATGGCTTAGCAGCTACCTTCACTAGCTCTGTCAGGACCTGTGGATGTATCTCACCAGGCCCCACGGACTTGCACACCTTTAGTTCCTTATCTGGTCTCAAATATGATCTTCTCCTGCAGTGGGAAGTTCATCATTTTCCCAGTACATGCCTTTTCCTTCTGCAGTTTGGGTTGTGTGGCTAGAGCTCTTGCTGGTGAAGACAGATGATACAAAATAATTGAGTAACTCAGCCTTCTCCATAATCTCAGGTGACCAGGTCTCTCAATTCTCTTTTGGAGGGCCGATGATTTCCCTAGTCTTCCTTTTATCACCCATGCCACCTATAGAAACCTTTCTTGTTGCCTTTTATATCCCTGGCCAAATTTAATTTTAATAGGACTTTAGCTTTCTTAAACCTAATCCCTGGCTTCTTGGACAATGTCTCTGTATTCCTCCCAGGCTAACTCTCTTTGCTTCCACCCTCCATATGCCTCCTTTTCTCTTTGACAGGAGGCTCCTTGTTCAACCATGCAGGCCTCCTGGCATTTTTGTTTGACTTCCTCTTTGCTGGGATGCATTGCTTCTGAATTTGGATGAGGTGATCCTTACATACTAACCAGATTTTTTGGGGCCCTCTTCCCTTTGGAGCTTTGTTCTGTATTACTCTACCAAGCATATCCCTGAAGGCAAGGAAGGAAGGAAGGAAGGAAGGAAGGAAGAGAAAGAAAGGAAAAAAGGAAGAAAGAAGGCAAAGTCTACTCTCCCAGCATCCAGGGTAGTAAGATTGTTGTGCTCCCTCCTCACTGCCCTCAGGATCCTAAACAGCAGCATTTCATGATCACTGCAGCCAAGGCTGCCCTTGAACTTCACATTCCCCACCAGCCCCTCCATGTTGGTCCAGCACAGCACCTCTCCTTGTTGACTCCTCTGTCATTTGGAGAAGGAAGTTATCATCAATGCATTCCAGGAATCACCTGGATTGCTTATGCCCTGCTGTGCTGTCCCTTAAATAGATAGATATTGGGGTGGTTGAAGTCCCCCATGAGGATCAGTGGCTTTGAATATGACACTTCTTCTATGTGTCCATAGAGGGCCTTATCTGCTTGGTATTTCTGATCAGGTGGCTTGTAGAAGACCCTTACTATAATGTCCCTGTTCTCACTGTAACCCAGATCCATTGCCAGCTCCTCATCTATCCCCAGGCAGAGCTCTATGCACTCCATCTGCTCGTTGACACAGAGGGTTAACACCTCCTTCTCTCCTCTCCTGTCTGTCCTTCTGAAAGAGCCTGTATACTTCCATTCCAACATCCCAGTCATGGGAGACATCCTACCACGTCTCCATAATGCCATTGAGGTCATAGACCTGCAGGCATGTGTACATCTCTAGTTCCTCTTGTTTGTTCCCCATGCTATATGTGCATTAGCTTAGAGACGATTAAGTTGGGTACCTTGGTACCTCTCTGGCCTTAAGTTTGGAAATGTTTATTCAAAGTTGCTATGAATTGATTTCTCTTTGCTGTATGAGATAATGGTGAGGATTTGGCCTTTAATTTGTAATGAAGTGTTTCTACAGAAAAAAAAAAAAAAAAAAAAAAAAAAAAAAAAAAAAAAAAAAAAAGCTTTGCAGGAGTAAACAGTATTGCTTTTCACCCTCCTGATTATTTGCTTTAATGACAGCCAGCACATGCATTGCTGTGACAACCTGCCACTGATTTTAAAAATGTAGCAACACAATGCAGTATGCTTAGCAACTATCTTAAGCAGGCAGTTGCAGATACAAATCAGAAAAAAAAAAAAAATCATCTACACAACCACATCTTGAACCACATCCACCAAACTTAAGTTTTCTTTGTGAAATGTATTCATCTGATTTGTGTCACTATGGAATAATGCTAGGGCCGCATGGTATGACAAATGTGACCTTCTGTCATACATACCCTTGTATAACCACAAGTCTAAGAAAAACAGAGTGGTTAATGTATATAGTTCTTGTATCTTGCAAAGGAATGTTTTAGCAATTTGTGTCAATAGAGCTTGAAGGGAAATGTCATTGTAGGCTTTTCCTTGAAGTCTCTGATATCTGTGGGGTTTCAGAATAACTGCTAACTATTATGACTATTGCATGGACACTATGGCAAGTCTCTGCTATCTGGCCAGGAGATTAAGGAGAAGGGGAAAGCTGAGGGACGACTAAAAGACAAAGCTTGCAGGGGATGCTGCACAAGTCTCTGACATACAGCCAAGTTGGACAAAGGAGAAGGACAAGAGGGAGGAAGACTATGAGCCTTCAGCATGAGAGACCCCCAGAGACCCCCAGAGGGACCATTGGAGACTGATATTCATGCTCCAGTAGAAGGTTTTGGATTCCGGAAACTAATTATAATAACCCTGTTTGTTTTAGAAGTAGTAATGAATATGTACTAGCCTAGGAGCATAAAAAATCAGCTGCTTGATGTAACCGGTGTGCGTCTTGGTGGAGCAGAGACTCCCGGTGCACCCAGCACTGTTGCTTACCTCTATGCTTACCTCTATTCCTTTAATAAATTGTAAACTTTGATTATAGTCTTATTTGAAGACTGAGCCATTTATAACATCTTGAACTGACAAGAGGAGTAACTCCCAAATACAAAAAAAAAAAAAAAAAAAAAAAAAAAGCCCATCTTATCTAGCTGTCCTTGAAAGTTTAACCCAATGGACAAAGCAAGACTTCAGATATATTTACTGCAGTGATAGGACTACAGACCCAGAGTAATCCTTCAGCTAAACAAGATCCCAGCTCTATTGCAATGTTTCACTGTGTAAAGTGGTACTCAGAGATTAGACAACAAATATGGAATAAAATCTGAGAAAGCGAAGTCCAGAAGTATTCCTCATTGCCTGAAAGATTCCCTAAAGATTAAAAAGTGTACTAATTTGTTCTTTATTTCATGTGGGTCATTACTGCCTTTATTTCCTCCTGATAGAACCAGGTTTGTGAAGGACATGCATTTACTTGTTTTTTGGGTTTTGCTTATGGACCATGTGTTTGTTTTTTGCTTTACATTATTGCATATGATAGTCTCTTTCAGGGAACAGAGTCACATTATGCTAGATAATGCAGAAATAATAATAATGATAATGATAATAATAATAAAAATAGAATTGAGGTCAGATTTTCAAATTAAGGTTCTGATTTCACCTTTTTTTCTTACACATCTTACACTTTCACAGCAGGCAACAAGCTACAAAATGTGAGTACATGAGGTGCAACATGAGGTATAAATGACAAAAGCAAAACAAAAAAAAACACCTGAACCAGTGGAATAAACAAAAGTAAGGAAATGATGCTGTCAGACAGCAAAGAGCTTAATAAGAAAATAAAGTTCAATTAATCCCAGATCTAATTTTCCAGTGCTTATTTATTTATTTATTTATTTATTTATTTATTTATTTTTATGTTGAGAAGATCATGCTGTGAAATTGTTCTGCTATAATCAAAAACGGATTTTATTCTGTAACCTGTACAAAGTTGAATCACACCCCTGGAGATCTGCCATATTACCTGAAAATTATTTGAATGATCAGTGATCCATGTTATGTGATGTTTACCTCCTCACTTTTCTTTTGTTCATGGCTTCATATATATATGATTGGATTGTTGCTGACTGAATGGTGACTAATTGCTTAAAAATTTTTTGAACATCTTTGGAAACACTCCATTATGGTATGTTTTATCAATGTTGCTATGCTTCACTTTGTCTACTCTCATATTAATGACAAGTGAGCTGAATGGGCAAGATGTTCAATGCAGTGTGAAGGGTACTTGATGCACAGTTTCTATTAATAATAAAAAGAAATTAGTGTTGCTAATATCCTGTGCTCTGATAATGTTAATGTTCTGCCATTTTCATACTTTGCAAACATTAGCTGTTACAAGAGCTGTTTTACCTTTGTGTGCTACTAAAAATCCAAACCTGCAAATGCAGATGTCTAAACAAATCTGGCCTGATTTTGAAAGGTTTTCAGCATAAAGCTGTGTTTGTCACTATAAGTGAATTGTTGTTATCTCTAAACTCAGGTTATTTTATTGGAAACCCTAAGTATGGATTTAGAAGCATAAGTACATGCACTTGGAGAGGAAGGGGACAAAAGTGCAGCCCGAATTCCCTTCATTCCTGGGTTCAGCTTGGTCCTTGGAGCTCCATATATTCCAATTTGATGCTTAAAAATTATTCATTTGCCATGATGGAAGACTGGGTAGTTGCTGCTTTTTTTTTTTTTTTTCCTTGTTGTTGGTATCTGCATAGAGTGGGCAAGTATCCAAAAAACTGAAAAATCCATCTGTCCATTTTTAAAAAATGGCCAGAGTTCGTCATTGCTTTGGGAGATAATTGTTTTGATCTTAAATTGAAAAAAAAAAAAAAAGGGAAAGCTCCATGTGTGTGATGGAAAAATTGTCTCTGAAACCCAAAGACCAGCGTCTAATCACTACAGCTGCTAGTCATGTAACACCCACTACCACATTGTGAGCTCTCTTGAAACAATGCAACTTATTTTCTACAAAGGTATTCAGATTTATAGCACAAATATTCTTAAAGGAAATGAAACTGCAGATGGAGGCTATTCCCAGAAGCAAACAGTGATTTTTGATCAATATGAACCATTGCAGAGGTTTCCATCTTAGAATAGTGAACACCTGCTTTCTGAAAATCACATATGTATTGTTGAGTATCAAACAGGAAGCTGCAAAGGAATGTGAGAAGAGCCATACAAGATCATGTCAAATATCTAGAATTACCAATTCTTAAAAATCTTAGCCCAATTGGTGTTTTATTGGTATTCATAGTAATACCAATAAAATATAAAAAGTGTTTCTTCTTCCAGAGTAATGTTATAAAATGCATATTAAATTTTCAATCAGAAACAGTCTACTGGACGGTGCAGTAATGGGTACAGTCACATTTTCAGTCAAAACTCACCTTTTTTGTTTGTTTGAAGTACTCTTTAATTTAGTTCTCCACTCTGTTGCTGGAAATCTCCATTCTCTTGTTGAAGAGTCTCTTTCTCTCTGTTAGATGGCATATGGTAACTTGGCTTCTAGCTGACTGATTTCGTATGCCTTTACTCCACAGTGAAAGAAGGGGTGAGTCTGCAAAGTTTTAAGAAACCTGTTTTGCAGGGCACTGGTGTAGTGGAGGAAAATTTGTGGTTTCTACATTGTGTTTTGGATATCTTATTTGTTATATTTGGATACCTTATGTCAAATCAGAACTGTAAATGCAACTAAAACAATATCCAGCTTGAGGAGGTGACTATAGTGCCTCCAATTAGTTTGCTATATATAATAAACACAAAATATTCCAGGCAATGTCTGCTGACAAATATATGCAAGTTAATAGAATTTATCTGGAAAACTTTCAGAGGCACATGTTGAATGCCACCAGGGAGAGGACAGGCTTATTTGGTTGAGAGTATAAATTCAATCTGGTGTCATGTTATACTGAAAATCTAAGGCCAAATATCCTATGTGTAAAACTTTTTAGAGCTATCTCTGGTTTCACAAGCTTGGCCCACCTCCCCAGCTGAGCATCAAGGGTGAGAAACTTAAGTCCCATTGATATTTAAAGATGGTAGCAAAACAGGGAAAGAAATTTCAAGGACAGACCACAAAGCTTCTCTGTCTTGATGAAAGATCCCACTAGACACCCCCATCAGCATGGATTCAGCATATGGCAAGGTGGGTCCATTTGGACCCAGGAAAAGAGATGTGCAAAAGGAAATCAGTTACAGATGATATGGGGCAATGGCATTGTGTCTGACAAGTTGCTGGCAAGGATAATTACCCAAAATATTAGTTTCTTAATACCTGGCTATACACAATGTGTATAAACTGGTAAAACAGACAGAGCTGATGTGTAGAAAAGTCAGGGATGCAAAGGAAATCAAAGGATCAACAGGAATGGGTCCAAAGTTTTGCCATGTCAGGCATACCATGTCAGACATTAACAGTGGTGGTAGACTTCAAAAAGGGAATTTGCCTTTCTTGTTTGTGTCCTTCCTATGTCCCTTTGCACCCAGCAGAATAGCACAGGCAATGGAGTTTTTAGTGGTCCAGCAGACTCCTCTGTCTGTCTGAATCCATACCGACTCTTTGTACAACATTCTCATATTAACACCATCTTCATCAGCAGTATGGGTGTCAGAAAGCTTAAGAGTGGAAGCTCCTAGTATGAGCAAGGTGGGGCTAATTGTCAATGTCAGATGATGGGAACAATCATGATTGGCAGAGAGGGAATAGTAATCAGATAACTGATTAAGGAGAGAAATAATTATGGAGAGAACTGATTAAAGGAAAGGAAGACAGCACTCATCAAGGGTAGCCTAAGAGATAAGTTATTACAAGATATCTAAACTGCCAAAAGAATGTGGGTGTAATTGTTTCCTCTAGCTTCAAGAAATATTGGTAGGGCAAAATGCAGCACAGAGTAGGTGTTTAGGAAAACTGAGGAAGAGAAAAAAGCAAAGCAGCAGAGGAATGCAGTGGGCTCTCTGAGGCAGAGTAGTAATTGAAAAATGAGCAACAGGTAAAGCTGGAAATGGAGATAAACAGCAACTGTCCAACAAAAGGGAGCAAAGTGGAGGATGGAAAAACAGCACAAAAAGAATGAGAGGGTCCAGCTGAGAGTGCTGGCAATCCTTCACTGAAGGAATAAGAGTTGGAAGAAAGCAGGTTTGTGTCTCAGGCAAGACAGGGTTGTTAAAGCATGACTGCTAGCTAAAAAGGTCTGTAGAGGCTACTTACTGCATGATCAGTGCTTTCAAAATGAAAAGTTATTCTGAGGAAATAATCTCTAATGAATGTTGTGAGAAATTAAAAAAAATATACACTTATAATTTCTTGCTTTTAGCTTTAATTTTATTTCCTAGATAAATGACCATAGATTCTGTTGTGTGGAGTGCTTTCTCAGTATAGGTTAGACTGAAAAATGTGTTTACTTTTCTAATAATAATGTATTTTTAGAGTATTTTCCAGTTATCGGGGGGAAAACACTCTATTATCATAAAAGTGCTATGAAAATTGATGCCACTATGCTACCCATTACTTTTCCTCTTTTTTTTTTCCTCTTCTGCATAGCATGACTGTAAGTAATGTTATTTCTCCTTTAGTCCTTATGCAGTATCAATCAACTCATGAAAATCAGAGTAGATTTGTATCCCTTGTGCACCGTGATACTAAACCTTTGGAGGTTGCTATTATATTTGCAGAGCAAAAATTACAGCAAATACAAACGGGATTCCATATAAGGTTTTCTTAAAGACCAAATGTATTTATCATGATCAATACTTTGATATGGAAAACTAAATAATTTTATAATAATTTATAATTTGTTAAAATATTTTGTCAAATTTTACACATTTTTTTTTGTTTGATTTTCTTTTTATAAATAAGAGTACATTCATTTTAATATGCTTGTTTGGTTATAACATTGACTGCTTATAATAGCATATTGTTATAACCATCTCAGTTTATTCTGATGTTTAATATTTTAGGTAATATTAAACAAACTAATAATATGAAGCACTTCAAAGTGAACAATACAGAAACCAGTAATTATGCAACAACACTTTGTTCATAGTTGATAATGTAATTCAAAGACCATATTCATTCTTCCCTTCCACCGATGTAAATCAGGTGTGGCTTATTTTAAGTCCAGATACACACGAAAGACAATTTTAAAAGAGTGAAATGCTAGGTTGTATTGGATGACCATTTGTCATAACATCCATGCAGGTCTTCTTTTACTGTCAATTAAGTTAGTACTGCATAGTGATGCACTATTATTTTGCTAAGCTCTACTGTAATTATGTCTTATAATGAAAAATATTGTGCAAAGTTTGGAAACCTTGCTTTAGTAAAATGAATATGAATTATGCTTTTGATTTTGTGAATTCAGGAAATCACAGTATTTGTTTTCTCTCTCATTTTTTTTTGTATTATGGACTATGTAAGACATCTACAGCAAAGATTTCAGAGGGAAAGAAAGATCTGTCATAAAGGTGCACAACTATATCGGCCTCTCCTGCTCAGCCCTGTGATCCTGAGTATGTTCTACGACCCATCTGAGCTACTCTATTCCTTTCCATTCTTTGTGCCAAACCTTTTCACTCTGTAGGACACAGATTACTATCACAGTGATTTGGACTTGACGCTGAATAATAAGGCTCCTGCATCGATTGGACTTTCAAGTCCTGTTGAAATACATACAATAATACTAAATAAAATGCAGTGGGAAACATTTCTATGCAAGTTGAAAACTAGTTTCATTAGCAAAATTTTAATTGTTTCTAAGCACAATGTTGCCATAAAATGGGTCCCATGGCAGCTGGCAGGATGACTCAAGTGCCTTGGGACTCAGTACAGAGCAGAACTGTGTCCTTAATTAGCATTTATGTATAATAATCAATGTGCATATATATAAGTACTATAAAAAATGTTTAAGAAATGTTATGTTATGTTGTCTCTGTATTTTGGGGTCACAAAAATCTAGCCTTCTTATCTGCTATTGTAAAAGTGTGACCCATGTGGTAACAGCCTGCAGACTGGTGAGTAACAAGGTAAACTTGACAAATAAGTAGCTCCTAGTGAGTAAAGCACAACATATTTGCATGGAAAAGATGAAAGGAAAAATGAAACTGCAAAAACAAATAATGAAAATAATTAAGAAATGTAAGAATTAGGGACTGTTAGAAACTTTTTTTTTTTTTTTCTTTTAAACATGCAGTGAAGAAGCCATTTGAGGATGGAATAATTAAGCAGTGCATTCATGAAGAAAAAAACAACAACAACAACAACAAAAAACCAACAACATAATAGCAAAAGGAAAAGAGCAAACAAGATGAAACAGAAGTAATGCTTAGGGATTTGTACAGACATTAATGCTAACAAAGACTGTAATAGAAATTCTGATGTAGTGAGTAACAAAATAAACAACAGTATGTAATATATAGACAGATTTTCTAGAACATTTTGCATCCTTGAGATCTGACTTTAAAGGAGTTAAAACTGCTTATGATATTCCTCACATTGTATGCAAAGCAAGTTCTGAGGGGTTCAACTTTTTTTGCTTCCATACAACATCAAGCACAGTAGATAATTCCTCTTCAACTTCTATCTTTGCCTACTGTGCCATTACAGCTGCATCTTTGCAGTCAGCCTGGATCCCTAGATAGAATTTAGTGCACACAACTAGAAACATTGATCAATTGCTAAATTGTTGCTAAAGTTTCTTTTGGAAACCCAGTGTATTGTTTTTTTTTGTATCCAAAGACATTTAATATGGAGAATAATTATCTGAGTTTTCTACCTGTTGGAATAAAAAACAGAAGTGTCACAGCAAAACATGGTTTATAAGAGAGATGATCAATGTGGCAGAACTTCGAAGTGAGAAATGGCTTGTGTAAAAACTTGGTCCAAAAGGATGAACAATCATACATGAGTCTTAAAATACCATCAAAAATATCCAGCATCAACTGAAGACTTTTGGTTTTATTTCTGGAATTCAAGAATGGACTAATTGTGTATCATAGGAAAAACAAAACAAAACAAAACAAACAAAAAAAGCCCTATACAAGATAAAAGGAAGACATTGCTAAATATAGCACTAATCTAATAAGTCAATTCAACATTGTATATATTTATGTATACTTTGCCTACAGAAAATGTATTTGGCAGATATCTATAACCTGTGATTTAAACAAAAATATGTAGAATAAGCATGTTGCATAAACAACTGCTTTCACTATTCTATCATAACAAAAAGTAACTGAAATACAAGTAAACTTTGACTCATATGGCTTTTTGTATCAGCTATAGTGCTACACGTATACTGCCAATTACATAATGCTGATTTTATTACATAAAATAAAAATAAGAAAAGCTGTCTGCTTAGAATTTCTTTGTCATCATTGCATACAGAGAGTAAGTATGGCTTAACAGTGTGTTCTGTATAACTGTCGGCCAACATCAATGGAAATTCCCCAATGTATGTATTTGATTTCCCTGACAAATTGAAGAAAACATGTTTATTAGTTATAATAACTCTGTGTTTCTTTAAGGCTGTCATGTCAATCTGGATGTACAGTTGGCTGTAGATACCGCAGCTTTCACTCGGCCTGTCACTTCTTACCTTGCCAAGCATGAAAACTGCAAGTAACAAGACTTGCAAAAAGAAATATTGCCTGACAGAAACCTGACTTCTAGACTGCAGAATCCTGGTATAAAGCCACCTTGACAAAATTGTATCGCCTTAGGACACTTCAAATTAGTGGAGTGATGCATCTTTATTATCAGACATAGTTCAGTTCATCATAAATGTCTCACTGCCACTGTACCTTATGTCCGAAAGGGTCTCTATAAAAGCATACTATATTCCAATCTAATTCACACAATGACTTTTTTTAGTAATTAAGATCCAACTACTGTTAAATTTCTAGGGATTTTCCATTACTGATATGAATCAGATGATTTAGAATAACTGGATTAACATAGTTGGTGTCACTGCTAAGAAAAGTGCAAGGGATCTTTAAAAAGGAAGAAATAAAGTTGATTTAGATATTCAATTTATTGCTGAGTGACCACCTCAAATTGATCTGTAAGAAAAAAAAAAAAAGACAGAAATAAGATCTTTATAACTTTTCAGCCATAAGCTGTATGTCTTTCGAAGCCAGCATTAAAAGTCTGTTCAATGGCCATAAATATAAACCAGGAGAATGCAGTTCACAATAAAATACCTACTGTTGCTGCACACACAGAGTGGAATTTGACAAAGACAATTGTTCTTGTGATGCTATAGATTTCTGGAGGGAGGCTATTCACTCTTCTCCTTATGCATATTCTGAACCAAAGAATATTCCTGGGTGTTTATATGGAGGACTTGACCCCAAAGTATTCATAGCAGTGACCTGAAGGCCAAAATCTTTCTCCCTTTCCCCCCGCCTTGCTGCAGAAATTCTTGACAGATCAACAAAAATCTTTGCCTGACATGCTAGTAGAAGGGAAGAGAAGATTACCTCTACCTCTTATGATCTTTAGGGTATGTCATATGACTTTCCTGCATCTGTACATGCCATGCCCTAAAGGTGGATATGCCATACAGATACAGGAAAGAATGAAAACGAACTTCAAGTAGGTAAAGCAGTTGCAGTTGAGACTGGATGTTTTAAATATGTATGCTTCCTTCAAACTGTTATCCTTGCAGTTGACTTTTACTTTTGTATTTTCTTTGCAGAATTATCAGATCTTCTAACAAACAAATCCTCCAATTAACTACAAAAAAATAGAAGTTTCAAGTTTAGGTCCAATAGGACCTAAACTTGAATAGGTGATGTTCTGATGTTGGAGAGCTACTTTTTTATTCATTTTTAATCTATAGGAATTAGATGGCTTTTCCTTGATTTTTTTTTACTCATCTTTTTTATATCTATCTCATTCTCAAAAACAAATGAGTCATTTTTGTTGCTAGATATGCTTTTATACAAAAGAGCTACTAACCTGGGCTCATGTGCAGGCACCTGTATGTCTTTGCTCCTTAACAGCTGTTTCTATGATGCTTATAACTGTGAACGGTGAATTGAACTGACGGCTGTATTAGCTGTGTGTTGCTTTTGCCCTTCTTAATACCTGTATGTTAGAATCATAGAACCATAGAATGGTTGGATGGAACTTTAAAGCTCGTCTAGATCCAAGCCCCCCTGCCACAGTCAGGGACACCTCCCTCGAGATCAGGTTGCTCAAAGCCCCATCCAACCTGGCCTTGAACATCTCCAGGGAGGGGGCACCCATAGCTTCTCTGGGCAACCTGTGCCAGTGCCTTACCACACTCATCATTAAATCTTTCTTCCTAATATCTAATCCAAATCTACCTCTTTCTAATTTAAAACCATTTCTCCTTGTTGTATCACTACATTTGCTGACAAAGAGTCCTTCCCCAGCTTTCCTGTAGGTACAGGAAGGCTGCTGTAAGGTCTCCTTGGAGCCTTGTTGGCTGTCACCAATCACCTCCTTATTTTCCATGTGCTTTAGTATAGCTTCCAGGAGCATCTGCTCCATGATCTTGCCAGGCACAAAGGTGAGACTAACTGGCCTGTAGTCCCCTGTGTTTTTCTTTATTCCCTTTTTAAAAATGGGGGGTATGTTTCTCCTCTTCCAGTCAGTGGGAACTTCACCAAACTGCCATAACTTCTCAAATGTTCTTACGTATGCAGTTCCTATGCTCTGAGCTTATTGGTGCATGGGCCATACCTCCAGTAATGTTTGCAAAGAACTTTTTTTTTTTTAATGTGTGTGTATGTGAACATTATGATAATGCTTAAATGAATTACTAAAGTGAGCCACAGATTTTTCTTCTATGCTTTGTTGTGACTTTTCATCTTCAGTCACCAGGTAAATAATAAAGCTCTTATTTGTGTATCTTCTGTGGATGTTTTCTGAGACTCAATTATGTTAACTTACATCAGATAAAGTGATAGAAGTCTTGTCATCCTTTCACTTCTCTCATTTTGAAGAATCTTCCCTCCAAGGAAGAGAAGTGGTCAAAATTACTGTCAGGTGAAGTTACCATACTGCCTTTTTCTTCCTTCTCCATAGGCAGAACAGGCTCTAGTGAGTCTCTACACAATCTGACATACTTTTCTCTTTTCCTTCAAAGCAGATTCTGGTCTTTTGGAAACAGGCTGAAAAAGAAAAATGATACAGCATCAGCTACCCATGTTAGGGTACTGACAGACCAAACAACCTTCACCAAACTTACCTTGAAGTTCATATTACAACCTTGCTATCCACTCCTCCCCTCCTCTAACAGCCAACAGAAGAAAAGCTGACTGACCCCTCATCCCTTTTAATGTAAATGGTGATGTCTTGGAGTAAAACCACCAACATAATAGTTTGAAATAAATGGCCAGCTAAGGACCCATCAGACCTCCCTGTCTTTCAGTGCTACTGTTGGGAACTGCAACCTTCAGCAGAGTAGAGAGCTGGCATTGAGAGCTGGTCTTCGACTGGTTTAAGTAGATGGTGGCCGGATGATTACATCCTTACTTCAGCTGCCCAAAGTCCAAGGTCCCAGAATACATCACTCTGATCTCCAGGCCTCTGTATTCTCACCATGATACACCTCTGTCAACATAAAATTTCTCAAATGGGTGTCACAAAAAGGAGGAATTTGGCTGGTGTCCCATTTGAATAGTACTCAATCCTTTTTGTATTTAACTAGGATGAATAATAGGTAATGAGGTAACACAGTCACCACTAGAGAGAGCTCTTATACTAGAATTATTATCAAACCCTACTTTTATCTGAGTTCCTATTGCAGAGTTCAGGGTCAGTCTCTTGAAAGGATGGAGTGGCAAAGAGGAAAGAGAAATACAAAGAGAAGAAACTGCAGTGTGTTAGGGAGAACATGATTATTAGAACATGATTGGTCTACATATAGGAGAGAATATTTTTCTAGTTCAGATTCTTTGCAGTTTAATTCAGCATTTTTTTGACACTGCTTGCAATACTTATTGCTGTTCAGCTTCTCTACTTCATGGTTTATGGGTTGATATTTCTTGCAGAAGAATATAGGATGAAAATAGAATACTGGAATTTGGGAAATAAAGTGATTTATGAATCATGCCATTTATACTTGATAGTTAAGTAAAAGTTTACAGAATTTTGAGAATTAACTTGTTATATCTACACATTTTGTCTATTTAAATGGGAAATATCTATGAGCAGAGGGAATTCCTATGTTGCTCTTTCATGAACACCAGAAAATAAACATATCTGAGATACCAATACCTTCCAATAATGTCTGTGCCTTATTATCATAGTTCAATGCAACTTTACAGAATTAGAGATATGAATCATGTAAAGACAGAGACTGGCAAAGCTTGAATAGGTAAGGACATGTAGATTTATATATATATATATATATATTAATATAAATACTGCAGAAAAGGTATCACAAAGGCAGTTTGGTGGATACTCTTCTAATAGTTGGTCTGTCTTAGTGCTTAGTGCAATGTAGGGGGTAGGGAAAACATGAACTTGTGTGAACTGATTAAATGGCCTGTACCAAAGCTTAGAAAATAGAAGATAGTGTCCAAAGCCTGTATTTCAAAACCATACTGTCTCCATTTGTTCCATGTGCTTCTGAAGAAGATAATTCCCCAGCTTGGGGTAAATCTTCGTGCAGCTAAGAAATGTGACTATAATTTCAGAATGTCTTGACTTTTGATCCTCCTTATTATGTTGGGACTGCTTTTAGGAAAAGACCCTTGACCTTCCTTCTGTTCATAACAGAAGGTTCTGTGAACTTCTGTTCACAGAAGTTCATAAACTTCCTTCTGTGAGAGGCTGAGAACAGAGACTATCCTTCCATCTCCAGCATAAGGGAACAGTCACTTTAGTTTCCTTCCAAGATAGCTAGATGTTCCTCCCTCCTCATGTGTAGCAGTCATCTACAAGAACAGGCTTACCATTACCTCTTTCAATCCCAGTCAAATGTAACATCTGTGAAACAAGCAGTAAGTAATTACTGTACAAGAGCTTTTAGAAGACTACAGACTTGGGTCATTTCAGAATATTTCTCTGCTTTCTCCTTTTGGGGGGTAGGGTAGGGGTTGAATATGTCTTCCTTTACCTCCTCAGAACTATCATCTCTATTGACTCTCTTTCTCTCTCTTTTGGTGGAGAACTTGATAATGTTGCTTATGCAGAGACATCTTGTAAGTTCAGATGCCCATAGGTCTAAAGATGAAAACCTTAATTAATTTATCAGAAGTTATCTTTTGGAGCAATTCTACCAAAAACATCAACCATCTTTCTCAACAAAGACATCAGATGCATTTCTATTGCCAAACCTGTTGGTGAATATTAGCAGTGTCTATTTCAATTCCTGCTAGAAAAAGTAAGATCATTTTGGATTTTAGACATCACTGATAAATGAATGGCTGGCAGAATTCAGGACAATGCAAAAGTCCCACAACATACCACAGTCCTATATAATTTAAAAAAAATCATAGACTAAAAAATGTTAACCTAAACGACAATTTATATCGGGATGCTTTGAGACTGGAAAATGCACCTCAAGAACTAGAATTACCTGAAATAATAATAATGAAAAAAATATGTGGCAAAAATACCAGATGCAAGAAGACATGTCTAAGTTAAATATAAAGAAATAAAATTGTCATTTAGACATAAAACCAAAAAAAAGTTGAGGGGCAAATGTGTTACAAAAGACAGGAACGTATAATGCAATTGCTTTTGATTCAAGAAGATAAACAAAATGTAAAATTATTTTATTAGGGAAAGACGGTGCATACGAATCAAAAGATTAAGACACATTATTATTATTATTATTATTATTATTATTATTATTATTATTATTATTTTATTTTATTTTATTTTATTTTATTTTATTTTATTTTGTGTAGTAAATGATTAAGACCCCATAAAATACACCTTGAAAATACATGCTAAGAATATTTAGGCAAGCTGGAGGAAATTCAAGTGGGAAGGATTTAATTAAACTTGTCAGTTTAAAGAACAAGCCAAAGTAACCTCTGAAAGATTAGTTAATGTCTTTAGTATTTGATGAAGGACTGGGCTGGTCTTCACAGTGCTGTAGAAAATAAAATTAGTGATTCCCTTTAAAATGTATTTAAAAAAAGTAGATAAAAGAAAACAAATGCTAATCAGTCTAACTTTAAAATGCATCATGGGAGAATAAATTATTAATCAATACATCTACGAACATCTAGAAAATAACAGGACAATGAAAAGCAGACAAAGTGGCTTTTACAGGAGCAAATTGGACCAAACCAATCTCTTTGTCTCACTTAGCTAACAAAAGGGAAAAAATGGATGCCATATATCTTGACTATAATATGGCTTTTGATGTTCAAGATCTTCCTGTAAGAAGTTTGGGTAGATGAAACCATCATGAGGTAAGTGCACAAATGGTTAGTAGTAGGATGATGCCCAGTTTTGCAAATAACACAGAAAGATCACTGGGAAGAAAATGCAAAGACAATTTGAAAAGTATCAGCATTAAATTTGCAATAGTCATTCAGACTCAAGCATCCCCTTATTTTACCCACAGGTATACAGAAGGCTTGAGATAATTAAGATTTTTCTTTTTTAATCCCAAATTAAGATGACTGAATATGTGTGTGTATGGATAAAGGGGAGGGATGCCATACAGCAGTTTTTCAGTTAGTCAAAGGCTGGTACAGAGAGGGCAAAGTGCTGACCAGTGTGGAGGAACGGTAGAAGGCTGCAGGGACCATTGCTTTCCTGCTCAAGCTGCTCTCTGCTTGCAGCTGATTTGGATGTATTGACAGTGACTGTGTTCTCCTGCCTAAAGATTTCAGTGACGTCTGCCCTTAGACGTAAATGTACAGCACAGAGGGAGAAAAATGTGTAGTGCCTTGGAAATTACAAATGAAAGCAGCATGTTTTAAAAATTAACAGGGTGTACCTATTTAAAAAGCACCAGCTTCACAGCTGTAACCATTACCTTTTTATAGCATATTTTATAAACAAGGTCTTAAAATACTCATGGGTTTCTCTTTGGTAAAAATGCAAACAAAACTGAGATTTGAATGAGCTCACTTGAAGTCACTAATATACTGGTTTACCCCAGATGAACGTCTGTACCAGAATTGCATATATAGAAATCTAAGACTATTCAAAAAATAAAATATAACACAACTGAGCTATTCTGAGCATAAAATTCATGTCTCTAAATAGATTTTAGTATTGTCTGGTGAACTGCAGTGGTTTGAAATATCTCCATTGTAATGTATTTTACCTGTTACACAATCATCCCTTGACTTTCTCTCATGAAAAAAATGCCCAGAACTCATCTATAGAAATAAAGAATTAAGTGTTCATTTTTTTTTTTTTTTTTTTTTTCACACTGCTAGGGTTTTAGTCATATCAAGGACATTGCCTTGATTTATACCAGCAGAGAAAATTGTCACAGAAATTAAAGATACATTTAGATAAAAACTAAAAATTAAAGTGTAATAGCAAAAATTTTTCTTCAAGAGAGGTTTGAAAAAAGAGACAGTGAAGCACAGGAGTACAGGTTATGAGTTTATTGAATTTCTTACATGAACAAAGTTATGTCTGAATATAGTTGTTATACAGCAAGACTTTATCTCCATACATTAAAAAGCAGTATTCACTTTCCTGAAGGGATCAAATGTACATTGGATAGATACTTTAAGTACACATAAGAAAATTTGGAGGGGGCTTGTGAAAGAGCAGAGAAAAGCCAGGTGCTGAACCTTGCAACGAGCAATGAAACTATACCCATCTTTGCCTTTGGAAGAGGCTCACAGTCTTGGGGTTCCCGTGAGAGGCTTGCAGATATTCTTATCAGCCAAAAACTGAGAAGTGTGAAATTCATGGACACCTCAGTGGAATGTGCACATGAAATTTAAAGGCTAACATATCATTTCTGGCTTTGTTACCTAAGTTGGATAGAAATCCAGATTTCAAATTAAATTTAATCAGGGAGAATGGGATAGGGATAGAGACAGTACTGCTGGCCCTCAGGGGAAGAATAACAATGACAATATGAAGATCTGTAAGACTAAGGCATTTCTGCTTCAAAGAAAATTCTTGGAAGGAGCTAGTGGTCAAGGTCAGCACTATTATAGAGAAAAACGGGAGGGTAAGTTACTTTCTTAATAGGGTAGGTGAAGAAGAAACTTTTGGTGATTTGAACATTTGTAGGACAGATTGTAAAGATGGAAGACTTAATTGCATGTGAAAGCTATGCTTAGATACTAACATGTAAATATATAAACATTGGCTTAAATTTGGCATTTTGCGTATATTTGAGCAAATCTTATTGACAGTCTTAGTGTTTACTTTCAGTTTAAAACAAATTGCTTTATTTTAAGCATTAAAGAGTTTCAATTATATAACTGCATGCACACTTAGTTGTCCTTTGCCCATACAAGAGACAACAAACAAACAAACAACCTCCCACAACCCCCCAGCAATTAGTGTGACAGCAGGCATTACAAATTGATTATGTATTTCCTTGATTTTGGTTGTTCTTTAAATGTATATTCATCAGCATGATAATGTCAGTTTTTCATATTTAAGCAGCAACAAATTCTTACTAGAATTGAAAATTTACAAAAGAATCTTTAAAACCCTGAAACAGATGACAAAGAAGAGGAGAAAATGTATTTAAAGTACGTGATTTTTAACCTAATCCCAAGACATAAGAAGGCATGTTTTTTTTTTTTTTTTTTAATATTTGAGTCTTGTAAATCTATCAAGTGCTCAGTATTTATGATTGGCCCATAGCAAGGTAGATATGAAAGAGTAGAGGCTGAAAACTGAAGGATATGAAGTATTATAAACCAGTGGATTTCGAACTAAGAAGAAATCATGCAACATGAGGGAAGAGATAACAAATAGGATCAATTAGTAGGAAAGAGTCTCTGATAAGAAGGTACCAGACAATATCTCTAATTCTGAAGGCAGATGATGGTACTGTTAAAACCCATGTATCATGAAAGCATGGAATGCAAACAGACATTTACTAACATTGTAAGTCTGCAAGGCAGCACAACCACTGGTGGTAGAAGCTTTGGAGATCTGCACCAACAGACAATGCTATTGAACTGATAAAAACTGTGGGCAAAGTCGGGAGAAAAGCCAGATATCGTGTGTTTCCAGTCAGGCTGAGAAATCCTCCAACACTGCAAAATATGTGAAAGCTGCACTATTGCAATCACTTCTTGTTCTATCAAGCACATTTAAAGAAACTGTCAGAAAATAGAATATTTAATCTTCATATGATTTATTTAAAATATAACATTAAGGTCTTTTTTTTCTTTTTTTTTTTTTTCTTTTTTTTTTTTTTTCTTTCCCAGTCCTTCTGGAGGTGTTTTTGTTGTTGTTGTTGTTGTTTTTTGTTTTGTTTTGTTTTTGTTTTCAAAATCCACAAAGATACAAAAATACATAAAATACATACTCTGGTGATATTTTCCTTTCCCAACTATTTCAAGGGAGAAAAGTCTGTTTTCTAATGAATTCAAAGTGGTTTTTCCACCACTTACTGAATTTCAGCTTTTTTGAGCATCTTATTGACAAATCTTACTTAAATTTAGGAAAGGAGAATGGTAAGGTGCCTTGAATACTGACTAAGAAGTCTATTATTTTTTAGGTCTGTCTTATTATCCACCTACTTTTTCAGTCCCTGTTACTCAGTCCCTGAGCATCTTCAGTGTATTCATCCTCACAACAGAATGGAAGGGGAATTTATTACACTAAATTCATACAGCATGCTGAACTTTATTAATGCCCTACTCACCAGACTAACTGATCTACTTCAGTTACTTCTGACTCCTTGGTTTCTAACCAGGGTAGCATAAGCCTGTGGAAAAAAAAAAAAAAAGAGAGAGAAAAAAAAAAAAGAAATAGAAAAATAAATAAAGGATTTATCATGACTCACTTTCAGCAGGAATACCAGGAAGCTGTAAATGTAGATAAAGCCTTTTAGTTTAAGCACGTTAATTAGAAGTATTCTATCTCTCAAATATAGCTCTCTCAATTTAAATGTAGTAACATTTTGGCCTGGTGGCAGATATCCAGATCCATAGTTCAAGCACAAAATGAATCATTAGTTTCAAGCCCAACAATACCCTTTATTTTTCCTAAAGCACGGCAGAGGTATAGACTGGAAGCAAAATGATGAGGAATTACTTGAATCACAAGAGGTAAAAATACGAAAAACAAGAAAGCTGACTCATTTATTAAGTTAGGCTGAATGAGGGAAACCTCAATACCAAATAGTTTGGTATTGCCCAAGGAAGGTATGCAAAAAAAAAAAAAAAAAAAAAAAAAAAAAAAAAAAAAAAAGAGGCAGAAAAAAAATCTGTCTTGAAGAGAAACCTTAAATGACACATTTTTTCCCTAAACTCTGTATGGGGCATTGTTTGTTGTAGTTCTAGCTAGCATCATTTGTTTTCTGTTTACTTAGAATCTTGTACTATTACTCATTAAAGCCAATTGAATTAAACTGCACATAGCAAACTCACAGAAGAAAATTACTTTCTATCTGTAAAAAATGCTGCCAAATATAACAGAATTCACAAAGAAACACATTGCTAATATTCAATTCTTGCCTGATTTTCTGCTGTATGTGTAAAAATTTTGTGGATTTATAGAAAACAATGTTTCTGGATTATAAAAGGATGTGGGATTACACAAAAGCAATAATTAAGTTAAAGTTTGTCTAAATGACTATTAAAAGGCTTTTTTTCTTTTTCTCTTCTTCTTCTTTGATCTCATTTTGATTAATTTTTAAACAATAATAAGATTATGTATATGACAGTCCTGTTGATAGTTGAAAATATATTTTTCTTCTTAACTGTACTTTAAACTTTCCTATGAGTTACCTCAGGAGTTTGATAATATGATGTGCAATCTGTCACTGTTCAGCATTTGGACCAGATCAGTAGTATCTGAAATCAAATCAGACTTTTGAAGTTCTAAATCACTGGACTGAGTACTCTCCTTGATAAAAGATAACAGCATTGCTGCTACCAATATGCTAATTGTTCTGAAACTGTGTCAAAGAAGGAATGAGTTTGGGGTACACTCCAGAAGTTCCTAACTAGTATCTTCCATCTGAAAGGATATCTGAAGGTCATGCAAAAAACTTGTGAGATACTTCTATGATTAGCACACATACCAAGTCTGCTATAAGGATCTGATTCTCAGATTGCCAATGTACTATTTCTCCTGAAAGCCGAACTCCATATTATTAAAATATGTGTCTAATGGATATAAGTTACTTATCTTCAAAATAAATACTAAGTCCAGAGAAAACAGTCCAGTGTATTTGTTTCTGAGGGAATATAATTGAAATGAATCCCAATAAATTATTACTTGGTACATGTGAAACATATGGAGAAGCTTTGGAAACATGGGATAATAAAGCATTAAAAGCTTTAGGCACCAGGATATGTGATATTTTCAACACACACTGTTACGAAGTATCCGAACTGTTAATGTTCTTTTTACAAATATGGTACGGATACTCACAAACTGGAGAAGAGGAGATGAGAGACAAGGTATGTTTTATTCCACAATGGAAACAATTGTCAGATGCAAACTTGCCGAGGAATTAATCAAGAGCACTGGTAACACAGAAAACACATAAATGAGATTACAAAACACAACAAGAAAAAAATCAGTAAAGCTGGACATATCCTTAGCTATCAGTTTAGCTTTATCCTGAGCTGAATTCAGAAACAGTAAGACTCCCATTTCCAAATTACAACATTTGATCATATTTTAAAACCATGCTTCTACCACCTGTTCCATACGGTTGAGCACCTGTATGATTTCCATTTTACCAAGGGAGCTATCAGTATTGCAAAGCACATTGCAGTGTGAGCAGTGGTGGCATTAATGAATATCAATAGCAAGTGGACTGATAATCCAGGACTGGCATGCCTACTGCATATGGTAATCAGGATTCAGCTCTTTGCTCTGCCACCACCTTCTACAGCACTAACATCATTACGTAAGTTAAATCTATTTGGAGAATGTAGATGGATGTGTGTTCAGTCTAACAAAGTTTAAACTGAGCACTCTGAAATCTCTTGAGCAACATTAGTTAAGTGCTACTAAACTAATACCCATTGCCTCTCAGGAAGAGAGATTGACTCATGTACCATGCCACATTAGAGCAGCCAGTTGGCACCTGTTCCAGAAATGGCTTATATCCTACCATATGATAGCACAGCGAGCTCATGTCATTAGATTCCCAGTAATCTCATACAATTCTAATTCATTGAGTTAGCATATTTAGAGAAGTAATTTCTCTTCATTTGAGGCATGGTAACTCACCATAGCTCACCATCTGCATGTTTCTACTCTTCAGTGAAGTCAAGTAGTAGGAATTAGGTGAAATTTCCCCCAACTTGTACTGTATTTTCTATCATTTTGTTTGGTTTGATTTTTTTGTTTGTTTGTTTCAGATATTAGTTATTGGAAAATATAAGAAATTTTCTTTCCAATATTTTCTGCTGAGGAATTTGAAACAACAGAAAGTGACATAGAAACTACAAAATAGTGCTTATGTTATTAACTCTCTGATATTTGACTGTAATTTGTTAAAATTGCATATTTATCTTAATTCTCCATAATCTTCAACTGGACCAAAGCAATATGAATTTTCAAGCCAGATGTTAACATGACTTATGTGTCATATAGTAAAAATAATTCTCTCTCAGACTTTCTTTCTTTTATCTTTTATCTTTTCTTTTTTTTTTTTTTTTTTTTTTTTTTTTTTTAAGATCTCTCTATCTCTGTCTCATACGTACACTTCAAAGATCAAATCCTAGCAAAGATAGAATTATTCTGATATATATAAGGCAGAACAACATCCTATATTCCTGTATAGGACCTGCACAGATGCCAGAAACTCATGTATTAGAGAAACATATAAACCCTTTTATGTGTCAGACTATTCCCTTTCCACCTATTTTTTCATTATAAAAAGGGAACAATAGGAACAATATGATGTACTCTGACAGAGACTACCAGATATGCTACCATGGAGTCAAGCATGCATTAACACTAGAAATGTATGAATTATTTATGTGAATAATCACCATTATGAATTCAACTCTGTCTTCATGCATTTCCTACTTATTCATATTCATATTAATTCAGTCATTAGTGTGAAGATTTTTAAGCACCTGTGATGCTTGTGAATTGTTAATGTTGACCATATATTACATGTGGTATGGCACAGTTCCTCTAAGTCAGATTTACATTTATCTCCCTTGACTGGATGCCTGAACTATGTAAGTACAAAAATAATGATTAAAAATAATGATAAAATAATGATTAGCTACAAACGTCAAAGGAGCGCTCTTGCTTTGTACTCCATAATTCTTATTGAGTGAAAAACTTATATACATGTACTTTTGTATCCATTGAGGTTGATTGGTAAACAGCACATTATTTGTTAAGATAAACCCATTTAGGCCCTTCCTCTTCCCCTTCCCTTATCCTTTTTCTTTCCCTTTCCCCTTCCTTTTTTTCCTTTCCCTTTCCCTTTCCTTTTTCCCTTCATGTTATAGTCAAAAAGAATAGGCTAAGTAAAAATTCAGCATGAAGATACTTAATTGTAAGAAAGAAAAATACACAAAAATAAGAAAGTTAGTAAAAATAAAGGAAAGCAGAGAAACTAAAGGAAGAAATATATAACAGAAGAAACTGGACTTAAAAAATACTGTTAGAAGACTGGATTAAAAAACAAACGAACAAAAAAAAACACACACACACAAAAAAACTATCCAGATAAAAGCTCTGCATTGCTCAATAAAAAAGTTGAAGAGACTCTCATACAGAAGATGCTGGCATTTAAAAATTGGAAAGCTTTCTCAAATGAGAAGAACAGGAAAATCCACAATACATAGCAGGTCAAATACAAGCAGGAAATTAAAGAAGCTTAAAAAAAAAAAAAAAAAGAAGAGCATAATCTTGCAAAGGATGCTCAAACTGATAATGAAAAGTTATTAAAATACATCAAAATCAGCCAGCTAGGGAATTGGTAGAACAGTTTGATGACATGAGGTGTAAAAGGGGAGCTCATGAATGATAAGGCCATAGTGGAGAATTTCAGTGAAATACTGCCTTCATTTTTACTGCATGCATATGGTGCTGGGAAAATTCCCACACTTTGTGAATTCTTTGTAGCAAATACATCAGAGGACCTAGAAAAACCTGAAGTAAATACACAAGAAGCCCAATATAAAGAATACCAAATAAATCTTGGGCACCAAGACCAGATGGGATTGACCTATGAGTTTTGAAAGAACCCAGAAGTGAAATTGCAGCACTGCTCACTGATGTCTGAAACTTACATTTACAAACACACACTATGCCAAATGACTAGCATATCTAAAGAGAAGGCGCTAAAGGGGATCATGCAAACTACAGATCATTGAGCCTGACCTCTACTCTTCTATGGAAAGATGGTAGAGGCCATATTAAAATCATTAAACGTGGATAAATTGCCATTTTTCAACAGAGTTAGCAGGCTCAGTAAAAGAAAATCTTGAAATCTAACCAGCTGGATGTTTACAAAGATGTCACCTGGCACATGAATAAAAGGGATTAAGTAGACTTCAATTTGGGGGGATTTTTCAAAATATTTTTGACAAATTACCACACTGGAGGGTGTTTTGTTTGTTTGTTTGTTTTTGTTTGTTTTTGTTTTTTTACTAAAAGATAGCAAAGGTAGGCCATCATTTTTCAGGATGGAGGATGCTTAGCAATGCTTAGGAGCTGTAATGATGTATGCATATAGAGAGCACTTGATGTACGCGTATAGAGAGGGACCCAGGAGACATCCTGTGAACACTCCTGTGCCATGAAGCAATATCCAGCAGAAGTCCCTGTGAATTACAGGAGTCAGCTAACAGTAAAGCTGGCTAGGGGTGAGTGAGAGAGGATTTACCCTCCTGCAAGGTTTGTTTGAAATAGAAGAGGGCTGAAGATTCAAGCCATACTTCAGTTCTTGGGCCATAATGAGGGAATGTGGTGACAGGCCACTCCATGTGTTTGTTCTCCACAGATAGCATTATCTATTGGCACTATTAGAGATGGACTACAGGATGGGTCATTGGTCCCACTCAGTAAGTCATTCCTTATGTTTTTATATACAAAAGAAAACAAACCATAAGACAGAGTTCATCCCTTTAAAGAGCTTAAAGTTTTAGCACCCAACTATTTCTGGAGAACACAGAAAAACTATACTCAAAAGCAGTTATTTGATGGATGTTGAAATACCACTATTGTACTTCTGAGATTTCTGGAGCTTGTGTGAACTGTTGGTTTTAATGCCTAACTCCTGATAGATTAGCATGGCCCCTGCGCAAGGATGACATGCAAATTTGTGAAGCATTCCATATATTATTTTTTAGATCTCACACTGATGGGTAACCTGTGTAATGGCCTCAATGGTCAGGTCCACCCCTCGATCACGAGCCCATCTGTATGTGGCATCCCTCCCTAGATGTCCTGATGTTTTATGGGCCCGTCGAGCTACAAATAGCTCACCCTTATGTCCCCAGTCCAGGTCCACCTGAGCTACTTCAATTTTCAAAGCTCAATCTACTTCTTTGTTGTTCTGATGTTCCTTGGTAGCACGATTCTTAGGCATATGGGCATCTACATGACGTACCTTTACAGCCAGGTTTTCTACCCAGGCAGCAATATCTTGCCACAGGGTAGCAGCCCAGATAGGTTTACCTCTGCACTGCCAGTTGTTCTGTTTCCATTGTCACAGCCACCCCCACAGCGCATTTGCCACCATCTATGAGTCAGTGTAGAGGTACAGTACTGGCCATTTTTCTCTTTCAGCAATTTCTAGGGCCAGTTGTAAAGCTTTCATTTCTGCATACTGACTCGACTCACCTTCCCCTTCCATGGCCTCCACAACTTGTCGTGTGGGACTCCACACAGCAGCTTTCCACTTCCGATGGCTCCCTACCACATGGCAGGATCCGTCAGTGAACAACACATACTGCTTTCTGTCTTCTGGCAACTCATTGTATGGTGGTGCCTCTTCAGCATGAGTTACTTCTTCTGTCGGTGCTCCGAAATCCCTGCCCTCTGGCCAGTCCATAATCTCTTCCAGGATTCCCATTGGGTTGGGTTTCCCCATTTGAGCCTGCTGTGTAATTAACACTACCCATTTACTCCACGTAGTGTCGGTTGCATGACGTGTAGTGGGGATTTTCCTTTTGAACATCCAATGTAACACAGGTAGCTGTGGGGCCAAGAGAAGTTGTGCTTCTGTACCAGCAATTTCTGAAGCGGCTCGAATCCCCTCATATGCTGTTAATATTTCCTTTTCAGTTGGGGTGTAATTGGCTTCTGATCCTCAATAGCCCTGGCTCCAGAACCCCAGAGGTTGGCCTCGAGTTTCTCCTGGGGTCTTCTGCCAGAGGCTCCAGGTGAGCCCATGCTCCCCAGCTGCAGTGTAAAATATGTTTTGCACAGCTGGTCCGGTATGGACAGGCCCAAGGGCTACTGCACAAGCTATTTCTTGTTTGAGTTGTTCAAAGGCCTGTTGTTGCTCGGGGCCCCACTCGAAAGAGTTCCTCTTTCAAGTCACTCAATATAGAGGACTCACAAGCTGACTATAGCCTGGGACATGCATTCTCCAAAATCCCACAAGGCCTAGGAAAGCTTGTGTTTCTTTTTTGCTAGTTGGCGGAGACATAATTGTTATTTTGTTGATCACATCCATTGGAATATGGCGATGTCCATCCTGCCATTTTACCCCCAAGAACTGGATTTCCTGTGCAGGGCCCTTGACCATATTCTGTTTAATAGCATATCCAGCTTTCAGGAGAATTTGAATTATTTTCTTGCCTTTCTCAAAAACTTCTTCTGCTGTGTTACCCCATAAGATGATATCATCGATGTACTGCAGGTGTTCAGGAGCATTCCCCTGTTCCAGTGTCATCTGGATCAGTCTATGGCAAGTGGTAGGGCTGTGTTTCCACCCCTGGGGCAGTCGATTCCAAGTATACTGAATGCCCCTCCAAGTGAAAGCAAATTGTGGCCTGCATACTGCTGCTAGAGGGATAGAGAAAAATGCATTAGCAATATTGATTGTAGCATACCACTTGGCTGCCTTTGACTCTAGTTCGTACTGGAGTTCTAGCATGTCTGGCACTGCAGCACTCAGCGGTAGCGTGACTTCATTCAGGCCCCGATAGTCCACTGTTAGCCTCCACTCACCATTGGACATTTGCACTGGCCATATAGGACTGTTAAAAGGTGAATGAGTCTTGCTGATCACTCCTTGGCTCTCCAGATGGTGAACTAACTCATGGATGGAATTAGGGAGTCTCGGTTGGTGTGATATTGCTGCCGGTGCACAGTTGTAGTTGCAATTGGCACTTGCTGTTCTTCAATCCTCAGCAATCCTACAGCAGAAGTGTCTTGTAAGAGACCAGGCAGGGTAGACAGCTGCTTAATCTTCTCTGTTCTCAAGGCAGCTATGCCAAAAGCCCACCGGTACCCTTTTGGATCCTTGAAGTACCCTTTCTTGAGGTAGTCTGTGCCAAGGATGCACGGAGACTCTGGGCCAGTCATGATGGGGTGCTTTTGTCACTCATTCCCAGTTAGACTCACTTCAGCTTCCAATACAGTTAGCTCTTGGGATCCCCCCATCACTCCAGAGATAGAAATGAGTTCTGCCCCTTGGTGGCGTGATGGCATTAGGGTACACTGTGCGCCTGTGTCCACTAAAGCTCTATATTTCTGCGGTTCTGGTGTGCCAGGCCATCGAATACACACAGTCCAGTAAATCCGGTTGTCCCTCTCCTCTACCTGGCCAGAGGCAGGGCCCCACTAGTCCTGGTTGGAGTATCTATCAATTAATTCCTCCAAATGTGAAGCAAAAGTCTCTTCGTCAGGGTCAGGAGTAATACTAGCCTTTCTACTGCCTCTGGGGGACTGCCCAACAGAAACTGGGGAAGCAATCCTCCTAGGGGCCCTCTTTGTTGCTGCTGTATCTTTCCGTAGCTCATGTACCTGAGCAGCTAGGGCTGAGGTTGGTTCACCGTCCCACTTCCTCATATCTTTCCTGTGGTCACGTAAATAAAACCACAAGGTACCTCGCAGTGTACGTCCTGGATTCTCCCTTGATTGAGCCGGAGACTGGTGGCGCTTGATGGCCGAAAGATTCTTCCATCTAGGTGAGGAGGAAGCTATGTGTTCATCTAACCATTGGGACAGTCTCTCCACAGCTGAAATGCAGTCCCGTACTGGAGCAGAGAGATTTTCTTCATATTTATGAAGGTGACTGGACACATTGTCCACAGTTGGCCCCATCCCCTCATCTCAATCCATTGCTGCCAGTGTGCTGGCATGTGATGAGGGTGCAGCCCATATAAACTTCCGCCACATGGACGTTGTGCATTGGACTTCATCAGGGTCTTTAGGTGTCTGGACATTGTTTAAATCACTATAAAGCATCTCCAGCACAGCTAATTCCTGCAGCTGCTGGAGGCCCTTATCCATAGTGGTCTATTTGCTTACTTGGTATACAATATCTTCTTTGTGGGGATACCTTTCTTTCACAGCTGTTAGGATTCGCCTCCAGAGACTGAGAACTTGTGCCTCTCTCCCAATTACTCTATCAATGAGCCTTTCTCTAGAGAGGGATCCCAGCTGCTTGGCTTCATTGCCTTCTAGCTGTTGGGTATTGGCTCCAGTATCCCAGCATTGAAGCAGCCAGGTGAGGATGTGCTCACCTGGATGACGACTGAAATCTTTTCGTATTTCTCGCAGCTCACTCAAGGATAGAGACTGAGTAGTTTCTGATTCATCTATGATTTCAGTCTCTTCTCTGTGATGTTGTCATGATGACGCTGCTTTAGAGCTGCCTGCCTTTTCCTCTTCTCCCTCATCCTTAGGAGGAACTTCTTCCCTTACTAAATGACCTGATCTCCATTTCCACTGTTTTGTCTTTACTATAGGGGCGACTGATACCACATATGGTTGGTCCTCAGGGGTGGTCGCAGTGTGTGCTGTCTCATCATCAAATTCAGGAACCTCCCTATCCCCTTGAGGGTGCTGGGCAATGTTAATTGACATTTGATAGGCGTAAGCCAGACCCCAGCAGAGTGCAGCAAGCTGGTGGAGTTCTCTAGTATTGCCAGGGTCAGGGCATAAGTCTTTCAAACATTCTACCAGTCTTCTTGGATTTTGCACTTGTTCAGGGGTGAAATTAAGAACCATTGGAGGAGAAAACCGTGATAGGTACCTGCCCAAATCCCCCCACACACCTTGCCACCCACAACTACTTTGTCTGGGGACAGGTCCTTGGATAATATTCTTAATAAATTGCTTTACCTTGGGGAAGAAGACAAACACTAGACCTAGTAATAGGAGGATAATATCTGATCAAGGGTATCCAAGATACTGAAAGGCTGCTGCAATTAGCCCACAGGGAGAAAAGTAGAAGGCACCACCCCCGATATTATTCACTGATTGACTGCTAGGGGCAAAAAAGAAGGCGCTGTAATTCTTAATATTTTCAGAAAGATAATCTCCATGAGACCAGGAAGATAACAATGCAGGGCCTAAATACCAAACAAAACTGAAGGCCAGTATGTTACAGCACAACATGATAAAAAAAAACAAGCACAGACTTCAACACTTTCTCCAATCTGATGTAAAGGAAAAAAGAAAACAGAGAGTGGACTACATACAACATAGCCACACAGAAGAATATTACCAGAAAACCGAACATTACGACTACGAGTATGTTAGTTGTAAATACTTCAACCAGTGCTATTGTCATCTCAACCCTCGAGCCCCCGTTGGGCACCAGAAAGGACTGTGGTGGTTTTACTCAGGTGGGCAGCCGAGCTCCACCACAACCACTTTCTCACTCACCCTCTCCTCAAAGAGGAAGGGGGAGAAAATACAACACAGAGAACTTGAGGTTTGAGATGAGAAAGGTTTAATTAAAGGGAAAGCGAATGGGGAGAAGAAAAGAAACAAAAGAAACAAGTCCACGCAGAAGCACAGAGAGAGGGAAAAAAAAAATAATTATTCTCTACTTCCCATCAACGAACGATGTTTAGCCACATCCTGGGAAGCAGGGCCTCAAAACACGTAGTGGTTGTTCAGGAGGAACAGCCCTCTCCCCCACGAGAGCCCCTCTTTTTATTGCTGAGTGTGACATCAGGTGTTATGGAATATCGCTTTGGTTGGTTTAGGTCAGCTGCCCTGGCAATGTCCCCTCCCCATCACTTGCCCACCCCAGCCTGCTGGCTCTTGGGGGCTTGGAAGGAGTCCTGATGCTGTGCCAGCACTGTGCAGCAATAGACACAACACTGGAGTGATATCAGTGCTGTTCCAGCTACGAGCGCAGAGCACAGCACTGTGTGGGCTACTGCAGGGAAAAGGTGACTCCAGCTCAGACAGACCCAACACATGTATCCCAGTAGCTTTGTCAGTTATTTGTGTGCCCTAGTCCTACAGAGAGATCTTTATTTATGTATGTATGTATGTATGTATTTATTTATTTATTTATTTATATGTTTTAGAATCCTTTTGAATACAGGATAAATCAGCCTGAGCTATTCATAGGTAGAATAAAGGATAAGCATCCGTGAGTTGTAGAGCCACTCTTCCAATTAGACATTCTTTTTCTGTTCTAAACCATCAGAAGTCTTGGCTGTAAAACAGCCCCTTTGCCCAGTACAAAGCCTGAGCAAATAGGGTCCCTGCTGTGGACCCTAAACAGGCCTTACACAGAACTCTGACGAGCTATATTTTGTTCCTTTGTGTTGGAAAACAGTGAGTAGAAGAGAAGGGAAGCATAGGGGAAAAATAACAGAGCTTGTGAGCTCTGCTGCCAAACCCACATTTCCTTCCTTGCTAGGAAGCCCAAGAGTCCTGAAAGAAAAAGATGCTGTGGTGGGTAGGTTCCCTGCCCCGAGCCCTGCAGAGACTGGTATTAGACACATTGTAGTCTTGACTTGCACTATAGGGCCTGGCCTTGAGAGCCCAGTATTTGCAGGCTAAATTATTAACCCTTCACTGAAAATGGATCTCTTTGAGAGGATGTATGGTCTTCCTGCACTGTCTTTCTGAGTTAACCTTTCACCCTTTGCCTTTCCCTTGAATTTTTCATTTACCTTGGAGCAGCTGCAACAACCGAGACTGAAGCAATGCTCTTTTGACATGTTTCTAGCAAAGATAGCTTTATTTCTACCACCACTTTTCCCATTTTACTGTGAAGAGTGATTTGTTTTTCCTGTGGGTGGCAGTCTAGGTGCCTAAATATTTTTTCTTCGGTTTCTCTGTTTTCTGCAGTAAATTGTAAAGCATTGGCTGCTAAGATTGCAGAAAATACTGAGCAGGGCAAATCGGGTCCCTTAGTGACTTAACTCTCTTTATATGCCAAATTTAAAGTCTCTCAGCTACAGAATTTCCTGATCAAGTTGGTGTCTGCATATCCCCTGCAGCTGTAGAGCTTAACACAAAGCCTCCGTAATGAACAGAGGCAGAAATAAATAAATAAAGTGTGAGTAGACCTTGGTAAAGAGAGTTGATTCAAGGCCACAGGATGCCATTTTTGTTTACTTCTGTCTTTCCCCATAAGCTGGCATGGGATCAGGAGCACAGCTTCTTACATACAAATGATTTCTGAACATGCAGTTCTGCCTTAGCTTCTATATTAACTGAAATCAGAGTTGGCATTGTTAATTTGTCTGAACAGCTGGACAAAATAAGGTTAGATTTTTTTCCATGTTTCAAAAATCACTAGGGGAGCTTATTATAAGAACCACTGTAGCAGAAAGAAAACTGAAGTAATAAACAAAGTGGCTATTATGAGAGAGGAATCTATAGATCGACATGTTTTGTGCAGAGCCTAAAACAGTGATCTGTAGTGCTTCTTTCACATATACATTTTAGATAGAACATATAATCTTACAGATATATATATATATATATTTTAATTTGTATTCTGATTTCATTTCTTTTCCCCCCATAGGATGCCAGTGGGCTTAGACGTTCCAGTGAACTCCTCTTGGTGGCGGGTAGTCAGCATTTCTGAGAGCAGCCTCTGAGGAAAACTGAGTTTTGGAGGGAACTCAATTCATAAAGGAAGCAAGGGATCCTCACATCCTGGCACACATTAAACTTTCACCTGTATGATGTATATAGTGCTACAGAAGGTGACTACATGAGTGAAAGAGAGAAGTGCAACTCAGCTTACAGCTCTTCTCTGCTGTAGGTGTCTTTGGACTCCTTTAAATTACCAGCCTCTTTTCTGATGCTTTACGCTACTTAGGATGGGAATTATTTTATTTCAAAATAGTAACTTCTTTCTGAATTCAAAGGACACGCTCATTGAACTGCCCATATTATGAGCTAGACTTATCCTGCCCTTCTGGATGAAGTTTCCTGCTTTTTCTCAGATAAGGCATATAATTACTTAGTAAAATTAAATTAGGATTTGTTTAATTTAATTTTTGATTATAGGCTTTTCATAACTAAAAAGAGAACTAAAGAGAACATCCATTTCATAACTAAAGAGAACATCTTATATATGATAAAGACTGTATCCTCACAATACCTTGATTAAATACCCATGTTATGGATACAGAGGAGACATAAGATGGTTGTCTACAAGTGATATTATAAGAGTCATAAGCTGGACTTTCTTATAGTAAGCTGACCAAACCCAGGCTTATTACATTAAGGTGGCAACAAGTCCAACTTCACAACCCTTTTTGGGAGAATCAGTGCATTACATTTAGCTCAGTACTGCACTAATGCAGTTATATGGCTTTTAGTCAGCTCAGAATGCTCAAAGGTAAAATTGCACCTCTATTTTAGGTAGGATCATAGGATTAGAGCATAATTCAGGTTGGAAGGGACCTTGGAAGGTCTCTAGTCCAATTATGTACTGAAAGTGGTGGTGTGAGCAGAGAGATCAAAGTAGGTTTCTCATGGCTTTATCTTGCTGAATCTTGAAAACCTCAAAGGATGGACTCTGACAACCTCTCTTGGCAACCTGTTCCTGTGCCTGACAGTCCTTATGATGAATAAGACCTTCATATAAAGCCTTCGTTTTCCCACTTTGTCTTGAGTGTCCCTTGTCCCCCTACCATTCACTTCTGTGAAGAACCTGACACTGGCTTCTGGACCACTTCCTTACAGGTTTCATCTCACATTTGAGCTTGATATTCATTTATAAATTGAGTAGTACATATTGCAAATTACTCAAAAGAACTAGTACTAGCTGAAATATTACTGATGCACCTATACAATTCTCTTGGTTAAAGGCATGCATCTGGGGTCTCAAAAACAGAAATGGAGACAGTATGTCTTGATTCCCAGTTGTGTGCCTTAGCTATTAAACAATTTTGCTACATAGGCAATAAATTGTATTTCAGTGTTATATATGGTCCACTGTTGCTTATCATAGACTATCCCAAGAGGAAGCATCCATTAAGTGAGTGTTGCTTTTTCCTTCTGTGCACTTTTATTTCTCCTGTTTTCCTCTGTTTTTTATTCCATTTTAAAAGCTCTCTACTTCTGGTTCCTTCTTAAAGAGTTTTTCAGGAACAATTCATTCTACTCCCTTTCTTTTTATATTATTTGGTTGCTCTTGTTCTCTGCCTCAGGGTGCTATTTTAAAATTTAACTCAGTATCCCTGTATCCCTGCTCCTTCATTCTGGCCTTTTTTATTATTATTATTTTTTTTATTATTATTATTATTTTTTTCTCCCAACATTGCCTGGATCTGTGTTATAATATATAACCCAGCTCTCAGGATTTTACTAATGATTAGTTATAAGCATGACTTGCAATTCATTTCTTTTGTTTTCTGCTTCAAGGTGAGAGACATTTTTTGTTTACTGTTTTTAGAAAATGAATCCTTCTCAGTGGAAAAATTCTAACAGGTCTAGTTGCAAGCACAGTCTTTAAATGAACAATGAAGGTTATATTATATAATGTCCCCATTTTTAATTAAACCTTCACTAACGGATTTACACAGGCATCTTAGAATTACTATGACAGAAGAAAAGGAACTAAAGTTTGGTTTCTTCCTGTATAGGAATAGGCTGTTTAGCCTAGAGAAGAGGAGGCTCGGGGAGGAACTTATTAATGTCTATAAATACCTGGAGGGAGGATGTGAAGAAGATGTGCTCTTTTCAGTGGTCCCCAGTGACAGAGCAAGGGGCAAAGGACACAAACTGAAGCACAGGAGGCTGTATCTGAACATCCAGAAGCAGTTCTTTACTTTATGTGATGGAGCTCTGGCACGGGTTGCCTGTGTTATGGAGTCTTTTTCCTTGGAGATGTTCAAAAGCTGACTTGACATGGTCTATGGCAACCTGCTTTGGGTGTCCCTGCTGGAGCAGCAGGGTTGGACCAGATGACCTCCAGAGATCTATCCCTTCCAGCCTCAACCATTTTGAAAACAAGCAAACCAAAAAAATCTACTGGAAAAAGGCTATCAATTAAAAACATTAATGCCTATCTGTCAGATCTTTGTCTCTCTCATTTTTATTTTTTAAAACATATTTTCTCAAATTTCAGAAAGTCTTGTCATTTCTTAGTATTTCTGACTGTCCAAAAATTACTGATAACTTTATAAAAGAAAAATGCAAATATACATATATTATGTTTTACTTGTGATCTTCTGGAATTTCTAAAAAGTGAAATTGGTTCTCTTCCTATTTTACAGTGGAATTGCTAAATGTCATGTGTTGGACCTTTAAGATATTGGTATAGAAGACCTGCAATTTGCAGCAGTTGGAGTTGTACTTATGTGTAGATAACAGAAGGGGAACGTTATGAAACATTGTTCTCCCATGGCACAAATTTTAACGTAAGTCCTTTCCCTTGTGAATTACTGGAATACTTATTTTCTAAGACCAACATTTTTAAGGAGGTGTGGACAGGAGTTGTCTGAGACTGGGTGATATAAATGAAGAGTTTTTACCAGTCATTGATTCCTAACACTTCTCTAACTTGCATTATTACGTACGGACTTATTATATTGGCATGTAATTTTGGTCAAGTTTGACTGTATGAAGAATGCTCAGGCATATGGGGTTTTCTGTATACTGTGGCTGTACTTTATATATGGCTGTAGCGTAAACTGAATTTAGTACATTAGTCACAGCTGCTATTGCTTTCATTTCCAATCCCTTCATTTATCTCTAGAGGGCAGATAAGTATCTGTATAACTGCTGAACTATAATTCTTCAGATTAAGAGCTAGCAAAAGGTATTTCTGAAATCTATATAAATTGTGAATTTTGGGACATAGTATTAGTTTATTACATATATCACTGTAATCAAAACAATACATAAATATATTTCATTTAAAATACTTTTCCTATTTAAAAATATACGTACTTTTAGATTTTTAAAAACCTTTTCTACTATCTCTGCTTTGGGCTGGATTTGTTTCAATAAAAATATTTAATCAAGAATATCAGATTGTCAACAATGGGAAATATTAAAGGATGTTAATTTCAGTTATGAATCTTTTCATGTGGATATAAAAGTTAAAATCTCTAAGAAAACATCTTAAACTAGTCATTCATAAAATCATTGGAAATATGGTATTTCCAAACATGTTTTAAGTTCTTGTATACATATTTTTAGTGAAAATATTTTCATGTGTATTAACAACATACAATGTAACAGAATTTTAAACACTGGTGGTTTTAGATTTGACAGCTAATTTTCTTGTATAAGATTTTACCAATGAACAAAGGATCCCTGCCATCAGAACATGACTTGCAGTTTCTTATGTATCAACAACACAATATTAAAGTACTAAACAATCTATGATGGATTTCATTATTATGATAATCCTAGGAAGGCATTAAAGATTGTCTCCTTGTTACTGGTAAGAAACTGAGATCTGAACTAAAGGTACAGTTCAGTGTCCTAAGCATGGGCACTTATTAGGATTTGCAGTGTCCTAGGTTATCTGACATATCTGCTGGGCTGGAAAAGAAGGTGCAAGAGCTACAGGAGATCACCATTATAGTTGATCTGGAGCCCAGCTGGGATACCACGGGTCATCTCAACATCGCTACACACCTATTTCTGGATAACTGAACTGAATTAACTAAATATGACTCAATGCTAATAAATTAAATGAACTCAGATCACAATCCTGCCTCTCAGGTTTTTCCTTCCAAAAACTTACAGCTTTACAGATAATTCTACAATTGTAAGTAGTCTTACTAAAGTCACTGTTTTTAGAATCATGAGCATGGTGTTCTAAGGTGGAAAGTACAGCTAAACACTATGGTGGAACAGTTTCTTTCACGTTAAATTTTCTTCAGGATTTGGAAGTATAGGGGTTAACTCTATTGTTATTTGAAAAATCTCAGCTGTCAAGATTCCCATTCAAATACTTCTGGCATAAATACATATTTACACAAAGGTTTGGAACACTATCTTCTTCATCAAATATTATTCTTCCAAATATTCACAGAAAGCAAACAAAAGGGATTGTGAATACTTGCTGGAGCAGATTTGTTACATGTAGCTGAACAAGTATTAGTGCATATGGGATTTTTTTTGAGTAATCTTGCAATTGTTGAGCCTTCTCGGGTAACTAGATGACTTGAATCATAGAATCACAGAATCACAGAATCACAGAATCATAGAATCATAGAATCATAGAATAATAGTATCATAGAATCATAGAATTGCTTGGATTGGAAGGGACCTTAAAGATCATCTAGTTCCAACCCCCCTGCCATAGGAAGGGATGCTACCCACTAGATCAGGTTTGCCAGGGCCCCATCCAGCCTGGTCTTGAACACCTCCAGGGATGGGGCATCCATATTTTTTCTGGGCAACCTGTGACTTAGTGATAAGCATTTCTCACCTTTCTTCTCCCTTGACAATCTACAACGTGACTGTTTCTCCATTCAGGTTTCCTTTCAATCAGAAATGAATCACGTATAAGGTATTAACACATTTTGCTGTTTACTGAGGATGTGGTCAGGACACACATCTCAAGAACAGGAGTACAGAACACAGTAATACATGAACACCATAGATTATAGACAACTAATGAAAATCAGACACCTCATTTCTCAGGAGTCTAAACACTACAGACTGCCTGTTCCAAAGAGATTCTCATGCTTGCAGCTTGCATCTCTTGTTATATAGTGAATCTGTCCTGCATAAGCCATAACTTTGATCTGAAAAGTACACGTTTTTGTCTTTAGCACAGCATTTTCTCTTTACATTTTATTCAAAAGAAATATATATGCTCAAAAATATTTAAAAAGTGTGTCAAGTATAATTTGTTTCACCATTTTTTTTTTCCCTGTGTCTTGTCTTCAGGAGAAAAAACTTGATTTCCCCATGAAAGATAAATCAACTGTAGTGTTCTGTGCTCTCTCGCAGCAGCAGGTAGCTGTGCAGAGATTGTCATGAACATTTATCTCATGTCTTCTACTCAAATGTGTGACTATACATTTCATTGATAAGGCAGAAGACATCTCCACAGGAAACTGCACCTAGGCCTGTTTCAAAAAACAAAAATTTTTCAAAAATTTTGTCATATCAAAATATCTCTCTTAAATCCAGACTCTCCAGCCAACTGAAAAGGCAAAGTTTTCCTGCATGGAGCTGGAAATACTGCAGCCAATCCCTTTCTGAAATTTTAGATGACTTGTTTAACTTGAGTACTGCAGTGTTATGCTGCAGTATTGATCTTATTCCTCTACAAATAGCTTTTATATGCATGTGTATGTGTGTATATTAATACATATTTAGATACATATATTTGTATTTCTAACCCTTTATTCATCAGCCTTTGATGCTTGTAGGTAAGTTTTCAAAACAGTGTATAAGAGCTCTATGAATTAATTTAGTGCTTTGATGGTTGGATGTATACATGACTTACTTAGTTTCACTTCGAAATTGTGCCTCTTCTAGACTACCTGTATTTCTACAATATCAAATTTCCCTTCTAGGGTAAATGTGATGTGTTCATGGACATCTCATAAAGAAATCCTTAGCAAACAGGGAGAACTCTGTAACCTTTTTAATACATACACTCCAGGAGATGAGCAAAAATTTCTTTTATGGAGGTGTACTTCACCTGCAGGCCAACAGGATAATATTCTCTGTTTTGTGTTGTATTGGTTTGTGTGTGATAACATTGATTAAGAATCTAAAACCATTTCTTTTCTAATCTTTGCAGAGAAGTTCAGGGAAACATTACATACTGAATGTCACTCAAGTGTTTCCTAAAGCAACTTTTAATCAGTAATGTAACTTTAAGGTCCCATGGCAATAATATTTAAGATGTCCTAAGAATTCTCAAATACATTTCTAACTTGCATGAATGATCACAAGCCTTCAAAGATATTATAATTTGACTTCTGATCTATACTTGGCAGGTTTAAAAATAACATTAATAGCTATGACAGCGAGCTTTCTCTAATCATGCTTTCAGAACAATCCAACATATTCCACTGCCAATCAGTTGTTCATTTAAAACTGGTGGTAAACCCTTTCCTATTATTGACTATAATAATTAGTGTACTTCCATGCAGAGCTGTTTTTACTGTTATTACCAGCGCAATGAAATATATACTTTTAAAATATAGAAAAATGCAGCAGACATTTTATTGGAGTTTTCAATGCTAAGTAAAAAGGCTTAGTGCAGATGCTTGACAAAGGACCCATTAAACTAATCAATCACATATCTGTGTCAGAGCTTCTGAGTGTCCTAAGTGAATATATATATCCATATATATTCCTGCTAGAGATGTATCAGAAAGATTTAATCCACCCTGATTCAATTATTGACCCCTAAAGTGTGTTTTAGCCCTGTTTTAGCCTTTTACATTCATTGGCTATACAATGAGCCTAAAAGAACAACAACAAAATGTTCTTCTAGCATTACAGATACTTTGGATTAGCTTTATATGTTTGAGATTGCAAGTGAGGGGAGAAACGCACACCTCAATGGACTGCCTGGTTTAAACCAGCCAGCTTCAGAGCAAATGTCAAACAAATAAAAAAAAAGTCCTAAAGCTAGGACTTTAAACAGTCCTAAAAGTCCTAAAGTCCTAAAAGTCCTAAAGTCCTAAAGCTAGGACTTTAACAGGCTGGTGTACCACCCAAATGAGAGACAGCCTAACCCTGTTTCAAAGAAGGAACGTGACAAGCAGATTGAAGGATTCTCCAGGCCTAGGCTGGTACTCTGAAGTGGTGGGTTTGATAACTGAGTCAGCAGAAGTAGAGAAGGTCCCTTTGTAGCAAGCAACACGAAAGAAGATTTTAAGGGTCAGGAAGCTTTGTCAATCAGAGCAATTTGATCAGTTATTCCACCAGTATGGTGGAATACTTGCTTTTGTTATAAATCCTGTTGACAGAAGATAGAACCATATTATCAGGACTAAGGGCTGACCTGTTGAAGTGTGACAATTTTAAAAGCTAGCAACTAAGCACCTTAATCTAAAAATAATAGTGTGTTGGAGGAAGATAGATATAAAAACAATGAGATTTAAAGGAAGGTAAAGAGGACCACAGGGAGATACAGACAGAAAGTTTAGATGTAATTGGAAGGAAAATACAGACGAAAAGTAATTTGGGAATAAGGGGGTATTTGAATACTACAAATGAAGGGCATAGACAGAACAGACAGATGACTGAATACGGATATGAGAAATATAAGTAAAGAATCTCAGGAATTGCTTGTCAAAGCAATAGCACAATATAAGGAGAGATGCACAGTTGAGAAGGATTTATTCTTCTAATTATTTATATGTTGTTCACAAAAACTTCAAAATGTGTCTTTCAGAATCAACACTCAATTCTAACCGTATTTTCAAAGTACACTCTTTAAAGATCCTAATAAATTCAGCTAATGAAATAACAAAAAGATGAGGCTGTGACATGGTAATTTTAACATTGCTTTTATAGGGTAGTTTTCTTCACATCCTCTGCTTATTTTCAGTGTTTGGTGGAAAGGTATCCTGTAATCACTAATGTATTTTTGTTTGTTTGTTTGTTTTTAGTTGAAAAAATTTACATGATCAAGTGACTATGACCCACCATTGATAGTTTTCCTCTCCTTTATGATACTGCTCTATAGGGTGGTCCTAGAACCTTTTAAGTCTGAGGGGGTTTTGCTTTGGAAATATGCCAGCCACATGTAGCATTTAAAGTACTGTTTTCAAGCAATTACAAATGCTTGTTTAAAAAAATAAATAGAAAATAGCCTAGCATCAAAAGAGTCTATATAATTTACAAGCAAATTCCTCATCTAGAGAGTCATCCACACCTTTTTTTCCTAATCACCCTGAAACATTCATATACTTATTCTTATTTGTGCTTTATTTCTTTGGAGTTTTGTGGGGTTTGGTACTTAACTTACTTATCTTGTTTTGTATTCTTCAAAGCAATGAGAAGAAAAATCGATAAGATAGCACTATTCCGAATGACAAAAATATTTTGACAGTGGAATTTGTTAAACTATTAAATCCACAAGGGTCTGTACAGCCAGAGTCAAAGAAAACCAGCTATTGAGTTTTTAATTACAATAGTAGGAGAGGAATCTGAGGGGAAGAAGCTATACCATAAATAAATCAACTGTTGTGAAATTACTCTGTCATGTTTGTCCTTGACAATGAATTCAATGGAAAGGGACAAACTCTTCCAGATGTTGGGTGGGATTCACCTTCTCTAACCTAGGTTCCTTAAAATTCAAGTAAAAGCTAGTCTATCCTGGTTCCCTTTGATATTTGAAAGGAAAAAGACATCTCCACATGATTCTTTATTAGAGAAAACTACCCTGCATTGCGGTGACCAGCCCCCTGTTTTAGCTTTTTACATCCATTGGCTATACAATGAGCCTAAACAGAAACTCAGACCTGGATGTAAAGTAAAGAAATTTTCCTAGACATTACTGGGCAGGGAAATGTAACTTCTGCAATATAGATGAAGAAAGCAATTAAAATGAAAAATATATATATATATATATATATTCATTGAATATATACATATATATGCCTTTTCCTTAAAGAAAAAAAAAATAACTAAAAAAAAAACACACTATAACTCAGGTTCAGGTTACTTTGAAATTCAGCTCCAAGATTCTTGGAAGATATTTCATTTGAATTTTCACTGGCCAAGTAGTGAACCAAGTGGTTTAATCTTTGAGTGTCCTTCTGTCTTTTTCCAAAAGCAGAAGGTAATTTTGATGGAAACTTCCCATGCTTTTTTGTTTGCTTGTTTGTTTGTTTTAAAACATGTCAAAATAAACACTATTGGGTAATTAATAGATATGTTCAGATATATAAAAGATGAGGGAAGAAAAACTCCAAAGAGGAAGAAGAGGCACACTCCTTCAGTTATATTTTTCTGTGACAATTTTTTGAATTAAAAATTGCAGAGAAAAATAATTTCATTAAATTAGAACATACTTGCATACTTTTCAATAAAAAAATACCTAGCATGCACACAAAATGTTAGACTTGCAGAGTACATATATATTTTTAAATAATTCTTCTTACTCTCTTGGAGCTGAGAATGGGCTTGTCACTCATGGTAACTATTAATTCTGAAATAGGAAAGGATTTCATGAAGGGAAGAAAGGAAAAGTTTTCCTGAATGAGACTCTTGCCTTCCAGAACACTGTTGGTGTATACATGCTGACACGTGCAATGAATATGACTGTATCAGCATCTGAGAATGAATGCCTGCACACTTGCCAATATGGGCAAACGCATGCTAGAGGGAGGCATGCAAAATGCATATAGACATTTATCCTCACTCTGAGGCAAAACACAGATCACAGAAGAAGCAAATCTAACAAGGACAATCAGCTTCACTCCTGTCTGCTTTTGCCTTAAACCTTTTTCTAAGTAGCAGTATTTTCTTCAATTGTTCAAAAACACATCTTGGCCTAATTGCATTTTTATTTCTAAGTGGTTAGTAGTCATTTAAACCTTTTCAAAAACATTGTCTTTGACCTACTTAGAGGTGCTTAACAATTATCAAAGCACAAGTCCCTGGTTTTTAAACTACACATGCAAACAAACATCTATTTCTCTTTACTAAATAGATGTTATAGGACAGCAGACTTCCAAGAGACATACCAAAGAGATGTGAATAATATTCTTTTTGAATATCCACTGTTTATCCTCCAAAAATACACAATTTAAGAGTTGTATTGAATCACTGAGAATGTGTTTTGAGACCTTTACAATTACTAATATTACTAATCAGAAACTTGCCTGTAATTTTAAATTTCTCTGAGTATCACATCCAGAACAATGGCTTTTAACTACAAAATTCTTACTGTAAGTGTAACTTTAAAAGCCACATATGTTGAATAAAAACACTCTCTTAGCTCTGTTTTGGAGAGGCTGGAGACAAAGACTAACAATTGCTATTTGACTGGTTTGGACAAACTCAAAATGATACTTCAATGAGAAGAGTGATTAAGAAGGACATGAATTAACATCTCCTAGTTCCTGTACTTCAAATTCTGATATTACTGAGATTCTTGAATCATGTAATCATAGCTCTCAATGAGGATGTAAATTAAATATTTGTTCTCAGAGAGGCTGACATTGTTGTAAAAAGCCTGGGAAGTTTCAGAAATAAGCTACATGGGAAGCTGATCTGGAAACTACAATCTGAAAACTTAAGCTCTTGAACAACATTTTAGGCAACTTAACAAAAAACAGTGAGGCTTCCAAAAACTTTGCCTATATTTTGTATAAATTGGTGAAATAGCTCTAAAAACTAAAATGGATTTCATCAATGTAGCATTTTCTGACAAAAATAAGTTCATTTTTTTAAAATCCTCAGCTAGCTCTAGATAGACCATGTATCTTCCTTTGCTGTTTCCCCCATCTCAGACAGGATGATGCATGGTATGCAAGTTTGTTACAATTTTGTGTTGTAACTACACAACTGAAAAAATAATTTAAAATGTGATTCATAGTTAATGTGATAGTACTTTGAGAAACTAATTTATTAATGTGGTTTTTTTTTGTTTGTTTGTCTTGACACTAGACCATATCTTGTCTACATTTGTCTGGTTAAGCTCATACAGATGAAGAGGCAGCCACTGTGAAAGTAGTCTGTAAGTCCAGAACAATGTCATTTATTCTAAGAGCCAGTCACTTTTCTATCTTTGACCAGAAGACAACCTAGGATTTACAGATTTATTTATTTATTTATTCATTTTTCAATGATACTAATTTTAATGGCCACTGTTTAGTCTCAATCAATGGCTCAGTTCACCAGATGAGGTTCACGCTGTACTTATGAACAAAGGTGGTAAAATCAGTCTAAACTAACAGAAGGGCAGAGGGGAAATTATACCTCTGAATTTCCTTGATCTGAGGGTGGCTTAAGGCTGGTACTGGTGGTGGATTAGATGAAGCTGTGTGCAAGGGTGTCTTCTTTATATTCCTGTGATTGCCTGCATTCAACACAACTTTTTATTTATTTTTTCATTAAAAAAAAAAAATCCTTGAGGAAAAAAAAAAAAAAAAAAGACTTCATATCTTTCTATCACACCTCATGGGATTTGGGTTTAGTTGCCTTTGTGTACTTTTTGTATTTTTGCTCAGGATGCCTTCCTGATGTGCAGCACAGGCTCCCTTCTGTGGGAAAGATAAATCTCTTTATTGTGAGTGAAGACAGAAAGTATCAGACCAGAAATTTAGAGTTGACATATTGCTGTGGCATTATTCTAATACATTTTGGATCTTAGCTTATGGTCCCAGGGTCAAGCCTAATATTTGGCCTACCTTTGTACACTTGCAAACCTTCCAATGTACCTGATATGCCTTGAATGCTTAGATTTCTGTGGTTAGATTCCTGTCTTAGATTGCTTAGAATTCAATTATGTGTAGAAAAATTGTACCCTGTAAGTTTGATATGTTAAAATGTTGTGTGTGAGTAGATGGACAGTCTGGTATAGCTGCTTGGAAGAAAGCAGCTATCTTTTGGCAGTTTAAAAGGGCTTGATTCTTCAATTAATAACGAGCTGAATTGATTGCTCATCACTGTATCACATAGTACCTATAACTTTGAATTCACTTTCATTTCATTTATACAGTTATGTGCTATCTGAGTAGCTTATTTCACAGACCATCCTTCTCACTGTTTCCCCATCAAACATAACAGTATCAAGTGTAAGAACATTCTATGCATATTGTGTTACAAAAGACTGACAGTGTGATTTTTTTGTTCTTGATCAAGAAATCAAAAGATTCAAAAATCACTGCGTTAAAGCAGATGAAAGGCTGGCTCACTTGAGTAAGAGATTGAATAGTGGCAATTTAACAGTAACTTGTGAAAGTACAGGAAATAATTGTGAATTTAGAAAATAAAATTCAGACTCTTGGCTTTGTTCATTTGGATAATAATAATAACATGATTATACTCTGTACCAGCCAAAAATCTGTGAGGTATCTGTATGCTTCATAGTGCAATAAATTGGAAGTTATTCACTCTCAGTTTAGAACAGGACAACCAGTTAAAAATAAACTCTCAGAACACAACTTACACCTCTGGCTGAATAAATGGGACACGGTATCATTCCCAGAAGATATTATTGCCTATTAGATGTCACTTTATTCATAATACCCTATATAGAGGTAGCTCTTGACATAAGAGCACAGGATGTGTCTTCATTTGAACTTCAAGGACGTATTTCAGTGCCAGGAATAACTCCAAAGAAACTGTCAGAAAGGTAGATATTCAGTGTAGCTTAAATCAGTGTAGTTCATGAAACCAGTAGAGCTGCACTGATTTATACCACCAAAAGAAACTGTCCCTCACTTAGGAACAACCTAAGTTACTGTCATGTGTTTTGCCATCTTTGAGAGTTGTACGTGTGTGTATTTTTTACTGTTACTTATGACTTTTTCAGAAATAGATCTTTGTATGTATGGCAAATATTTTTTCACCACACTTTCAGAAAATAAAACTGTTAAATGAGTAAGGTTATTGTGACATTGAAATCATGATTTCTTACTTCATCAAATGATTCCACATCTATTGGGCTTTGTAATTTCTGATATCTTCGTAGAAAAAGTAAAGCTTGGGTTAGTCATATGAAAGCTTTTCACACATCACTTACTTGTTTACAGAAGACATAATTGTGATTCAGCAGACTGTAAACTTCTGTGAGCCAGCTATGAACCCTGAAGGGTGTTAAGAGACAACATGCAATGTGAAGTGTTTGAATGAACAGTCTTGGCAGAATCTGCATTAAGCAGACACATTTTTTTGCTTAACATGGGACTATACATGCTATAACATGGGGCTACAAATTTCTTATTACCTACACCCCCCCAATCCATTTCTGACACACAAATTTGCCAACTTACTCTTCTTAAGAATCCCAGTAGAGACATTGTAAAGGTCAGAAGTACCAACCTAGATTTCCTGAAAAAATTCTAACCGGGATGATTAAGAATTTAATTGCAGTTTCATCTGTAAGAGACTTATTTTCATTTATAAAACTGTGATGTTGTGATTTGTGTTCCTAAGTAAACGGGATGGAAACTTCTCCAAAGTACAGGTAGATTCTAGAGTAGAATTTAATGAACAGCTCTTTTGATGATGGAGTCAACTTAAGCAATCCTAACTTTTGCTAATTCCTACTTACTCATATCTTCATGCTAATGATTCAGTTGTGCTGGTGCATATTCCAAACTGAGAACTACATGTACATCTGGTTTAAAAAATATATAATATTTTTCTATGAAGGATATTTTTCATCAGTGTCATTTACTAACTCAGGTTTACTGTGTGATTCATGCAAATATCTATCTCTGAACATGAGAGGATAGTGTAGAAACAACACTGAGAAGTGAATTCCAAAGCTGCTAAAACAATTAGTGTTAAAAAACAAAGCAAAACAGAACAAACTAAAACGAGTGCTTATGTTACATCTGTAGTAGTGATGCAAAGACTTCCAGGCATCATCTTTCTAACAAGACTCAGGCTTTCAGTCACATATGTGCACATGTTTAAAGTAGTACTGCTGTTGTAGCTGTAATGCAGCTATGAGACATGATTGCTCTGAAGCTAGAACAACATCTCAAGTAAACAAAAAGCATTGTAGTATTTTCCAGCAAAATCAAGCTGTCTAAGGAAAGGTATTATTTCCCTGTAACCTTCCCTTAATTGAAACCAAATGTTAATAGTACTGTGGATTGCAGGAGGACTTCTGATAGCAGTAAAAATCTTCATCTATGTTCATGATTATGGAATTAAGAATGTACTAAATAAACCATTTTCTACTGAAAATATAAATACTTAGTGAGATATGCCTCTTACTCATTATTTAGAACAAGCATAGGCAAATTTCAAATGAACAGAGGTCTTTTCCATGTAAATATCTCATGTAAGAAAAAAATAATTGAAGGAAAAAATAAAGGCCACAAACTAGTCGTCTTTTTTTTTAATTATTATTATTTTTATTATTATTATTTTTTTTTTCCTTAGAGGACACCACGAGTAGCTGGTTGATATTTCTGAAATGGTCAACTCATTTTGTCTTCTTTCAGTCTGTTCTCCTGTTATAAACTATTTAACTGTTATAAACAGAAAAAAAAATGTTTTCATTATAAATTTACATGCACAAGTAATTGCAGAAAACCTCCATGTAAATTTTTCATTAAAACCCTTGCCTGTTTTCTTACAGTCCATGCCTAAAACAAGTTCTTTAAGTTAAAATCAACACATAATGTTTTGTCACTTGGCCTTTAGTAATTAGAATGCCAAATGCCAGTTAAAATATGACACCTCCCATTACTTGCTGCTGATCATACTTTATAATATAACTAGTGAGAAACTGTATTTCTCCTTTTTATTACATGGCATTGTCACACATTCTATAGTAAATTCTTTGTGTTAAAAACAAACAAACAAACAAAAACAGTAACAATACTAAAACTCAATAATTGCAGGCTGGGCATAGAAGCTCCACAAGTAATACTTTCTTTCTCTTTCAGTCAGCAAAAGTGATTATGTGGCAAATTACATAGCTGCATTTCATGGCTAACAGGACTTTACTTCATTATAGATACTACAAAAATAATACACTTTCATATGCCCCTTCCCCTTCCTCCTACTCCCCCTTCCACCCCCCTTTCCCCCTGACCTTCTTGGCAGAGATACAAGACTTGGAAATATTCCTTCTAGGGCTTCTCAAATCCTTCACAGAACTGTGCCCTCATTCCTGAAAGAATGATCTCCAGGAGACACTGCAAAAGCAAAGAAAATCCATCATCTAGGGATGTAGGAAGGTTTGTACATTGGATTAGCTGTTGCTACCATTTCTTTACTTGAACCACTGTACTTATTTTCAAATCTGTATATTGGTAGTACAAACATTTCCAAAATAAATCCAGATTTGACAGTGATCAAGAATTGCTTTCTGCAGTCTTGTAGTCTCAAGTTACAGGAAATAGGAAGGACAAAGGAAGTTTTAGTCTCAAATTACAGGAAACAAGAAGGACAGAGGAAGAACAAGGAAGTGGCCAGAAGGGAACTGATCCGCAGTAACTTGTATACTCCTTAAGGATTATTAACATATCTGAAAACAGTCCCACCAATATGTAAATGAGACAACAGCTACCCCTCAACAAGCCTATTATCTTCCAATCCCATAATACTCATTCTCAGAAGAGAAGAATTAGGCAGGTCACATCCATCAATAAGAAACAGCAAATGGAAATAGTTCTGCAAGGAGCCAGGTGTAAAGAACTGTGGTTCTAGTCGAGAATGTGTTTGCTTTACCAAAGACTGCCAAGCACCTGATTCTGCACTGAATTAAAATAAAGATCTTTGTGTGGATTCCAACTGTGTGCTGATTGACCAGGTGTACCAGGCATGAACCTAATTCCTATTAGGGATAACAATCTGGTCTGTCTCCCTGTTGTTCTTTCCTTAGGGCAGCTCTCACAGTTAAGGTTTTACCTTACAATGGCTGCTAAACTCTCAAAGAGCTATTTCATATATTGCCTGGATTCAGTAGGCATGTCATAGGTTGCTGGAGTTTTATTAGGAATCCATAAGCAACAACAATTAAGATTTATGACAGTCTGTGAACTCATAATTCTGCAATCTTTATTCAGTTTTCACACAGAAGGTACCACTGGTGAGTGTGGCAACTGAAAATTAGATTATAGTAAACAGTTACATTAGTTTCGTCTCTAAGGTCCGTTCTGTAGACAATGACTGTTTATCCCTGTCCTAAGAAGAATGAAGAGCAGCTCTCTCTCTCTTCCTCTGATTACATTGCTTTATTTGATGTGAACAGTTATTTTTGGAAAGACATAACTTGTTTTGGAAAAGAACCTTTCTGATGTGACTTTATTTGGCAGATGAGAAGCCTCTCCTCTCCCACTGTAGGTTGGTTACTGACAAAGTGCCAGAATAATACACATATCTATTTTTCCCATTGTATTTGATAGGATGTAATGTTTTTGCACTAATCCTATTTAGACAGTGGCTTTTACAGCAGACTAGAACTTCATGTAGGCAATAGCAGTAAAGGCAATGACCAGTCATTCCTTTCACCACTTACATAGTGTACAGAAATGATAATGTCAACAAAAGAACAAGTCCATATACCAACAGTTCTGAATGAGGTTAATATTTAAAAGTACACAGTATATCAAGATCACAAGACAATCCACCTCCACCAAAAAAATAGTAGCTATCTTTTCAGATATATTCAGCCTCAGGTCTTCTGACTTCTGAACTTTGATACAGTTTTACTAGTTCACAGTGAAGTGGTAAATAAGGACTTTTCAACAGCTAAGATGTTCTGTACAGGAGCATTGCATGGGATGTCACTATTCACGGTAGTCTGTTTCGTAGACCACCACTTTGGATCATAAAGACTATTGGGAAATGTGAATAGAAATGGAGCTATTGCAGTGGCGTTTCTTAAACTCCTGAGAGTCATGAGGTCAGAAGTATGCCCTTTTCAGAAAGGTAGGTGGGTAGCTAGGTGTCAATTCACATTGCACTTGCAAGGGAAACCTTTGGAGTTTTGTTCTTTTCTCCCACCTATCTACAGATAACCTGGGATCTTCTTATATTCAGTAACTGACAAAGGTGAAACTGGAGTTCTGAAGAAATCGCTTCAATTTTCACTGGTCAGTGCAGTTCACTAGTGCCGTGCAACTTACTGATCCATGTTATTTCCAGCATTCCTTAGAAGGACAAAGTGTGGTTCAAACTTTTCTTGTTACAGTTCACAAATTAATCATGTTACTGAACAAATTCCACCCCCCACTCTCAATTTCCCCTCCCTTTGCTTTATTTGTTTTGGTTTATTTTCAGTCCTCCTAACTAGTTGATAAACCACAAGATTTGAAGATTTTTATAAGTCTGCAGGTGGTTTGGAGGCTGCGTTTTTCTATTTTTTTTTCACTTTACTTTTTCAATGACTTGCAATTTCACTGCTACCATGTTCTGCATTAGTCAGATATTATCATCTCCATCATGCAAAGGCATGTTCTGAGTGAAAAAATTTCAAACAAATTGCAGTGTACACAAGTCATGCCTTTGTCTTAATGGTATACAGTAAAATCTCTAACAGCACTTGCCTAACAAAGTTTTGTAATTAAATTGTGCAAGATGGCTTCTCATTAAAATCATTGGCCTAATTACAATGACAAGTACCAGTAACATTTTGTTAGTGTCAGATTTTTGATACTGTCATTTGGTACTGTTTCGTCATAGAGCTAGCATATAGTAATGACCACAACTTTCTATATTATCGCCATATTCTTGTCATATACTTCCACCTGGAAAACCTTCTGAGTAATGAGTATCTTTTTCCAAGCTGAAAGGAGGGCTTTATCATTTGGATAAATCATCTTAGTCCTTACAGTGTTTTTTTAGACAGAGGTATTTGTAAGCTAATAAGTCATTAACTGTGCTATAACCAGAATTATAATTTAAAATGAATAGTTTCATGATCTTTATTCATTATTGAAGTGAAGATTTGCTAAAGAAAAATATACATATATATATGCGTGTACATATATCTCAGAAGTGTCTACTGAAAACAGCCTTGATTTTAAGAAGGTAAGGACAGAGAAGGTAGACCTCCTGAGAAATTACCAGTGGGAGATGATAACCAAGAGAGTTCTCCTATGTACTGCTTTTGAAAAGATTTATTTCTGTGTTTTCACTCCTTATGAGAGACATCAGAAAATGTTTTGGTAATATGAAATAATTAGATTACTTCGGTGGGCAAGTAGTGTGGAAGAGTTCAAGGTCTGAAACTGACTCAGGTAAATTGTATAAGCACTTGTGTAACATTAAGTGTATTCCTTACACCCTTCCATGACTCTTAGCTGCATTCATGGCCTTAAAGCTGATTATCTTTTGTTCAAGGATACAGGAAAAATGCACAATTTCCATTCTAGGTAGAGGTAACACCTCTGGTCTACATTGTACTGACAGAGCCCCAGAGATGGATGAATAACTGGAAGATGGAGGCACCACAGGTTTTTCAGTTCATGTTTTTCTTAGCTTTTACCTAAGAAATGTCATCTATATTCAACAAGAGGCTCTGAGATCCAATACACTGATTTTACACCTGAGTACCCAGCCTGAACAAAGTTTCAATGACGGTCTTTATTCACTTTTCCTATGTATGACACATTAGCTGAAAGGATCATCCATAGTTCTGTCATTTAATGAAATGACAGAACTTCCCCCTTCCCTTCCCTTCCCTTCCCTTCCCTTCCCTTCCCTTCCCTTCCCTTCCCTTCCCTTCCCTTCCCTTCCCTTCCCTTCCCTTCCCTTCCCTTCCCTTCCCTTCCCTTCCCTTCCCTTCCCTTCCCTTCCCTTCCCTTCCCTTCCCTTCCCTTCCCTTCCCTTCCCTTCCCTTCCCTTCCCTTCCCTTCCCTTCCCTTCCCTTCCCTTCCCTTCCCTTCCCTTCCCTTCCCTTCCCTTCCCTTCCCTCCCCTCCCCTCCCCTCCCCTCCCCTCCCGTCCCCTCCCCTCCCCTCTCCCCTCTTCATCCCTTCTCCATCCTCTCCCCTCCTCTCCTCTCCCCATCCCTTTCATTTCCCTTTTGGTTCCCCTTTCCTCTTGGCAGACGTTGAACTTCAAGCACTTTCTTTTTTTTTCTATTTGTCTTCACTGAGCTATTCTGAGTGGACGCAGAGGATAACATCTATTTGAAAATTGTTCATGCTAATTCAATACTTCTTGATTTCTTTTTCTTGATATTCATTTCAACTTTTTGTTTGTTTGTTTGTTTTTTCAATTTTAACTCCATTTATATGGTATTTTCAGAACTGAAGCTTTCTTTTCCAACGTTGTCATCCAAATTAACTTCATATAGAAAGTAGTGAATTAAAGAGCCTCTAAACATAACAAAAGGAATGGATGGATACTTTAGACATTTTAAAATTAGTAGGAAGAGTGAACATAGTTGCTTTTTCTTTTTAATTTGTGTCTATCTTGTCTACATTGGCTGTGATGAATAGCTTTATAAATGTCACAGAATTATTTTACACACCTATCATTTATCTTTATCTTTTTCTTATTCAAGTTTTCCTGGAGATAAAGTAATTTTGGTGTTTTAGGCAAGCTGGAGCCAGACCCTTTCATAGTAAAAAACAAAAACAACAACAACAAACAAGATAGATAGAGACACATTTTTCACACAGCTCTTCAACATTTCTTACTGGCTTCTGCATTGGGTATTTGGCCAGGGAAAGACCAAGAAGGTACTTGTCCCTTGTGAGCCCTATGAGTGTGCATCAAAGCAAAACTCTTGGAGTGCCTGCAGAGCCATTCAGAAGGAGCAGTCACAGCAAGCATTGAACCAAGCTCAGAGTGGAAGGGGGGGCAAGGGTGTGCTGTAGGTGCAGGAGGCCTCTGCACAGCCAAGACTCACAGGTGAGATGAAGAAAGCAATTTTGGTTTGCAACAGAACCCCTAGGATCCCCAGAGTGCCACAATACTTGCTGGACTGCTCAAGGAAGAAAGGAAAGAAGGGAGGGAAGGGATGGAGGGAAGGAAACAAAAAGAAAACAGTGCTGTGCTGACAATATTGAGTAAGTTGATAGAGAAGATTAAAACAAAACAAAAACAACAACAAAAAAAACCTAAAGCTTTCTCATTTTGTTACCCCAACATGTTAGAAAGGGGGCAAAAATAAACAAACAAACCAATAAAGTGGTCTTAATGTTCATTTTATAGGAAGCCCCATCAGCTTCCAAAAAAAAACCAAAAAAAAAAACCAAAAAAAACCTTGTAGTTTCCAGATATTTTTCATGCAGTGTATTGTATTATTTCTCCATAAGCCCCTCAAACTAAGACAATCTTTGTCTACTTTTTTCATAAACAAATATAATCAAATGTCTGGGAATTCTCCATTTCTTGGATCTTTTTTTTCAGGACGCTTGAAGAGATTGTGTGGGCTCTCTCCAGGGAGTCTGTCCTGAAGACATGAAAACACAGCCAGTATTGTCATGCCACCACTTTTCATGGTGTTATTGTGAGTCTCAAAACATATGGTGTTTTTCCTAAAGCTTCTGCTACTGGAGTAATGACTGTTAGCTGTTTACTTAGGTTATTTAATATCAGCCATTGTGATTTTTATATTGAATAGTTTTACAGGCCTTAATGTGTGTGAGGCAGAAACCTATCAATTTTGTTTTTGCAAGTGAAGAACCAAAGCCCAGTTGGAGGCCAGTCACTAGTGGCGTCCCCCAGGGCTCGGTGCTGGGGCCGGTCCTCTTTAATATCTTCATCGATGATCTGGACGAGGGCATTGAGTGCACCCTCAGTAAGTTCGCAGATGACACCAAGTTAGGTGCGTGTGTCGATCTGCTTGAGGGTAGGAAAGCTCTGCAGGAGGATCTGGATAGGCTGCACCGATGGGCTGAGGTCAACTGCATGAAGTTTAACAAGGCCAAGTGCCGGGTCCTGCAGCTGGGGCGCAATAACCCCAAGCAGAGCTACAGGCTGGGAGAGGAATGGTTGGAAAGCTGCCAGGCAGAGAAGGACCTGGGAGTGATGGTGGACAGTCGGCTGAATATGAGCCAGCAGTGTGCTCAGGTGGCCAAGAAGGCCAACGGCATCCTGGCTTGTATTAGGAACAGCGTGACCAGCAGGGCTAGGGAGGTGATTGTCCCCCTGTACTCAGCTCTGGTGAGGCCGCACCTCGAGTACTGTGTTCAGTTTTGGGCCCCTCGCTACAAGAAGGACATCGAGGTGCTTGAGCGGGTGCAGAGAAGGGCGACGAAGCTGGTGAGGGGCCTGGAGAACAAGTCCTACGAGGAGCGGCTGAGGGAGCTGGGCTTGTTCAGCCTGGAGAAGAGGAGGCTCAGGGGCGACCTTATCGCTCTTTTTAGGTACCTCAAGGGAGGCTGTAGCGAGGTGGGGGTTGATCTGTTCTCCCACGTGCCTGGTGACAGGACGAGGGGGAATGGGTTTAAGTTGAGCCAGGGGAGTTTTAGGCTAGATGTTAGGAAGAACTTCTTCACTGAAAGGGTTGCGAGGCATTGGAACAGGCTGCCCAGGGAAGTGGTGGAGTCACCATCCCTGGAAGTCTTCAAAAGACGTTTAGATGGAGAGCTTAGGGATATGGTTTAGTGGAGGGCTGTTAGCGTTAGGTTGGAGGTTGGACTCGATGACCTTGAGGTCTCTTCCAACCTAGAAAATTCTGTGATTCTGTGAAGTGTAAAGTAACACATGAAATCTATTACATGAACCCAGGTTTTTCACATCCTCTAGACTAGCGTCCAAATTAATAATTTGTATTTTATTCAGCTTTCATGTAAGATAACAAGCAAACAGAAGACTAGGATATTTTGATCATGTAATAATGACAGAAAAGTTTACATCTAAAATCTTAAGTCTATAAAGAGAAGTAAAACAAAAGATTATTTCCGCTTTATAGCATTTAAACAATTCTCAGGCTGTTCAGTATTTCTTCAGTATGTGAAAAAGAATAGTGTTTTTTTTTTTTTTGTTTTTTTTTTTTTTTTTTTTTTAAAGAGCATCTTTACTGCATTCCTTCTGGCATCCCTTCATGGTAAAAGACCTTTTGTACTTCGTGACCAGAGTATGATATGATACAACCAACCATTGCCATATGTCTTATTAAAAATATAATAACCAATTTGCAGTATGTTTAAATCTTAGCAGGCCAGTAGGACAAACTGATAGACTTTAAACTGACTGACAAGGACATGATTAGACCATTTCTCTTCTGATCCATGAAAAGATGACCTTCCAAAAGCATGAGAACACTGGCTTGCTACTACAGTCAATCCCCCTTTATATGTGAAAAGGCTTGATCCCAGCAAAGAAAACAATCTCCTGAGGATACTAAGAAATATTTCCTTTAAGAAAGGCAATAAAGTACTTAGCAATCACCTTTTGGCTTGAGCCCTCTTTCTTAAGAAGATATAAATTGTAATGCCTAGGCTAAATCTACTGTATCCCTTTCCTCATAAGGGAGGTGTACGGAACCTTGAAGTATGCAATCAGAGAGCTGCACAAGAGCTTGCATGAATTTCAGGGGCAGAATTAATACAGTGATACAGGATCTTGTGATCCAAGTACTTTGATCTCAATACAGGTTCTGTGTCTGCTTGCTTTTGCTGTTAACTTTTGCAGACCCAGTGCAAAGCCAGTAGAAGTATTGCTTCTGCCCTTCCAATCCAAGATTATCTTGGATGGACACATCTTAAATCCAGACTAAGGGAATGGGACCATTTGGAAACCCATCTGTTTAGTGCCACAGAAAGTCCATGCTATTTCCCTGAAGTTTTCAGCTGCTTCTTATTCATCCTTTTTTGTTCTTTTACTGAAGCACATTTTATTTGACAACCTTGGCCCTAACTCACTTGACTGAACAATTAAAAGGCACATTTCTTAAAGGAGATAAAATATATTTTAGTCAGTCTTTTTTTCTTTCTATTTTCAGAACTATGTTATATTCCTGTCCACCCACAACTTAATAGAGATTGGAAATGTATTCTACCTCTTCATTCCCAATTCAATAGTCCCTTAACAGGCTGTTTCTGCTATCCTGGTTAGTAATCTCCCCTAAGAGGTGATTTTTAGGTTTCTCTCCCATAAGAACCATTCTTACTATCAGCAGCTGCTGAGCAACTTAGCTCTTTTGCAGCATACTCTAACCATTTAATCTTTGTAACATCCCTGTTGATGGAAAATCCTAAAAAATGGGCTTCTTTTTTATGTAGGTGAAATTGCAACACTTCATGTCTTCATTTCTCCCTCATCTTTGAAAGAAAACATCCTACAACAAATAGCCAATATTCAGTGTTGTTCAAAAAAAAAAAAAAAAAAATATATATATATATATAAAGGAATCTGGTACTAGAAATCCTTGAGCTGGAACACTGACACTTGCTGATGAAATGTGCATCCATAGCAAACTGTGTGAATTCAGTTTCCAATTCTCCTCAAAGTGAGTTAGTAAAAGAGAAGGGCAGGGAACTGGGAAAAAAAAACAACAACAAACATTATGGAAGCCTGTGATCTTCCAGTGAGGAGCTAAGTATGGAGCTTCTGACAAGATAATTTCCTTCCTGATTATGCTTGAGAGGTGATATATGTTAGGGGAAAAATCTAGAAATGCTGAACTGAAGAAGCACATTTGTTAACCACTCTGACAGCCCACTCTCTGATCTTAGAAAATGTAAGCACGCTGAGTATGTCAATGGCGTAATCTGTGTCTTGACTACTCAGTATTGCTTGAAAAAAATGTCTCTATGCAAAATAAATTTGTATGTATTAACTGTGGAGTAGGCATCAGAGTCTGCAAGGCCTGGCTTTTAAAAGGTGTTCATCCTTGACTGAAAGTGAATTACTAATGAAATGAAAAGAAATTGAAGATCACAGTCAATTGTGTGAGTCCTCCTAAAGTCTGTGTTCCTTTTAAAATGAGGAGTGAAAAATACTGAGAAAAATTCTAGCACTGCTATCAAAGCCTTCCAGCATAATAACTGCTTTACCTACACTGATATAAGAAGAAAAATATGGTGGCTTTCCTATGTCATATGATGAAATTTCTGAATATGAGCAGTCCAAAGCTTCAACGTGCATTCACCATAATTGAATATATCCCAGAAGTACCATGTTTCTTGCACATGTATAAAATAGTAATCTTTGATAAGCACAGGGTACAGAGAAGTTCAATTAAAATAAAATTACTGTGGGGGAGGGAGGGTTAAAATATTTTTCCTTAATTGAAAAATCACAAATCTGATGACAGGTTGGAAGAGATTTCCCTTTTTTACACATATAAATAAGTTCAGAGTTTTATATAAAATATACATTAAAAGTATTCTTCACACAACAAATTTCTACGGTTGGTGAAGTAATTTATCAATCTCAAAAATCCAAAGCAACATCAGTTCTTTGAGCTTGGAAATTGATTTATATTGCTACCTCTTGAATTTATACTTCTTCCTTCTTCCTATATACAAAACTAAAGTTAACCATGGACTTCAAGGCTGGACTTGTTTCCTGTGGCAGCTCCTGTGGTGGGGAGAAGGGCTTGCACATACTCCAGTTTCACTCCAGTACAGGTTGGAGAGCAATGAAAGACTACTCAGGTTAGTGACTCAAAAAAAGAGGAAAAATCTTTTGTAATGTATGCATAATTAATGCTTATCTCGTGGAAGGAAGGAAGGAAGGAAGGAAGGAAGGAAGGAAGGAAGGAAGGAAGGAAGGAAGGAAGGAAGGAAGGAAGGAAGGAAGGAAGGAAGGAAGGAAGGAAGGAAGGAAGGAAGGAAAAAGAAAAAGAAAGAAAGAGAGAAAGAAAGAGAGAAAGAGAGAAAGAGAGAAAGAGAGAAAGAGAGAAAGAGAGAAAGAGAGAAAGAGAGAAAGAGAGAAAGAAAGAAAAAGAAAGAAAGAAAGAAAGAAAGAAAGAAAGAAAGAAAGAAAGAAAGAAAGAAAGAAAGAAAGAAAGAAAGAAAGAAAGAAAGAAAAGAAAAAGTTTCACAAGATTGTTCATCCTTCCCAAAGAGTTAATCCTCACTGTAGTTCTGGCATAGCTGCATTTTGGGTGTAAAGAAGATAAGATTGCATAAAATATTTCACTGAGAGGAAAATCATTTTTTTAATGCAACAGTCCTTGTAACTCCTGTTAGCAGCAGTTCACTGTGTTTAGACTGGAGGGGGCTATTTTCTAATTGTATCAAATATATCCCATTTCACTTGTTCTTGTCAAAACAGCCATTCTTAAGAATAAGAGAATTTACTGTTAAGATTGAATTTTCTCTCTTCTTTGACTTGATATAAATTTGCATAATGCTACTCATTATCATTTTCATTTTGACTTTTTAACCTATATGGCCAGGTTCATCAGCTGTTATGTCACCATGACAGTAGATCAATCATTTAAGCCAATTTTGTCTGTCATATTAATTGTTGACAAAGATTAATTGCCTTAAATTGGAATAATATTGTCATGTTCTGCCAGAAGTCACATCTCCACTTACCCTCCCAGATCCACTTTCAGTACAGATTGTGGCTTAGAGAATGAATTCTTTGTGTATTTTTATACTAAAAATTTGAAAATGGAAAAATGTCTTTCATATGCTTCTTGCATAGACAAACTACAATCCCCTACTATGAGTCAAAAACCAATAGTCAAGATGATGTTTTCTCACCTATTAAAATGTACAGAACAATGACATGAGATAGTAGACTAAGTATGACTAAGAAAAAAAAAAAAAAAAAAAAAAAAAAGATTGTGTCATACAATAACATCACAGAAGGAATAAGTTTTTGACTCCTTCTATTTGTAAATTGGGAAAGCCCTGCTTGAAATAGCTTCTTGCCTACATGACATCTATTTATGACTCCTTTTATGATATAGTAGAGGGCTCATAAGTAAACCTACTCGTATTTTTTGGGTAGCAATAGGTTTATTTCTAAGCAGCTAAATTTTTCTTAAATATTGTATGTGTTCCCTGTTTCCCTGGTGACCTCACTGGAGAGATGCTGAGAGAGTCTTGGAGCAGGTGCCTGCAAAGGAGTGCTATCACAAAGTATAATATTGGAGAGAAACACTTTCTGGTAAGTATATACTTATCCAATATTTTAAAGATGCAAATCCTCAAGCTGGGTTATTTAATAATAACCTTCAGACAGAAATGGGGAAAAAAAATCACTATGACTGTATACATTCTTGCAAAGGTCCAGTTGGTTACTACAGTTCTCTGTGCCATAAATAGCTTTGTATGAGGGGGAAACAGAGGTGCCCGGGGACAGTTACCCAGGCAAGAGGGTTACTGCTTGCAAAGTTGGCAGGGGCTTTCAGTAGACTGAAACTGAGTGGAAGACCTTGAACCATCTGCAGGGGTTTCAGACATTTTAGAGTTCTCACTTTCAGTTTAGGAAATTCCTTTACTCCTTTGATTGAGTTCTCAGGACACTTCAAACTTGGCCTGACTCCCTGTAAGCAAGAAACACAGCTCATAGGATCTCAATCATTTTGAATCACCCACAGGTAAATTAGTGAAAGTTACTTGAAACTCCCTCTGAGAAATTTTTGCTTTCAGAATTATCGCTATTTATTTATTTATTTATTTATTTATTAAAGAAATGTTGAATTTTGAACAGCTTTTGAACAGCATCCTTGAAGAAAATTTACATGTTGTTTTATTAGAGACAATCATAGAATATCCCGAGTTGGAAGGGACCCATAAGGATCATCAAGAACGAACAAAATGAACAAGAAGTTATCTGTACCTTGTAATACCTGATGTCACAGAGAAGTCTGGAGCCAGACTAGGAGAAGGTAGCAATTCCAGTAAAACAATGAATGACACCAAGAGCTCTTGAATCCTCTATAAATATTTAGAATACTGTATTTATAAGTTGAGATCGACATTATTAAAAAAATAGGGGAGTATAACATGAAAATTCTCCCTTTTTTCTCTTTGTTTTCAACTCAGATAACATTTTTACTATGTTGAGAGGATTCACAATCTATCAAGCCTGATGAATGTCTCCCTGTCTCCAACAGAGGAACAGGTGGTATTTGTTTAAAAGGTGGCATAGTTCCAAAATATGCCTATTGCAAGAGCTGCTGAACTCTGGCAGAAGGGAGTGTGAAACTTAATTAACTATGGATGCCTCTTCCCAATATTTACTCCTATGATTGAGTTCTGTGATGAGTTTGCTGTTATTCATAGAGCTGAGTGACAATGGGAACTCTTCCCCATGGTGAATTTTGATATCTAAAAATGATAGTTAAAAGCATTTTTCCATTTTTCTTAATTAAAATTTTGAAGAATTTTCAGAATAAGCTCAAAATTTCTCATTGAAACTTTATACATATAAATATCATACGTTGTAACAGTCAGAAAAATAAACTTAAATGAAAAAGAGAGGTTCATTTCCCTAAAATAATTTCAATGGCATTGGTGCAATCTCATAATTCATTTTATTTCATCAGTAGCCACTGAGAAATTTTGACTGCATATAAGTGTTTGTGAATAACTCAGACTGGCGGTAATGTCCCAGTCAGCAAACTCTTCTAGTATTAAATATCTCAAGATTTTCTAAAACCACAGTGTTAATACAGTATGAAACATTTTTATCGTAATATAATATATACTTTCTGTTCTCACTTTTTGCTCTAATTCTAATACAAGTTGTAATGATCTTCTGAAAAGGAAAATATGATTGTTTTAAACAGGTAAGTAGGCAATGCCTTTAATTCAGTGAAGAGTGTCTCAGGTTCTAAAACTGTTCTTTCCCTTGAAGAAATTCTCTTTCTTTTCAGATAATGGATGGTCATCAGATAATGAAAAATTTAACAGTACAAATGATGTTTCCCTAAAACCTTATATTATATAATCTTTGTTTTAGCAGAAAGTCACCTTTGAACTGTTGGGATAGCTGTAGAGTCAAAATCACAATGCCTTTTTAGAATCTTAAATTGATAAGCATGCGTGACAAAATTCTGCTGAAACAGTGCTAATAAACTTTAAATACCTAAGAGTGAAATGTCTAAGTCTTAGCTACCCATGGAAAAGTCATCTTTCAAAAAGAAAACAACAAACCAAACCAAACCAAAACAACCAACAAACCAACCAAAAGGTTGATTTCTGAAACTCAGGGAATACTTTATAAAGCAAGATGGATCACTCAACAGTGTGTCTCTTTCACTCCTCGAACTATAAAACCAGCCTAAAAAGACTAATTTTTGCTTGAATGGCTAGCTTTTAAATTCATGGTGAGAACAGACAAATCTCACATTCAAAATTCAAAATTCTTACGTATATTCACAATATTTATCTTCAAATAGTGTAGGTTTTAAACTACCGAATGTGTTAACTTCTAGTTTTTTTGAACTTTTTTTTTTTTTTTTTTTAACATTTATTTTCTGAATAAATGTTTTCTGAATACATTTTCTGAACATTTATTTCTGAAGAAAATAAATTCTACTGGGAATTTTTACCTTCAAATACTGTTGAGATATACATATGATTTATTTTATTTATTTATTTTTTTTTACCTAGAGAAAGATATTTATTTTCATTCACACCACTACATAGTTTTTCAAAGTAGCTAATTAAGAATAAATTAGGCCTAAATAAAATGTAGTTACAAGCAAAGTAGTCTAGGGTTGATAATAAAATATAATATTTAATTTTATGTTGGATATTTTGTATAGAAAGTATGTCCTGAATAAACAAGAATCAGAATGACTTATATTTATATTGAAGCTATTTTGTCTATATCAAAGAAGCCAGACTTTGACAAGACTTTGACAATTACCTAGAGTTGTATATAGCATCAAAACTTTTTTTTTTCTCCTAAATTTATCAATTAGAGAAATATAGAGATCAGAAGGCAAGCATATGGATGTTGATAATAAAGATATGTGTTAATATACAATGTGCATGTAATTATTTTTTAATCTACTATTTGGCAGATTAACTGAGGCTAATCCCTTCCATTTTTATAGAATAACTTTCCCAGAAGTAAATAATTTTAATTGTGTTTTCTATTGTTAAGCTTTTATTTTGACTCTGTAAGGAGTGAAGAACAAACTGCAGATAAATGCAAAGATTAAAATAAACTTCAGATATTCTTCATCAACTTGTCAATTGAGAAGTGACCCACACTTCTTACACTTCATATTGCACACATATTTACAGCACATAATCTGAACATTTCCAAAGTGTTGCTAAGAGAGTTTCATTGAAAACAGAACATAAAAGTCCAGGAAAAAACATCTCACAAATATAAATTACTTTTCACTTATAATAATCTCATTAAGAAATATTACAAAAAAGGGTTGCACAAACATACATATAAAAAAATTGTTACCTATACTTCAAAGAGCATTTAATTTTCACTTGTATTATTAATTACACTGCTTTGCAGTTCTATAATGTTTTCCATCTGAGTGTTCAAAAGGACTTTGTAATTAAGAATGAATTACTGAAAGTAAGAAAATCACATTGCTCTAGAAATTCTGTAATATTGTACCAAAACATTTTATAAGAGTGTTTTGTGAAGGCAACAGTAGTACCATGAGTAAATGACAGATAAAAAGATTTATAGATATCTTTCCAGTCTTTTTGGTTGATCTTAATTGTGATCACCTGTTTAAAAAAATGATACGAAATATTTCACTTTTGCAGGATCCATCTAGGAGTGTGAGAAGGGGAGCACACATCACAGTGCAGTTGTTTGAAAAATATGTTGTGACAGCAGACTTTGAAAAATGTGTTCAAGTGGAAATTTGACTGTACATCTGACTGTAACATGTCATGGAAAAACAAAACAGAACAAAACCAAACAAAACAGTAAGTTAAAAAATACTAAGAATTTCCCTGACACCTAAGTCAATAGAGCTTAGTTACCAGACTTTAAAAATGCTTTCAGCTCCCGCACAGCAGAGAATATAACAACATGCTTAGTTTTATGAAGGCAGCTGAAAACAGGAGAGTCACTCAGCAATAACTGGCAGAAGGCTGGACTGGTGTGGGTTTTGCTGTTAGTGATGACCAACAACTACAGAGAACACAATTTGAGCTTTATATCTACAGTTCCTACCAGGAAGTTGTCATATATGGGAAATGTACATTCATACATCTATTTGTACACATGTGTACATTTACATATATGAACATGTATATTACGTATGTGAATACAGATGCACACAGACACACATATATAATGTTCAAGCAAAGAGGCAAATGTGTGCAATGCCACATAATATTCTGTAGGAAAAACTATGTTTAAACTGTTAGTTCTCCCATACATGTACAATCCATATGCTTAGTCAACTGTATAAAATAGGCAGAGGGATTGTATTACTGCAGGTTGGTACAAAGCATACTTCTACAAAAAGTATACTTTTTTTGTAAACAATCTTTACCAATAATAAATACTTATTATATTGAATTAATAAATACTTATATTATATTATATATACTTATAATACTTATTATATTATATTATAATACTTATTATATTATATAATACTTATTACATTATATATTATATTATATTATATTATGTTATATTATATTATATTATATTATATTATATTATATTATATTATATTATATTGAATTAATAAATACTTATTATATTGAATTACATTTGTTAATAGTTGTGATAAACAGATTTCTAATTCATGAAGTATAGTAGTAGTAACTATTGAAATTACTGATATAAACTTTTTAAGTCCAAGGAGATCGCTGAATTTATCAGACCAACCTTATACAGAGTAATGCATGGAGTTGTAATTTTTAATACCATTAATATTTATTTAATACTATATTTTTCTGGTGGTAATTTATTGTACAATGATATTTTCAGCAATTTTCAGTAATTCTTGGCATTTACAGGAAAGCACATCTTTTTTTACTCTGATGTAAAAATTCTGTGTTATGTAAACTGTCATTTGCATTCTAATCTGCAATTTGTTGTGTTGTTTTTTGTTTTAGTTTGCTTTTGTTATTTCTGCCACTAGATTTTATTTTTTAAGAAAATAAAAAAAAAATAAAATCAGGTAGCAGTCTTGCAGAAATAATTGTTCACATAGGCTTAGGGAATATATATATATATTATGTCTGTTACTGTTTGTGTGCATACATGCATGTGTGTGTATCTATTCATGTATGAACCTGTCAAGATTGTCTGGCTGCAAATCACAATTTACACATTTTAGGGATTGTCTAGTGACTGAAATAGCTTTTTTATTAATATATATACTTTCCTATTTAATGTATTTATTATCAAGTTATCTGGTAGTGGCTTTCTGATAAGTTTGCTTGACATCTTTCATTATAGATTATTCTGAGGAATGTTTGGAGAAGTTCTAACATCCCTAATGTTCGCCAACTGTATTAGAAATTATATGTAGAAAAAGCCTAGGTGTTTGAGAAGTGTCTTTTCTTTTCCTTTGCCATTCTGTTCCGGCATGGTTGTGATATAATCAGCATGTAAAACTGACCAAGATAATAATTGAACATGAATATCCTAATGTAAGTGTTGGGCTCATGCCAATGCCTTGGCAACAGTAACAATAGTAAGTGATAAACTAGAAATACATCAGTGGCTCAGGAAGGAACATAAGAATATAGAAGGCTGAAAGGCTCTAACTGGTCTTTCATTTCTGATTCACACTTTTAAGCATGGCATCATGGGAAGTGTTAGGAACACATTCAAGGAGGAAAAGTGGGAAGAAGTGGTCTGTCCCAAGTTATGTATTTAAGTCCAAAGTCCAGCGGTACTGCCTTTTTATCCCACCTTTCACATTCACCACACGCACCAGTTTACATGTTACTGATAAACTGCTCCAGCCGTTTACATCCTGAGTTCTGTAATTTAAAAGGTAAAGAGGAAGATGTTCACTCTTTTGATGATTCTCAGGCAGGAATTACCATCACTAAGCACAGAATAATTGAGGCTGAGGGGACCTACTGATATGTCTGCAATGGCTCATCCCTCTGCTTAGGGCAGATATAACTTCAAATTCAAATCAGGTTGCTCAGTCTTGTCCATGTCAAGGTCAAAATTTTCCAAAGATGAATCACAGAATCACAGAATGTTAGGGATTAGCAGGGACCATCTAGTCTAGTCCCCCAGTTAAGGTAATCTGTGAAGTCAGGTATATTTATTTTTAGCCTTTCCCTTTAATGAAGACTCTTAATTCAAGTAATTAGAAGCTCTATAGTGAAAACTTAAACTGGAAAAAATAATAATTAGATAACAAAGTCAAGAATGACAAAATAAGGAACTGACATATTTACAGTTTTCTGCAAAATTGTAATACCATCTCCCTGGGTATCAGGATGCATCAGATATGTTGTCACATGATCTTACAACTCCCACTCTCACCCAGCCTCCTAAGTTCATTCAGTGTGTACATGTAGCACACAGCGTAGCACAGTGAGGAAAAAAAAAAGAAAAGTAAATTACACAGACATATTTTCTCTGGTATTTTCTCACTATCAAGAAAAATGTAATAACTTTTGCAGTGCAAGCTAATTTATTTTGTAATAACAGTTGTACTTAATAAGCAATAATCAATAATCAATAAGCAATAATCAAACATGGAACCATTTATGCATTGTTCCTTCTATGAAAAGTATGACTGTGAGGCCTTTTTAATGAATTTAAAATATACCTGTTTGTTTTTTTTTTTTTCCCCTCCTTATTTCTGCCTCTTACATTCTGAATAGAGATACATGTACACATAATGGGTGTATGTTATACAGACAAACATCAGAATTATCTTAAAAAAATAAAGGAAAATAGAAGAAAACATTAAATTTGTCAGTGAATACATAGTATAATACTCTGGTATTAAGAACACTGCTTTACTTACTTTATACAGAAAAAGTAATCTCCTAGTTGAAGGAATAGAAAACATCTAGTCAAACATCAGGAGATCTCAAATACAAAAAGGTATAGTTGTTTTCTTCTTGTTGTCTCTTCATTTGGACTCAGATACACACAGGAGATATTTTAAACCAGAACTTTAATTCCAAATATAATACCCCTGTTTTTGTTATCAATAAAACATTTTTAAAGCACCTTTTTTCCACTTAACTCCTTGACTCTTGCCATTGCTGACCTATATGATTTTTTGTTTTCCTCTCAAGCTATCTCTTAGAGCTTGGTCTTTACTGAAGTCGTGTTTTTTTTTTTTTTTTTTTTTTTTTTTTTTTTTTTTTTTTTTATCCAGCTTCTCCACTCCATTCCTGAGTCTCTGTATTAGTTTTTCCTCAGTGGAAAAGAAATAATTAAGGACTACCTTAATTATTACCAGCTATGTGGACTTTTAATAAGTGTCAATAACTAAAAAGAATTCCTTTCTACTTCATTAAAAATAAGAAATAGATTTCAAAGTATTTCATTCACAGCTGTCAATTAATAGCAACAACATCCTGTAACTGCCTCTAAATTTTGTAATCTGTGATATGTTTAATGGTTACAGAACAAAACAAAATCTAAAACCACATGTTCAGAAAATAACTGGATATATGAACACAAGCAATTTAAATAGGTGATAGATCCATTTGGGAAGGTGTCAAACATCTATTAAATGCATTAACAGCTGTAAAATTAGTTGCCAAAATCTAATAAAAATATTGTCATCCTTGCAAGTATCAGAAAGATACATACCATATGAATTGTATCAGTGTTAATTCATCTATATTGTGCTCTAAACTGTTATCTTCAGTGCAGTTTGAGTATTTAGAAAGTCTGCCAAATTATGACCAAATAACTGAATTTAAATTAGCTAGCTTAATTCCTTTTTCTGTCTATAAATTATACATAACAGGGTAGCATTTTTTTTAATTATTTATTTATTTCTATTAACTTTATGCCCATTCAGTTGCTGCCCACTGCCCATTAGATTTTAGCACACATTTCTCTGCCTCGGTAGTGCCCTTTGCTTCTGTTCAACAGTAGCACATTAATTGTTTGTGACACACTTTTTACACGGTGAAACCTACATATTGGTGTTAATAGTCTTCAAATGGAGATGTCCATTTTTGTAGAGGAAAGAAGTCTGGAGGAACTTCTGTGGCTTGCCTCACTGCTAGCATGGTGGCAAGAGATCTTCAAATGGGGCAAGGGTTGATTTACTAGATGGGTTGCCTGGTATTTGTTCTGCTTCTTTTCCTGTATGTTCACTGTAGGCTGGTCTCCATGCCACATGGTGCAAGAGAGGTCATGCTGTTTGACTACTCCTGCATCCCCACAGCATTCAGATCTGACAAATATTTTAATATATTTCCTGTCCCCTTTTGCTCAATCAAGGCATGTTGATTTCCTTTGGAGCCATAGATCATAAAAACTGTATTTCTGTATGACAGTCAAAGATCAAAAGGTGCTCAGGGCTTTTTTTGGCTGAGGAAGAAAAGAATGCTGTACCCTACCTTCAGTGAATACTACTGTCAGAGTTATCTTGCTTCAAAAGCAACAAAATACTTTTGCATACTTAATAGTGCCAGGCAATGTCATTCATCCACACACTATTAAGAATATGCATTATGTGACCATTCATTCTGATATGGCCATATCCCACAGATATGATATGTCTATGTTTCATTACCTTTAACATTCAACAGAGGCATTAATTATATGTATTTCTGGAGTGATGTTTATGCAGAAGATAGTCACCCATGTATTAGTACCTGGGTACTTAGGTACTAATCCTTATATAATAGGTAGCTAAGTGGTACCTAGTTTGACATGGGGCTGTATTGCCACATTTGGAGTCTTGCTCTGTCATGGGCTGAGCAATTAATTAATTCAGATTCATTAGTAAAATGATGACACCAAAACCAGATACTGCTAGATAACACATATCAGCTGCTTCAGTTCTACAATCCTATCAGCTTTTCTGCTCACCACCCTTTCCACAAATTGCTGCTAGTGGCATAATCAGCTCTTTGAGTGCTTGGATAACAACACAACCCCTGAATGTCTGCTGTCTCAAAGAACAGGCTTCCTTTAGGAGACATCTTTCATTGCTTATCATCTCAAATCTCCTCTGAGAACTATGCTTGGAAATATTGTGTCTCGATGCATGATTTTAAATTTCAAGAAAGAAACAATTTTCTGATTTCTTTGTTATATAAGTTTGGAGATGGTGAATGTAGAATACATGAAAATCATTTGATACTACCAGTAGATATTCATGTCAAAACTATTTATGTTTCTTAGTCATAGAAAAATGTTTATATTTATCAAAGTTACCTACTAGCAGCTAAAAAAAACCTTTCTTATTGAACTCGTAAAATCAAGCTTATCTCCAAAGACTTTTTAAAATAAATGAAAATGATTTCATGACAAGTATCTAAGCTGAAAGATTCATTAAGTATCAAATATAACTTGATTAGATTTGGTTAAAACTGAATTTAATCTCTTATTAAACACCAATGAAGCTGAAAGTATAATAGGCTTTCATTTTTATTTTCTTTTTTTCTTTTCAGACTGATTTTTCAGATGTTCAGTGAAAATTCTAGCACAGGCAAAAGAAAGAAATACAGTCAGAAGTATTGTTTCATATCTGTTAAGCAGATTGGAAATTCTTACTTGTTCTAAATTGGCAAATATCTTACTTATAAAGTTATTAGCTTATGAACAAATGCTAACACATTCATTTCAGATGTAGCCAAGCACAAAAGACTTGTGTTTCACCTTGAAACTATGCAATAGCGGACTATAAAATCATACTGAATAGAGCAAGAACTTTCCCCTCATTCCTGACATATAGTAGTTACCACTGTTCGTGCAATTTGGTTCTGGAAATATGCAGTAACCAAGGCAATGCTTTGAACAACTCTTCTCAAACATCTGAATGTTGTTGTTGTTGTTGTTGTTTGTTTGCTTGCTTGCTTTTACCCAGATTTTCCTTCCATAAATGTCTCATTTTTTTCCATGAAATGCTAAACAACAGATCACTGCTAACTCTTAATGAAATGAAATTCTTTGCTTTCAAACCAATTAACGACAGTACTCTTTCAAAATTTCTACACTCCAGCCAAAAGTATAATAGTAGATTGTGCAGCCCTATGACAAAATACCTTGAAACAAAGTGGGCCTGAGTAGGTGAATGGTTAACTTGGTTAGTCTGCACTGTTGTAACAACTGTGCTATTAAGCCTGTGAGGTTGAAGCTACCTTAGCTATACAGGCTTGAGTTGAAGCCATCTTTGACTTTATCACTGGCCAAGTCAGGGTGCACTTTCATTCTGGAAACAATATAGTTAAATTCCCAGCAGTAGCCTCATGATAAAAAGGAATTAAACTTTGTTAAAGCTACGTATTAACCATAATTTATAGTTGTGTCCTGATTTCAGTTAGGACAGAGTTAATTTCCTCCTAGTAGCTGGTGGGGTGCTATGTTTATGATTAGGATGAGAGGAGTGCTGATAACATGCTGATGTTTTAAATTGTTCCAGAGCAGTGTTTATACCAAGTCAAGGACTTTTCTGCTCCTTGCTCTGGAGCAGAAAAGGGACATGGAGACTAGCATCTGGCTTACACCTATTTTTTTTATTTTTTTTATTTACCTCTAGATAATGAAACCCAAGCTAGTAATTTTTAAGATTATTTAGCCTCAGCAACTGTTATTTTACAGAAGCAATGTCTCACAGTAACATCTCAGGATTTGCCCAGGCCTACTGGATACCTCTGAGCCCTCTGCTCTCTTCAGAAGAGGTGTTAGTTTCTACTTTCTATAGGGAATTGCTTTGTCACATTTGGCACCCTTCCACCTAGCACTTTTCAGCATAGCAAGAGACATTGCTCAGCTCCCTGAGTTCCCTAAATGGGTTACAATGGGTGAACAATTGGCTAGCAGGTCAGGCTCAAACAGCAGTAGTAAATGGGGTTACATCAGGCTGGCAAACAGTCACTAGTGGGGTTCCACAGGGCTCCATTTTGGGGCCAATTTTCTTTAATGTTTTCATAAATGACTTGGACACAAGAATTGAAGGTATACTAGCTAAATTTGCAGATGACACTAAACTGGGAGAAGCTGTTGACTCCATTAAACTTTTGACTCTATTGAGCTGTTGACTCCATTGATGCCTTGCAGAGAGATCTTGACAAATTAGAGGGCCAAGCAATCACCAACAGTATGAAGTTTAACAAGAGCAAGTGTCAGATTCTGCACCTGAGATGGGGCAACCCTGGCTATATGTACACACTGGGGGACAAGAGGCTGCCCATGGAAGGGGGCTTAGAATTAGATGATCGTGAAGGTCCCTTCCAACCCAATCCATTGTATCATTCGATGCTCAAACATCAACCAGCTCCCTGCATTCCTCCTCTCTGCTGGACCATATAACATGAGAGTCATCCAAGCATGTCCCTCAGCAGGCCCAAATCTGCTCACTTCAAGTCCTCTGCTTTGCCTTGGTCCTATCTCTCAGCATCAACTCTACCTTTCAACCCTGGCTTACACTTCCCTGAGCAATTCATGTTGAGCGCTAAGTATGATGTACTGCAGGGTACCTCACCTCACTGGCTTCAAAATATCCCATGTCAGCAAGATGTCAGCAAGGAGTTCCCAAATCCCCTGGAGGGTTTATGTAAGGACATGCAGAACAAGAGAGACTTGGCTAGTTAATACCATCTGACAACAATCTTTTTTCTTCTGAAACAAAACCCATGCACACTATGGGAGGAGCTACTGGGCCTATGATGACTAAATGAGCATCACTCCCAATTATTTTAAACGTTAATATAACACACTAGGGTTAGGGTTATTAGGGTCAGTGTTAGGTTTAGTGTTATGGTTAGAGTTGGAATAGTGTTGGGATAGGGGTAGGGTTAGGTTTAGCTTTAGGGTTAGGGTTACCAATGTTAGAATAAGGGTTAATGTTAGAGTTAGCAATTAGGGTTAGGGTTCCAGTTTGGGGTTAGGGTTTGGGTTCATATTTAGGTTAGGGTTAGGATTAGGGTTAGAGTTTGGGTAGGAGTTAGGTTTTGGGCTAATCTAGGGGTAAGGCTTCGGATTAGTGTTAGGGTTATATGTATAGCTAAGGTTAGGCTTAGGGGTTGTTAGGGTTAAGTTTAGAGTTAGAGCTAGAGTTATGGTTAGGGTTATATATTAGGGTTACGGTTATCTATTAGGGTTAGGGTTAGGGATGATAGGAGTTTGCTGTTCAGGTTTAAAGTTAGAGTTAATGTCAGGTTTAGGGTTAGAATTATCAATATTAGGGTTAAGGTTATGGTTAGGGTTAGCAGTTTTGATTAAGGTTCTGGTGCCTGTTTGGGTTCGGGTTCACGTTAGGGTGTATGTTTGGGTTAAGGTTTAGGGGTTGTTAGGGTTAGGGTTAGGGTCAGGGCTAGGAATAGGGTTAGATGTAACCTTCCTTTTGCTGATCGCCATTTGCTGAGGCAATCGGCTCCAGGGCAGACATGTTCTGCAGCGGAGCAGGGGACCGAGGCGGGCAGGGCTTTTTGTCCGGCATCAAGGCCACTCGGGGGAGCCGCCGGGACCCGGCTGTCCTCACGAGGGAGGCTGACGAGGCACGGGCGGAGCCAGCAACGCCCCCTCCCAGGCTGTTTAAAAGTTGCCCCTAGGGAGCATGAGCGACCAGGAGCGCGGCGAACAGGACGGGCAAACAGGGCGTGGCACGTCGAAGGGCGTGGTGCAGCAGTTTGCGCGGCAGTTCGCTCAGGCAGGGCGAGTGGGGGGCCCATCGTCGCTCTGTTGCAGCTGCCTCTCCCTTCGGTGCTTGTAACCTGCTTGCGTGGAACCTGACCATGGTATCAACCAGGCAGAAAACCGTGGCCTCCGCATCTCGTGCGGCATCTCCAGCCACGGTCACCATGTGGCTACTCAGACGGAGGGCTCGGGGAAACACGCAAGCCGTCCAGGTCCTGGGCTGCAGAGTGTGCCCCAGCCTTCTGTCGGTCTCCGACAGCAGTGGTGGGTATGCCTGTGGGAGGTGTGCCCAGGTTGAAGAACTGCTCAGCCAGGTAGCGGAGCTCTGGGAGGAGGTGAACAGGCTCAGGAGCATCAGGGAATCAGAGAGGGAAATTGACTGGTGGAGATGCACTCTACCCTCTCTGAGGCAGGCTCACGAGCCTGCCACAGCACAGGCGTCTCCTGTTATGCAGAAGACGGAGGTTCCCTCCTCCTGCCAGGCAGCGGGAGGAGACCTAGATCAAGGGGAGGAATGGAGGCAGGTGCCTATTCGGGGTGGTAGGCGAGCCCTCTCTCTGCCCACCTCACCTTCTCATCTACCCTTAATAATCAATATGAAGGACTAGAACAAGACAATCTGAATGACAAAGTAGATAAAAACCCGTCCCAGTTGGAGGGGGCGCGTAAGACAAGGCGACCTACACGTCACATTGTCACATCATCCTTCAAAAAAGAAAGAAGGGCTATTGTTATGGGGGGCTCCCTTCTGAAAGGGACAGAGGGACCGATATGCCGACCGGACCCAACCTGCAGAGAAGTCTGTTGCCTCCCTGGGGCTTGGGTGAGAGACTTTGCCAAGAAAGTCAAGCACCTGGTACGGCCCACTGACTACTACCCGCTACTGGTCTTTCAGGCTGGTAGTGATGAAGTAGCAACGAGAAGTCCGAAGGCGATCAAAAGAGACTTTAGGGATTTGGGGCAACTACTTAGAGGATCAGGGGCGCAGGTTGTGTTTGCCTCTGTCCTTCCGATAGGGGGGATCGAAGCTGAAAGGCGTGCTGTTCACATAAACTTGTGGCTTCGAGACTGGTGTGACCGGCAGAATTTTGGGTTCTTTGATCATGGGAAGGTCTATGCTACACTGGGCCTGATGGCACCGGATGGGATGCGCCGCTCTCGGAGAGGGGTAAGGATCTTTGGTCAGGAGTTGGCAGGGCTGATAGATAGGGCTTTAAACTAGAGTTGAAGGGGGAAGGGGCTAAAACCAGGCACACCGGTGAAGACCTAAGGGATGGTACACTAGAATCAGAGGGGCTGTGTGCCAGGGAGGTCCTTCGGTCAGATTCACAAGGTGCTGAGTGTAAGGAGACGCACCTGAAGTGCTTCTACACGAACGCACGCAGTATGAGGAATAAAATGGATGAGCTAGAAGTCCTGGCCCAGTCCCGCAACTACGACATCATCGGCATAAGTGAAACCTGGTGGGATGAGTCCTGTGACTGGGGTGTTGCGATAGATGGTTACAGGCTCTTCAGGAGGGACAGGCAGGGTAGGCGAGGTGGTGGGGTGGTGATGTATGTGAAGCAGGGGCTGGACTGTGTGGAACTTCAGGTCGGCAATGGCAAAGTTGAGAGCCTCTGGGTAAGGATCAAGGGACGAACGAATAAAGGGGATGTCGTTGTGGGAGTCTATTACAGACCGCCTGGCCAGGACGATAGCGCCGATAAATTATTCTTTACAGAACTAAGAGAGGCCTCGAGATTAACTCCCCTTGTCCTTATGGGGGACTTCAACTTGCCAGATGTTAACTGGGAGTGCCACACGGCTGACACGAGCAAGTCCAGGAGGTTCATGAAGCACCTAGATGGTAACTTCTTGGTGCAGGTGCTAACGGAGCCAACTAGGAAAGGTGCCCTCCTAGACCTGTTGCTAGAAAACAGAGAGGGTCTGGTGGGAGATGTGGTGATTGGTGGCCGCCTCGGTCATAGCGACCAAGAAGTGGTTGAGTTCAAAATTTACGGTGACAGAAGGAAAAGTGCCACCAAAACCTCATCCCTAGATATGGGGAAAAGCAGACTTCAGGCTGCTCAGGGAACTAGTCAGCAAGGTCCCCTGGGAAACTGCTCTTGAAGGCCTCGATGTCCACCAGTGCTGGTCATTCTTTAAGCGATGCCTCCTAGAAGCACAAGATCAGGCAATTCCTAAATATCACAAGTCAGGCAGGCGGGGTAGGAGGCCGGCGTGGCTGACCAGGAACATTCTAATGGAGATTAGGCGGAAACAGAGAGTGTTTCGCTACTGGAAGGAGGGCCAGGTGTCATGGAAAGAATACAGGGATGCTGTTCGTGTTTGTAGGGAGAAAGTTCGTGTGGCCAAAGCACACCTAGAGTTGAAGCTGGCTGTGTCTGTGAGAGAAAATAAAAAGGGTTTTTTTAGATATGTGAATGGAAAAAGGGGAACTAAAGAATACATAGGGCCGCTCCTTGATAGGGAAGGTCTTCTCACAGACAATGACATAGGCAAAGCAGAGACGCTTAACGCCTTCTTTGCCTCTGTCTTCAATGCTGATGATGGGCTTCGGGACCCAGGGTGCCCTGAGCTGGAGGACCGGGACGGTGGGGATGACAAACTCCCAACCGACCCTGAACGTGTGCGGGATTTCCTACTCCACCTGGATCCCTACAAGTCCATGGGTCCGGATGGGATTCATCCCCGGGTGCTGAAAGAGCTGGCGGATGTCATCGCGGAACCTCTCTCAATTAATTTTCAACGATCCTGGGAATTTGGAGAGGTCCCGGTAGACTGGAAGCTGGCAAATGTTGTGCCGATTTTCAAGAAGGGTCAGAAAGAAGACCCTAGCAATGACAGGCCTGTCAGTCTCACGTCAGTGCCTGGTAAAATCATGGAGAAGTTGGTTCTCGAACTTATTGAGGCGCACCTGGGGGACAAAGCAGTCATTGGTCCCAGCCAGCATGGGTTTGTGAAGGGTAAGTCCTGCCTAACTAACCTGATTTCCTTTTATGATAAGATCACCTGTATGGTGGACCAAGGGAAACCAGCTGATGTGATTTTTTTGGACTTCAGCAAGACTTTTGACACGGTTTCCCATAGGATCCTACTGGACAAAATGTCCACCATACAGATAAATAAAAACATCATACGATGGGTGAGCAACTGGCTAAAGGGCAGGGCCCAAAGGGTTATGGTAAATGGGGCTGCGTCAGGCTGGCGGGCGGTCACCAGTGGGGTCCCTCAAGGCTCCATTTTAGGGCCGGTACTTTTCAATATTTTTATAAACGGTCTGGATGTAGGAATAGAAGGTATTTTGAGCAAGTTTGCTGATGACACCAAACTTGGAGGAGTTGTGGACTCAAATGAGGGTGGAAAGGCCTTGCAGAGGGATCTGGATAGGTTGGAGAGCTGGGCAATCACCAACCGCATGAAGTTCAATAAGAGCAAGTGCGGGGTCCTGCACCTGGGACAGGGAAACCCTGGCTGCATGTACAGACTGGGCGATGAGACGCTGGAGAGCAGCCTAGAAGAGAGGGATCTGGGGGTCATGGTAGACAGCAAGTTGAATATGAGCCAGCAGTGTGCCCTGGCAGCCAGGAGGGCCAACCGTGTCCTGGGGTGCATCAAGCACGGCATCGCTAGTAGGTCAAAGGAGGTGATTGTCCCGCTCTACTCTGCGCTGGTGCGGCCTCACCTCGAGGACTGTGTGCAGTTCTGGGCACCACAGTATAAAAAGGACATGAAACTGTTGGAAAGTGTCCAGAGGAGGGCTACGAAGATGGTGAAAGGCCTGGAGGGGAAGACGTACGAAGAACGGCTGAGGTCACTAGGCCTGTTCAGCCTGGAGAAGAGGAGGCTGAGGGGAGACCTCATCACAGTCTACAACTTCCTCGTAAGGGGGTGTCGAGAGGCAGGAGACCTTTTCTCCATTAACACTAGTGACAGGACCCGCGGGAACAGGGTTAAGCTGAGGCAGGGGAAATTTAGGCTTGACGTCAGGAGGGGGTTCTTCACAGAGAGGGTGGTTGCACACTGGAACAGGCTCCCCAGGGAAGTGGTCACTGCACCGAGCCTGTCTGAATTTAAGAAGTGATTGGACTGTGCACTTAGTCACATGGTCTGAACTTTTGGGTAGACCTGTGTGGTGTCAAGAGTTGGACTTGATGATCCTTAAGGGTCCCTTCCAACTCAGGATATTCTATGATTCTATGATTCTATTCCTTGGGAAGGTTACCGAAATATATCAAATATTTTCCTTTAATACTTCTCCTGATTCATTTTGACTTCTTTCCATTTATATATCACGTAGCTGACTTGAGCAGAACGACATTTCATGTTTGTGTGCAACTGCACTAAAAAGTTTTATAAACCAGGCTTCATATGCTTGTCTTCCAAAGCAGTAGGTGATGATTCTGAAGTTTACTCTGAGTTCAGAAAAGTTAATTATCTGAGATTTGCTTCTGCAAGTTTTCCCCATTCAGATTTCATCTTTCCTCATCTATCAATGCACATTTGCACCTGTGTTCAACACCAGCATTAGTCCTGAAGTTAGAGAACATTCATTTAATTCTAAATCCTATCTGTATGGGACTATCTTGCTGTTTTTTACTGTATCTATCTTTGACTGTTCTAGTTTCCTTTATAATATCAATCTCAGTTTGACTTTTGTGAATTCTTACTTATTCTTACTTATCCATAATGTTTCTGTGTTTTGAGAAAGAGCTTTCTTTGATGGTCAATCCTATATTAAATTCCATTAAAGAATATATATTTTTTTCTTCATGATATCCTCTGTGAAATCATTATTCATCCAGTTCTAACTGGAGTTGTTCCCCACAGATTTTCTCTTCTGTTTGGGAAACAGGGTCCAGATAGCTTTTACAACACCTTTTGATTTAATGAAATTTAAGAGTTTGTTCAGATCATCTGTCATTGCTGGCTCCATTTCTTAGTTTCTACAGTCTCAAAGACAGAGAAACCTAGACCTTAGTAACAGAACAACTTATTTATATATTCTTATAAACTGGACAAAACATGTCCATTTCCAGTTGAAACATTATCTGATAAATAGCTATCATCCCAGTCCTTTTCTCAGTTGTTAACAACTGTCTATTCCTCAAAAATTACAGCCCTTTCCAATCTTCAAGATGCGTTTTTCAATTGATTGCTCCATTCTGGACAAAACAAGCCAGGTTAATTTAAAGAGTTTGAAAGTTTTTCTTTGCTAACCCAGCTATTTTTGTTTGAAATTTGGATTAGAAAGTGATCAAGGAAGCATCTCATCCAGCAAAACCCATACATCAGCAGTTTTCAAGAGGATATGGCAGTGCAGGATGAGCTTGATAGCGATAAACTTTTGTCCAGAAAACCAAGAGACAGGAGATGATGTGCATGCATATTCTAGTTCTCTCACAATGCAAAGTCGAACAGGTTACGTCAGAATATCTTTGACGGTATTTTAGATGCATTTATTTGAAAACATTACAAAATGGCAAAAATTGATTTTTGTATATTATTGAATGAGATTAGAGTTTTAAGGGTAGCATTTATGTTTAGACTTTATATATTTATGTATATTATACATTTTCAAACTTAGGTATGTGTTTAATTATTCATTAAACATTAAACATCCTAATTAAAGGAATGATTTTGTGACACAAAAGCAATTCATAATCTTGTTCAGAACAGGGTAAGTACCCAAAATTGCTGTATCAACATAGCAAAAAACAGCAAGTATGATACCTCACGTAACAAAGAAGTGAAACTTTTTTTTTATTTTATTTTCAGATAATGTAACATTATTTAGTCAAAATATTATCAGTTTTCTCCTTTCTTTAGAAAAATGAGTTAACAAACATTTAACTTGGAGAACACCAGGTATCCAGGATCCATTGTTACAATGTGGAGGTAGTATACAAGTTCCTACAAACATTCCTATATTGTTATGACACTCCTACAAAAGCTGTCTTGTATTCTAAGCTAAGTCCTTGAACTTGGATAACAAAAGAGGGCCAGTTGAAGCACAGTTTTCTGAGAATATTTCATCTTGTTCTTATTTTTACAAAACATATACCCATAGTGAAGTTGCTGTACAATATTCTGTTAGTCTTGGAAATATATCATTCTATTTCTGCCATTAATCAGAAACAACTTTTTCCTCACTGTACACTTCATTTGTGGTGAGCAGCATTTGCATTTCTAGTACATGCCTACTTGTTATCAGGGCTTATGTGAGCATCCGTCTTTTCAGATTTCCCATTCCAATAACACTATTGAGTAAATCTTTTGTGATCTCATTTTTATCAGATCATTATTTATGATAATGTTTTAAATGATCATAGTTATATGCTAGTTTAATTTACTTGGAATAGTAATGGGATACAAGACATAATTAACTGACAGGTATTTCTCAAAGTATATTATACTTACAACTTTCCTAAATTAAGCCAAAGAGTCCTCAGAGCTTTTGAAAATCTGATGGTTTATTTGAGGCTTGGGGGATACTAAGATATCTGCAGATACTAAGATATCTGCATCTGCTTAACTTGGACATGGGAGAAATTACTTTGAAACTTAAGAAACCAAACATTTATATAGTGTACAAAGAAGTACATATGATTGTCCAAACTACAAGCACTTAGATGTTTAACTACACATTTTATTTTAATGGCAATTAGATATCTAAATCAGAAAAATCTTGTGCACCTTGTTAAGTTTCTTAACTGTAAAATATAGTGACACACCACAAGATGGTAATTACAGTCTACAGTATTTGTTCTTTCTTGTTCTGTATAGCAATATATAGAATTTCAGAATCATTGAATGGCTTGTGTACTTCAGTATGTTCCCATGATTCATCACACCTAGTAAAAAATGTCTTCCTAATGTCCTAATCTAAATCTACCATCTTTTACTCTAAAGTTGTTAGCCCTTGCCCTGTCACTACACCTCTACAAATTTCTTGTAGACCATCTTTAGGTACTGGAAATGTTGCTATAGGGTCTCCTCTTCTCCAGACACAACAACTCCAAGTATCTCATCCTCTTTTCACAGGAGAGACATTCCAGCCCTCTGATCTTCCTTGTGGCCCTCCTATAGACCTGCACCCTGTCCTTCTTATGTTAGTGGTGCCAGAATATTCTTGTGGAACGAAAATATGCCAATCAAAAAATGTCCAAACTACCTTGTAGTTAAAAATATAACAAGTATTGAATACAATCTTCCCAACAGAGAGACAGAAGCTGATCCTTTTTGTCTTGACTAGCATGTCAAATTATTGTTTAAATAGATGTAGCACCAGAAAATCAAGACCCTGCTCCCCCCTCTATCTTTAAATCACATTCCCGTGATGTTCTGCATTTTAGGAATTAATTACAAATTAATCATTTGTCTGTAAAGCTTTTTATAACACATTTCAGTTTTGTTTTTAGAAACAAACAAATAAATAAAATAGAGGGGGCTAATACACTAGCTACTGCATTAGAAACATTATCACTGATAAAAATCAGATATGCAGGAGCTTATTTGAACTGTTCAATGACATTAAAGATTAGTTGTTATAAATATAGGAATAACTGCAAAGATTTTAACTTATTCCAAGGTTTTTCTTTGAAGAAGAAAAATATATATATATATATCAAACAAATAACATCCTCTTATTCAAAATCTAATAATAGTTCATAAAACAGAAAGCAGAACAGTGACATATGTTTCTCTTGTTTATATGTTTATATGTTATAACAGTTTATATGTTTCTCTTGAAACATATAAAGAACATTGTAATGTTTGTCTTAGTGATGACTTGCATTGCTTTCCTATTTCTTTTCACTGAGCTCAAAGGCACGCACTCTTTGAAACTTATTGGAAAGTTAGACTTGATAAATTCCAGAATCTTTTTTTTTTTTTCCCCCAATGTAAAAGTGCAATACAATAGATAAGGTGATAAAAACTTAGAAACACATGTTAATTGTTTTAGAAAGTCCTTACTGCAATGAAATACCCAGCTGAAATACTTTAGTAATATTCTCAGTTTATCCATGGAGTAGAACTATCTTGTTTTCTCAGTAATCTTTATTACTAAAAGTGAAAAAGGAAAAATAAAAAAAACAAAGAACTGCAGATATTAGTGCAGTAAACTATACTTCTAATCTCTCTGTCCCCCTTATTTATCTAACTGAGATTCCCTTCATGTCTCAAAAATGATATTTTTATTTTATTTTTTAATTTTCTATTTTTAAGAAGCAGAGTTAGTCATAGAAAAAAAAGATGAAGAAGAAAACACTGAAGTGAGCTGAAAAGAATCTGGATATATCTAAATGTAGCATAATATAAATGACTAAATGATAAGGCACAAATCATCATGCTAGGAGGCTATTCTGCCAGCACTCTCACTAGAATCACAAGGTTTTTCACTAACAAGGGAACTTGGAGATGACAGTAGTATTCCATATGAGTAGCAGACTTTGGTGTCAGAGTGATACCACAAGTATCACTTTTTGCCAATTTGTAAAAAAAGTACCTCCCGTCATGTAGTATAGTCTAAACATAATATCATAGAATAATTAAGGTTGGAAAAGACCTTCAAGATAGTCTGGTCCGACCGATCACCCTACTACCAATGTCACCCACTAAACCATGTCCCTTAGTGTCAGGTCCAAATTTTCCTTGAACACCTTGAACCCCAAGGGACAGTTCCCCTTCCCCTTCCCCTTCCCCTTCCCTTCCCTTCCCCTTCCCCTTCCCCTTCCCCTTCCCCTTCCCCTTCCCCTTCCCCTTCCCTTCCCCTTCCCTTCCCCTTCCCCTTCCCCTTCCCCTTCCCCTTCCCCTTCCCCTTCCCCTTCCCTTCCCCTTCCCCTTCCCCTTCCCCTTTTCCTTTCTGTGATTCACATTTCTTAAACCATGAATTAACAGGATTTTCTTGCATGTGCTTTTTGTTTATTTATTTATTTTTTTTTTCCCTGGAGGCATAAAACATCCTCACAGTTTCCATGTCACAGAAATTAATATACATTTTTCCTTCATTCCTGACATTTTTCAGAAGCTTTCAAGATGTTCATATTTTATAAAATATCCAAATATGTTAATAGAAAATAATGACAGAAGTAGCTACTTCCCTCAAGGTATCAAGTTGTTTTCAACATGGATTAGAGAATATTCTGTGTATCTTACTGCTGCAGTGAAACTTTATGCACTGTATTAATTGGAAATGTTTTCCACACTGCTTCAGTAATCAATTTCCAGTCCTGGGCAGCAGACCAAAATCTGCTAAGGATCAGCATCCAATGCCCTTAGCCAGAGTAATTTAGCTTTTTTTTTTTGCTTTTTTTTTTTTTTTTTTCCCCACACAAGTAAGATTTACACCCATTAAGAAGAATCAGCAGGAAATAGGAAGAAACTGGACTAATGAAGTTAGCATTCAGAAGACATGAAAGGCTAATTATAAATGGAAAAGAACACTGAGCTTGGCGATCCTGAATTTTGATTTTATGTATCAATTCTGACCAGAGAATGAAAAATTAAAATGGACTCATACAAGCAGCATAAATAAATTAAACAGCTACTCTAGTGACTTTCTACTTGAGAAATCTGCAGATTTGATTTTAATTAGCTAGTTAGAAATAACAGTGATAAGGGACAGAAACTGTGGGTGTGTTAAACTCCACATTTCTCCTTCCCAACTACCTCAGTGCCTGTCCATGCTGTTGATGGAATATCAACTTTGTCAATTCACTTTGTCTTTGTGAAATAATGAACTAATCAACATTTTTGTTTCATTAAAAGGCCTTCCAGCTGAACCAAATAACTGAAACTTTGGTAATATTAGAACTGAAGTTCTGATTTCTGAATGAGAATAATTTACCTTGTTGAAAATGGCTATGAAAGGGTACAGAGAATTTACTAAAAAACATATTCCTTCCTTTCATGAAAACTGAAAGAAATAAAAAGGGGCATCTGTAAATCTATGCTTGAAAATACACACACACACACATATATATATAAAGAGCATAAATTATTTGATTTTTTTATAAGTAATATCATAATTAGAGACAGCTTCAAAGTGGGCTAAGAGCATGAGCTGTAAGCATGCTGTATTTACTGATAATTCAAATACACAGTATAGGTTGGAGTGATCTTTCTGTATATTTTCAAAAGCATTGAGCTTCAACTGAAACTGAAGTCATTTAATTCAGTGCAAGTTTACCTACTTCATGAGAATGCTCATGAGAATGTGTCTCAAAGGGAATTCAGAGCACAATTTGTAATGAATATTATAATGCAAATCCATTTGTTTCTCTCTGGAGGATTATTCAATTTGTTATTAGCAATATATGTGTTTAGACACTTATTTAAATAAGTTATATATTATTTTAAAAAAGCAAAAAAAAAAAAAAAAGCATGATTAAAAGAATTTATATGCATCTGTGATTAACCCTCTTCTATTCATATGCATTATTTATGGATTATATTCCTTTCTCAATTAGGAATATATAAAAGTTGAGCATACACTCATGTCTGATATATTCCTGTCAATGTATTAAATTAACTTCTAAGGAATATTCACATTTTTTCATCTCCTGAAATGTGTGTTCACATGCAATTTTATAACTCAAAATTACTGTAAGCCCCATAGGAGAGGAGGGTAGGGAAGGGAAGGGGAGGAAAAGGGAAGGGAAGGAAGAAAGGAGGGAAGGATGGAAGTACAGAAGAACGGGAAAATCTTTTGGCCTCTGTATTATCTACCACTCAAAAGCATGCTACAAATACAGGTGACAATTCAACTCCAATGACAATATCAGAGACTTTTTATGCTGGGATTTCAAACACAATAGAAAATTCATGTAATTTCTTGATACTGGTCCTGATTATTTGATAAATTTAATATGTGTGAAAATTAAGTGTCTAGAAAGTCTTTTGTATTTATTAAGGTGGAAAGTAACACCGTAGATAGTTATGCCATAGAGACATTGTTCTAGTGTTAGGTGTTGTTCTTCTACATGAGGAGGAGAAGGGGAAGGGGAAGGGGAAGGGGAAGGGGAAGGGGAAGGGGAAGGGGAAGGGGAAGGGGAAGGGGAAGGGGAAGGGGAAGGGGAAGGGGAAGGGGAAGGGAAGGGAAGGGGAAGGGGAAGGGGAAGGGGAAGGGGAAGGGGAAGGGGAAGGGGAAGGGAGCAGAGCAAAGAGAAGAGAAGAGAAGAGAAGAGAAGAGAAGAGAAGAGAAGAGAAGAGAAGAGAAGAGAAGAGAAGAGAAGAGAAGAGAAGAGAAGAGAAGAGAAGAGAAGAGAAGAGAAGAGAAGAGAAGAGAAGAGAAGAGAAGAGAAGAGAAGAGAAGAGAAGAGAAGAGAAGAGAAGAGAAGAGAAGAGAAGAGAAGAGAAGAGAAGAGAAGAGAAGAGAAGAGAAGAGAAGAGAAGAGAAGAGAAGAGAAGAAAGGCTTATGAAAAAAATATGAGCATAAGCAGAAAGCATCATAAGCAGAAAGGCTTGTGAAAAAAAAAAAAAAAAAGCCTTCGGTAATACTTAGATTGGCTTTCAGTTCACATGGTCTAGCATTGCAATATAAGTGTAAGGGCAGTTTCAGAAAGGAACAGCCGGTTACAGGGTTGATTTGTCCTTCTTGAAAGAGAAGCTGTCATCAAAGTAACACCTTTCAATGATAATTACTGGTGCTAACATTCAGTTTCTACTATGCCAACTCCTTATTCTACCAAGCTGTTATCATTCTTGGGGAATGAAAAAACATCCCAGAGAGTCTTACAAATAGCACTACTGAGGACAAATGGTAAAATTCCTGTATTGGATGTAATAAAAATATACCAGATAGAACTACATTGGTACATAACTTTCTTTAGATTAGGGAAAATCAAAGACAATGCAAGTCTAGACTTGCAAACGTTGAGGACAGTACAGGGTCCTACATAGTAGTAAAGGGTCATTTCTGAACAGGTCATCTTGAAAATAGTCTGCAAAGGTGACCTTAGCTGAGAAAGTGCAAAAACAGTTGGAAGAGGTTGGACAGTTTTTTATTGTTGCCACAAGACTGCCACTTAATGAGTTTTCTTAAGGTCTTTTGTTCATCTCTTCAGTATTTGTGCATGAATATAGTGCACTTACTACAGATGAATATTTAACTACATTAACAAATGTGCCTTTACTCTTACTTAATCTTTTAAAATTTATTTATCTTTAAAATATATCTATATCAGGAAACATCTTTTTGTACTTCTCTTAGCTTTCCCTGAATAATAATGGTGTTACATGAGGTAGCATAAAAATGTATTTGAAGTCTCATCATATTTTTCTGAAAAATCTTTATTAGACAATCAGAGCTGGATTGTCCTCTGTCTCCTTTGTCTGAATAAATCTGTGTAAGTTTTCTTCTATTGACTGATTACATTGCTACAACACTGAATGAAACAAATGATCTTGCTAAGGTTATTTATAATTGTAAAACTGCATAAATGTTATGCTGCTGTGATTTTATGGGCTTCTTATTCTGTAGTGCCTGCAGTTTGTAGAAACTGTGCATTGCAAAATAACAGCTACTTGCCATCTGTGGGAAGTTGTGGGGCTTGGGTTTTGTTTCATTTTGTCTTTTTGTAGTTTCTGTTGTTGGTTTCTGGGAGTGTGCATGTGGGCAAAAGCTGTGCAAAACTGGCCCTTGGGGCTGACAAAGTATATTTCCTTAATATGTGTTTTATAGCAGTTCCATTTCCTTTTTACTTACAATTTTATTTGGCTTTTTAAGTTATGCTAAGTGCTAGGCCTATTCTCTTCATTTGTTTCTAAATGGCAGCTGGCATAAGATTTAGGAAACCTGAAGTAAGTAGTCCAGATATCTTCCTAATTCAAACAAATAATCTTGCTTCACTACGTCCTTTTTTTCCATTGTGTTACTTAATTCCTATGGGAATTAAACTACTTGAATAATTAAGACTTGACTGTAAATTGTCATTTGAGTGGGACAGCAAGAAGGGAGAATAGGATTGCAGTGATTTCCTTTTTTTTTTTTTTTTGTTTTAGAATCTAAACAAATGATGCTGGATACTTATACTGCAAGAAATTTCTTGAAGCCCACAAATAATCTTACTGCATGTAATAAATTAAGTATCCTATCTTAGAATTAAAGTTCTAAAGAAAAATAATGTTCTCTACAAAAATAATTTTAAATGATAAAAAAAAAGAGAGAGAGAAAAGAGTGCTTTCCTTGGATGAAGGATGAAGGCAGCTTCAAATGGAATGAAATTCTATTCCACAGAAAAATAGTATCCTGAATCCACAATAAGGACAGTTGCAGTTTAGTTTTTGCAGGTTGACTGCATGAGTTATCATAGAATCATAGAATTCCTTGGGTTGGAAGAGACCTTAAAGATCATCTAACTCCAACTCCCCCTGACATAGGCAGGGATGCCACCCACTATGGTGGCAGGTTGGCCAAGGCCCCATCCAGCCCGGCCTTGAGCACCTCCAGGAATGGGGCATCTGCAACATCTCTTGGCAACATGTCCCAGTGCCTCAGTAATTTTTCAGTGAAGATTTCATCCTAATGTCTAATCTAAATCTATTGCCTTTTAGTTTAAGACCATTCCCACTTGTCCTATCATTATCTACCTGAGTAAGGAGTCCTTCTCCATCCTTTTCGTAAGACCCCTTTAGTACTTAAGGTCACAATGAGGTCTCCCTGGAGCCTTCTCTTCTCCAGGCTGAACATGCCCATCTCTCTCAGCCTTTCTTCATAGGAGAGGTGCTCCAGCCCTCTGATCATCTTTGTAGCTTTCCTCTGGACTCGCTCTTACAGGTCCACATCTTCTTGTACTGGGGGCCCCAAACCTGGATGCAGTACTCCAGGTGGGGTCCTCACGAGGGCAGAGTAGAGTGGGACAATCACCTCCCTCAACTTTCTGGTTATGCAACTTTAGATGCAGCCCAGGATCCACTTGGCCTTCTGAGCTGCAAGCATACACTGCTGGCTCATGTTGAGCCTTTCATCCACAAGATCTCCCAAGTCCTTTTTTGCAGGGCTGCATTCAATGAGTTCTTCTCCTGGTCTGTACTCTTGTCTGGGATTGCCCTGGCACAGCTGCAACACCTTGCACTTAGACTTGTTGAACCTCACACGGTTCACTTCTCCATCCTGTCCAGGTCTCTGAATGGCATCTCTTCCTTCTGCTGTATCAACCACACTTCTCAGCTTGGTGTCATCTGCAAACTTGCTGAGCGTGCACTCAATCCCATTGTCTATGTCATTAATGAAGATATTGAAAAACACCAGTCCCAAGACAAAAGCGGTGACCCCTGAGGGACACCATTTGTCAACAGTCCCTAGCTAGACATAGAACCAATGACCACTACTCTCAGAGTGTGGATGTTGAGCCAAATCCTTATCCACTGTGTGGTTTACCCTTCAAATCCATACCTTTCCCATTTAGATATTAGGATATCCTGTGGGGCTGTGTCAAAAGCACTACAGAAGTCCAAGTACATGACATAAGTCTGTCTTCCCTTGTCAACTGATGCAGTCACTCCATCATAGAAGGCCACCAAATTGGTCAGGCATGATTTGCCCGTGGTGAAGCCATGCTGGTTTTCCCGGATCACATCTTTGTCTTGCCTGTGCCTTAACATTGCCTCCAGGAGGATTCATTCCATGATCTTCCCAGGCACCAGTGAGACTCACTGGTCCTGTAGTTCCCTGGGTCTTCCTTTCTATCCTTTTCAAAAATAGAAGTGATGTTTTCCTTTTTCCAGTCACCGAGGACTTCACCTGACTGCCATGCTTTTTCAAATATTGTGGAAAGAGGCTTGGCAACTACATCAGCCAATTCCCTCAGTACCCTGGGATACATGTCATCAGGGCTCATAGACTTGCAGTTGTTACATTGCATCTAGAGGTCCTAAACTTGCTCTTCACTGTTCCCCCAGCCTCCACCTAGAGGTTTAGGGTCTCAAGAGATGTGGGCAACCTGACTGGCCATGAAGAGCAAGGCAAAGAAGTTAAGTGCCTTCTCCACATCTGTCATTACCAGTTCTCTTCATTTGTCAGAGTCTCTACACTCTCCTTAGTCTTTCTTTTGCTGACAATGTACTTGTAGAACCCCTTCTTGTTATTCTTTGCATCCCTCGCCAAGTTTAGTTTTGTCAGTGCCTTTGCTTTTCCTGATCCCATCCCTGCACATCCAGACAGCATTTCTGTACTCTTCCCAGGGCACATGGCCCTGTTTCCACCATCTGTGCATTTCTTTTTTTGCCTAAGTTTGACCAGAAGATCCTTATTTTAACCATGCCAGTTTTCTACCTTCCTTGCTTATTTATTACACATGGAAATAAATAGCTCTTGTTCTCCAAGGAGAATATCCTTGAAGAGTTGCCAGCTCTGATCAGATCCTCTGTCTCTAAGGACCACATCCTATGGGATCTCACCCACTAATTCTAAGAACAGCTGGAAGATGGCTTTCCTGAAGTTCAGGGTCCTAAAAAGTCCAGGGACTTTATTTTAGGAGTCTCATAGATTGCTTACTGCCTGACGTGCCTTTTCCAGCAAATATCTGGGTAGTTGAAAGAGGATGAGAGCCTGTGAGCACAGTGCTTCCCGTAGTTGGAGCAAGAAGGCCTCATCAACAGGTTCCTTTTAATTGGGTGGCCTGTAGTAGACCCCAACCACAAGATGTTATTTGTTGGTCCAGTTCTTAATTGTTACCTACAGACTCTCTGCCTGCTCTTGTCTGTTTCTTAGAGGGAACTCTTTACAGTCTGCACATTTCTTAACATAGAAGGCAACCCTCTCCCCCCCCCCCCCCCCCCCCCTTCTTTCCCTGCCTGTCTTTCCTGTAAAGCTTGTAGCCGCTCTATTCCAGTATTCCAGCTGTATGATTCATACCACCATTTCCTTGTTCCTTGTTTGAAAAAACAGGACAAACAGACTTAATTTCAGTAAACCAGGGGCAGACAACCTTAATTTCTTTCAAATTCAGGAAAATATTCTTTCCCTTTACTGCAGCTCTTACAAAGGCAAACTCCTGTTGTCCAGTGTGTCCTTGAGGTCTCTAGATAGCACTGAGGCCCATAGTTCTTGACATCTTAACTGAAAGAAATTTGAGCTTGATATTTGCTTTTATTACTAATATTACACTTCTGCATGGCCCTGGAAAGTTGATCTAGGTTATAAAATGTTAAAAGTGATCGTGGCTGAGATGAATTAGCGATCAGAGGACAGGAGAAGCAATCAATAGCACATGATGAGTACAATCTATCACAATGCTACCTCCACAACGTAGTTGGGATGCAATTTCATGTATCAAGACACATATCACATTCCACCTTCAGGGTTGCTTTCTTCCTATGCAGCACTTACTGGATCATCTTTCTGTTGTTATTTCTCTGCACATAATTGAGATTATTATTAACAATTGATTTTTCCTTCATTGTTTGTGCCAAAAAGAACATCCTCCACCTTAACAACAGTCAAAATCTGTGGCATAACCAAACTAAATAGCTTATTAAAAAAAAAAGAAGGGAAGGAGAAGGAAGGGAAGGGGAGAATGAAAAAGTGGATAGTGTAGCACCTCAAGAAATTGGTTGCAAAATTACTTTACATATAAATGTGACATATATATTTTAGAATTTTACAATTAACTCTGAATGAGTTCTGAGAAGTCCATTCAGGGCTAGTGTGTAATGGCAGTCTGTATAAACATGTCAAGGGTCAAGTTATCATCCAGTAAACCAAGATAAGAATCCCTAATTTGCATATTTTTATATACTACTGGGAAGGTTCTTTTGTGATTTGAATTTCTAAAAGTTTACATGAAAATTATAATATGTTCAACTTAAATTTCACTGAGATCTCTCACTGTTACTGTTCAACTTCTGTTCTGTGATCCACCTTTGTAATCAACTTTAATTATTATGGAAGACAGAGTGTGATTCAAGCATATATTACTGTTGCTACTTAATTTCTTTCTTTGGATTACACTTTTATATACCCATAAAAAGTGTCCTGTTTATATTACTCTAGGCATAGTCTTTTAAAATGTCTTGGCTTATTGTTGGCAAGGGAACATTATAATGTGGATAATGATGGGATAATAACTTTTATTTTGAACTTCTATTACTTAAAATTTTACAGCATTCCCAGGACAGGATGTGCACTGGGGCTTGTTAGCTCTGTAATTGCAATCCTTACCTTGACGGCATTTTGTATGCCCAGCATCCAAATGGACAGCCAGGGAACTGAAGCCTGAAGATGTTTTGTTCATTCTTTTGATTATTCTCAGAGTGGCTGGATTCAACAAGGAGGATCTTAAAGACTCCATATCTGGAAGCTTTTGAAAAGACTTTCCTTGAGGTTAGCTAACTCACACTTGGAGTTCTCATCTAAATTTTGCACCTTCAGAACAAGTAGGCAGCTAATACAGATCCATTGTGCTGTGGTCTAATTACAGGTGTTATCACATAACAGGACAATGAATATGCCACTACCAGTGAACCCAAAGGAATTAGCATAGTTCAGCTCTGCAAGTAATCTGAAAATAACATATTTACTCTCGTTCAGGCCAAGCATGATGACCAAAATGTGTTTCATATCGCATACTACTTCTTCATTTCAGTAGAAAAATTTCATTACTCTATACTGATTTAACATGGGAAGTGCATATAATTCCACCCAGAAAGACATTGTTAATTGCTAGTGTGTCTATGTCTGTGTGTATAATATATATATATATATACAGGACACATTCTTCTCCATTCTGTTTTAATTGAACACTTTTTTAAAAATAGGATGAAAAAGCATTTCCAATTACCCAGTGACATCCTTTGTTATTCCTGACATATTACATATGGCAAGGATTCTTCAGATAGAGTTTCTTGGTGAGAAATTTCTCTCAGACCACCTCATTTATCCTTTTGCTCCTAGCCAAATATTTTATCTATTTTTAGTTTCTAAACAGCCTACATGTGTGTAAATACCCTGCGCTGAGATTTTGTGTTCTTTAGAGGTTAATATATATGCGAGGTTAATGTATATGGTCAGTACTGGAGACTGACTGGAGTTCTTTAGGAAACCCCTCTCTGGTGGAGAAATGGTTTTAGAGGTGACATTCTTCCCCCTGGGGTCAAGAATGACTTGTTTCCAACAGTAAAGGAATAACTTGTTGATAAACAATATGAAGTAATAAAATCTTAGCTTTTCTATAAACATAAAAATGCAACAAAGTCTGCATAAATTCACTCTATTCTGCTCACTGTTAAAACACACTGTATATAGAAAAAAAATAATTCAATGACAGTAAGTAGGCAGCTACAACGTTCTAATGCTGAGAAATATGGTGGAGCAGATTCCTTCAAGGCTTTGCATATCTGTGATGAATGGATAAGATTACTTCTGCACTGGTCCTGAGAACAGAAAACACTGTGGGAGTACTGCAGGTACTGAGGCAATAATATCTCTTTACAGAAAATCTCTATTTTAGCTTTTATGAAGCACCTCCCATAAGCAGGTTAAAACATACTTCAAGGACAATGGTACTGAAGGTACAGGTGTTTAGATGGTATATCGTACACTCTTGCAGTCTGGCACAGTGAATAAAGAAGTAGAAAGACACAGAACACAAGAAAACAAGGTCTTAAGAGTAGTTTCCTGCATCTGTATTATTAAGCATGGATTTTCAGTCACATCCTTTGTGACATGGAGCGTTTCTCTCTTTCTCCTTTTGGTGACCAAATGTAAAAACAGTAACTACAGTATTGACATTCCTCGGTTTGGCCATGAGTCATGCATAAGATGTTACAGCCTTTTTTTGTGTTTCAGTGTACAGATGGCATAAATGCTCTTATTACAAGAAAGAACATTTTAAGGATTATTACTGATTCTTATGTGGAAACAATTCTGCACAACACTATTAAATCATCAGGTAAAGTCTGTATAAGTAAGGATGCACTTGAGCCTTGTTCTCTTATTTTTATTGGGAATAGCTGATACATTTACACATCAGAGAGAAAATTGGGTATAGACAGAAGAATAAGGTAGCCAGGAAATAAAAAGAGTAAGCAGTAAGGAGATTATGGAAGAAAGATTGCACTTTTTTTTTTTTTTTTTTTTTTTTGACTGAAAAGTGTGGGAGCAAAAGGAGACTTGTTGGCGATGTTCTGAATTTGACACTATATGACAGGAACATATTAGCCTTTCTTTTTAACCCTTACCATGTGGCAACAGCTAATTAAATTAAGGGCAGTAAAATTAAAAGGAATGAAAGGATAAGTCTTCTTTACACAGTGCATAATCAATTTGTGACATTCACAACCACTGCAGGTTATGTAGATAGACATTGTGGTTGGATAATTTTATGACTAGCAATAACATTTGCAGCTCTGTCAACTTAAACAGTGATAGGAAGATAATCAAAGAGACTCTTGGAAGAACACTGCCCTCAAAACTCAAAGGTCTGCTATATTATGAAGGATGCAGCATCAGCTTCAAATGTCACATTATTTATCTGTGTGGGAGTGCATAACATGCCAAAAATTAAAAGCTATTACATCCCATTTCCAATGGTCAGTAAATAAATGGTCAAGGCATAGATAAATATCCTGTTTTCTTCTTTATCAATGACCTTCCAAATTATGCTAAATAATTGCCTTGAGTAGCACTCTCCTTTCTCTCCCTCTGCAGTTGACAGTGTTTGGGGCCTTATTCTCTACCTGGGGCTCTGATTTTGAACTAGAAATCATTAATTGAATTCAAATGCAAATTTAGAGGTATTTTTTTGGTTGGATTATTGGTTTACAGCATTTTGCACTTCATTTTTCTCAGTGTTGAACCCACAACCAAAAAAGAAATAACTGCTTCTCTTACTCCTCACTGTGAAAACATTATGATATTTGTCTCACTAGAAGCTATGAACAAAACCATCAAAATCTGGCACTTGCATCATAAAACTTACCATGGCTAAATCATGGCTTGCCAAAGTTCACTTCCAAAAGAGACTAAAGAGGAGAACTTTCCATAATCTTTTATATCCTTGTGTCACGCTGATCAAGGTTGGCCTATCTAACTTTTTCCCTTGAAACATAGTACATGGTTTCAAGCAATACTGTGATCTTCTCAAGAAAATCTATGCTTCTAAAATACTGTAATTCTACTTTGTCTGTAAAACAGGATATCTATTTTTTTACTGTTCTAGATAATTTCTTAAAAGAAAAAAATATCTCTGAATCAGTATCCTTTCCAGCAACAACTTGCTTGGATGTTTCTACAAGTGTCATGTGCTGGACACCATGAGATCCACAGCTAACCATATTAAAAGTTTTTCTTTACTGTTAAAAACAGATACATTTTTCAATCACACTCAGAAACCAAATGAAAATTATATATTTTTTTAATTGAGTCAGTTTTTCAGGCTGAGCAACTATAATATCTGGCAACTGTATGAAGCTGTGTAACAATTCTTCTCACCCAATACACACATGTGTAGTGGGTTTATGTGGCAAGGTTTTGGTAGCAGGGGGCCATAGGGGTGGTTTCTGTGAGAAAGATCTAGAAGCTGCCCCATGTTTGGGAAGGGCCCCATTGTTTTCCAGAGCTGAGCCAATAAGTGATGTTGTTTTGCGCCTCTGTGAGAGCATATTTAAGACAGGAAAAAAAAAGCTGTGCCACACAGCAGCTGGGAGGGAGAGAGCAGTGAGAAACGGCCTTGCAGGCACCAAGGTCAGTGCAGAAGGAGGGAGAGAGGTGCTCCAGGCGCCGGAGCAGAAGTCCCCTGTGGCCTGTGGTGAGGACCATGGTGAAGCAGGATGTCCCCCTGCAGCCCATGGAGTACCACGGTGGAGCAGGGTTCCATGCTGCAGCCCGTGGAGGAGACCACAGTGGAGCAGGTGGCCCTGCACCGACGGAGGCTGCCGCCTGTGGAAGACCCCTGCTGGAGCAGATTCCGGGCCGGACCTGTAGCCCATGGAGGCCACACAGGAGCAGGTGACCTGGCAGGAGCTGCTGCCCGTAGGGGAGCCAGGTTGGAGCAGTTTTCTCCTGAGGGATGGACCCCGTGGTACAGACCCATATCTGGAGCAGTTCTGGAAGAGCTGCTGCCTGTGGAAGCCCACGCTGGATCAGTTCATCAAGGACTGCATCCTGTGGGTGGGACCCCACAGCACAGGGGACAAGAGTGACCGAGAAGGAGCAGCAGAGAAGAAACGCTATAGACTGACCATAACCCCTATTCTCCTGTTCCCCTGCGCCGCTCGGGGGGAGGAGGTGGAAGAGGGTGGATGGGGGGAAGGTGCTTTTGGTTTCTTTTCTTTGTTTCTCACACCTCTAGCTTGTTAGTAATGAGCAATAAATCTTACTATCTTCTTATGCTGAGTCTGTTTTGCCCGTTACAATAATTATTGCATGATTTTCTCGTCCTTATCTCAACCCTTGAGCCCTTTTCACATATTTTCTCCCCATTCCTCTTTGAGGAGGGGGAGTGAGAGAGCGGCTGTGGTGGAGCTCGGCTGCCCACTTGAGCGGAACCACGACAACATGAAAGGAAGATGACCACACTTTAGTTTTGCCAGCACCTTCAAGAGTCTCTCTCTGGCTCTACTATGAGATGTTATGTTAAAATGTTAAAATTGTTTACATGTTATCATGATAAAATAATTTAAAAACATTACTCATAGAAACATCTAGGTTGGAACAGACCTTTAACATCCTGAAGTCCAATAACCAACCTGACCTACTGAGTCTCATTACTAAATCGAGTTCCATCACGAAACCATATCACCTACTGCCACACCTACAAATCTCAAAAATACTTCCAGAGACAGGGACTCCATCACTTCCCTAGCTAGTCCATTCTGATGTTTGATCACCCTCTTCCATGAAGAAATTCTTCCTAATATCCAAACAAAATTAAATTAGATATTATTGACCAGTCCCTTGTGTCAAGGTTTCTGCCAATATTGGCTTACTGGCTATCACGGATATCAAAATGTACCTTTTCCTCAAGTTCTTTTGAAAGTGAGGTTGCATAGCCTAGGACAGAGTGCCCAATAAGTTATATACCAGCTGGCAATTCTGCTGGGATATCTTAATGTCCATGCTTAGGCAGCTTTGTCATTTTCAAATTTGACTGCAAAACTCAAATCTGCTGTCTCAGCTGGACATAGATTACAAAAGCAAGGATCTTTCTTTGAATATGATTTTGTTTTAAAATCCTCAGTCTTACAGGCCCAAATTCCACATAAGGTCTGAATAAGAAAGCACCAAAGGAAAACTTTTAAACAAAAATTTTAAAAGTAGGTAACTACTTTTAAAATATGACAACTTGTTTCTTCCTCACAACTGGAGTTAAATGGTTAAATGTGATCAATTAATCTGTGGCAAATTGGAGGAAGATCCTGAATTTCATGTATGTATGTAGCAACAGAAAACATAATCTGCCTTTAAATGCAGATAACCCTGTGTACGTATATTTAAGACATCTTAAAAATGGGTAAATAGGAATTCACCTGTGCATTTAGTTCAGGTAGGTATCTATTTTGCTTTCAAATGTCATGACTGAATAAAAATCAATATGGAAATGAATTCAGACTATAGTTTAAAGTAATACTTTTTTTTTAGTTTAAAGTAATACTTTTTTTTTTTTTATTTTTTTTTCCTGACTCCTGTATTTCATTGGTTTATTTTGTGAAAGACTCATGAATTGATGTAAACCACTCTGATACTCTGAAATATGTCTATAATCGAAGCTGCTCAAATTTCAGGCGGTATTTTAACAGTTACTTTATTTATTTATTTATTTATTTATTACATCATATTTGCTATGTAAACTCTGCATTAACAAGCAACAGCACAAGTAGCTGTACACCAACAATTCAGCCTGAAACCTGGGGTATTCAGATGCCGGTTTGTGTGTATAAACTAAAAAATTGTCCTTGACTTGAAGCTAGCATTGGCAGAAAGGCCTTCATGCATAGCCAATAACTACATTTGCATGATCACAAATTTCATACAGAACTTGTATCATAATCTTACTAAATATCCACTATATACTTGTTCATGGCAATAAACAGAAAAGTAAAATCATTGCTGCACTCAATTCAGCAGGAAATAAACCCGAAACTGTGAACTTCCTTTTTTTTTAAAAAAAAAAGACTTTTAACATTATTGGTAAGACATCATGATGCCTCTTACATATCGGAATTTTCCTTTTCTGTGCATGCAAGTCATAGAGCCTTGCTGTATAATTGGCTTAATGTCTTAGTATTTCTGTGATAAAATTAGCTAATCACTGGCCTCAGTGTTTCCACACTGTTCATTTTCTTCTCTGTCAGCACTTCTAGAGATTTCTGACTCATATTTAAGCAGAATTTTATCTGTGCTCCATCATGCTGAAGTACTTTTGCATTCAAAGCTGCCACAACTGCATATGAAGCGTATGAACTACTTTCCATTACATCATATTTTAACTGCACAGCTTCTGTTACCACTTGCCAGGAACATACTTTATAAATATATGTATATAGATTTGTTTGTTTAAAATAGAAAACAAACAACAATATAAAAGAAAAAATAAATGAGATTAAGCGAATGTTATCTTCTCACCTATTAGAAAATTTCTCATCACATGTTCTGTTACGGTGATAGCCCTATAATCAGGCAGGAGTCCTACTACTGAGCAATAAGAAGTTAGAGACTGGGTTCCCATTGCAATGTCTAGCAGAGTCACAGACTGTCAGACCTAGGATGACTATTTGGAAGCATTTTGTTTTGATCCTTGGTCTACCTCTGACTAAGCAGAGCACGTAGGCAGCTGCTTGTCTTTAAACCTGCCATGTTCAGGTATCTTGGAGTTCAGATACCTGAACTGAAACAAAAGGGGTGAGCAGCTTGCCTTGTAGGTAACAATATAGGATTTCTTCTCGCAGTTTGAGTGTCTACATTTAGAGTGGACTCCAAGGCTTTTGAGAGGGAGACATAAGAAAAATAGATTCAATTTTGTGGATTATTAGAAAAGTGGTCCTACTGAGATTTCATGTGAATTTCCATATATTATTTAAATCCAGCAAGTTGAGAGCCTAGGGCAGGAGAAATATCTGATTACAGTATGTTCTGTTGGGAGACAGAGAGTCCCCAGGGCTGCCACAATCTATGTTTTTTAGGTTTTGAAAACACAACAAAATCCTTGCTGTTTTCTTTTTGCAATCTGGTTGCAGTTCTAGCTACAGTATAGTGCCAACATAGTGCCAATGGCTGTACTTCCAGTGTGAGCTTATGCAGGGGGTAAGAATCTGTACTCTTTCTCCTTCCCTCCTTCCTCATGATGCACAAAGTGGAGAGGCTCACAGTGAAGGATGAAATAGAGGGAAAAAATGCATGTCCTCTGGTGCTATTTTTTCTCTGGCTTCCCACATAGATTTCAAAAGGTGCAAGGAAACTAGCACTGCATCACAGATGCAGTAGCTCTTGGTGCTTCAACAGGGAAACAGAAAATTTTCTTAATTGATTTAGTTGAGAAAATAAAGCTATTTTCTCTGGTGTCCTCTCTTCTCTCCCAATAAATGCAAGCCTGTCCATAAATGCAGAAAAACAACACACAATTAACAATACAATCTTACCATTTCCATGAGAAGAAAAAAGATCCAAAGATGTGGAGATCTACATTTTTAATGTGCAATATTTCATAAGTAACTATACCATAGCATTGTTTTAAATGAAATTATTTCAAAGTGAAAATACGTTTTTTCTCAATTAAAAGATTGCAACCTCATCCTAGAGGCTATCTGCTAACATGTTATGAGAACTTCAACATTTAATGATATGAAATATTTACCTGAAAGAGTGGATTGGAATTTGACTTATGTTGTGGCTTATTCACAAGAGAATGCACTTGTCTCTGTATGCTGGTATTACAGCTGTTTCCCTCTCTTGTATTATTTAAATTTCTGAATTAAACTACAAAAGAGCACCTTTGGAAAAGTAACCACTAAGCTACAGAAATTCTTGCAATAAAATATGGTGGAGGCGAACAATACCAGAAGATTAAAAGAAAAGCAAATAAATAAATAAATAAAATCCATGAATCCCCAAGTAATTGGAAAATCAGAGAACACACCAGAGACAGCCACACATATAAAGTACTGCATCCCCAGACAGTAGCCAGAGATAGGCTTTGGCCAAACCAAGGGAATAGCAATTTGTACATTTTAAGGAACAGGCAGAAGAGGGAGGGAGCATATCAACCTTCCTTGTGAAATCTCAGTACAGGGAGCATTAAGCCAGCATCATGAAAGCACTACACTGTCATGCACTTGCCTTCATGCTCCTATGCAGGTAGCAGAAACAGACAGAAGGCACCCTCACTGCTCTGCCATTTACTGTCAAGAATCCCTGTAAACTATCACCAGCTGACTCAAGTAAAAGTAGCTCTTAAGCTTCTTTAGTCTTAACATGCATCAGGATCTGAGCTCAGCATGATAAAATCACCAGTTCCCTGGCTATCCTGTCTCTGATTTTCTAGGTATAAACTCTGACCTCTTGCATTTCCACACTGTTGCAGGTCAACTTTGAAGGGTGTACACTTCATTGCACCTGCTGACCCTGCCACTGAAGTTTTGTATTGAAATGCAGCAGCATGCCTGTCAAGTACCTACTTCTTTCATAAGAGAATAACCATTCTAAAAATAGAGCACTAAGTCCTAGGGCTGAGCAAAAGCTGCTAAGTCAGAGAAAGAAAAAGTCAGCTAGGTAAAAAGAGTGGTGTCTGGGGGAAAATAAGTAAATAAGTGGAAAGCTAGAAAACGATTAGTCACGCCAATGGTTATATTGGACTTAATGTTATGTTTTTCTGTAATCATATGACCCATGTTAAAAATCAGCAGTTCATACATTAAAACCATTATTTATTTATTTTGTTTAAATGTACAGAAGATATTTCCACAATATTAGTTTCATACCTGACTGTTTAAGAAATAAGAAGAGTATATGTGGGTGTGTGTCTGTGATTCTTATGCTTATGTTTATACATATTTAATCTTTCTTTCTCTGGGGCCAAATTCTCATTTTGGTCATATGAAAGTAAGCCCAGAGTAATATGATGGTTATTATCATGTTTCTATATAGCCTGCTCTTAGATAACACTGAGAATTTGGCTAGCAGGGAAAGAAAAATAGATAAATGTGACTTCAACATGATCTATTCAGTTTCTGAAGTGTGTTTCCTGTTATGACATAAGATAGTATGGGACAGCAGTAGGACTTCCAGTTTTTCAGAAAGGGCTCCCAGGTGCTAGCCCTGTGTACTGGGCTGCTGCAGTGAAAGTTAACATCCCAGCCAGACCCAGTACAACCTTCTCGACTTGCCTTCCCCTTCCATGGCCTCCACAACTCATTGTGTGGGACTCCACACAAAATGTTGTACTGGGTCTGGCTGGGATGCATTTCCTGCAGCAGCCCATACTGTGCTGTGCTCTACACTTGTAGCTGGAACAGCAGTGTTATCACACCAGTGTTGTGTCTACTGCTGAGCAGTGCTGGCACAGCATTGTGACCTTCTCTAACCCTCCTAGGGGGTGGGCAAAAAGTGAGAAGAGAAAAGTGAGAAGAGAAACATCACCAGGGCAGCTGACCTAAACCAACCAAAGGGATATTCCATACCATATGATGTCACACTCAGCAATAAAAGGTGGAAACGGGAAGAAGAAGGGGGCTTGTGGGCTCTCATCGTGAAAACATCGGTCCTCCTCCCAAACACCAGCTACGTGCATTGAGGCCCTGCTTCAAGGACGTGGTCAAGCATCACTCATTTGTGGGAATTTGTAAGAAAGTAATTTCTTTCCTCTGCACTTCCACATAGCCTTTATTTGTTTTGTTTGCTTCCTTCCTTTTTTTTTTTTTTCCCCCCCTTTTCCCCTCCCTTTTCCCCTTTCCCTTTTTTTCCCTTTAGTTAAATTGTTTAGTTCATAATATTTTTTCCTTTATTATTATTATTATTATTATTATTATTTCCCTTTAATTAAATTATCCTTATCTCAACCCGTGAATTGTTCTTTGCTTTACTTCTTCCCCTCCTCATCTAAGGAGGGGGAGTGAGAGAGCAGTTGTAGTGTTTAGCTGCCTAGCACGGTAAAACCACCACACCCTGTAAAACATGCAATGGCCATGTTAATGCTACACTGCAGTCAATGTTACACTGCTCTGACTGCACACCAGTGAGGACTGGGGAGAAGAAATATGATTGACTTGAGTATAGCCAGATGCAAACCAATGATATCTTTATGCCATTGTCCATCTCATCTTATGCCACATATGTTTTTTTATTGTCTATCTCATCTTTCTCCAGCAACTGGAAGGCTGGAAGGAAACATTGGGGTAGACAATTACCACTTCTTGAACTAGTCCTTTGATCTTGCAGGGCTGTGATAATTCCAATGAGATATAATCTTTTTACACTCATTTTTAGTGCCACATCTTTAAGCTTTCTTTAAAGTACCTTCCTAAATACCACAATCTGATTATACGGCTGAAAGTCCTTCATCCAGAATTCTTCCTTGGTAAGTTAGAATCAACAACTTTTCAGCATTTTTTTTCCACATTAGCATTGTTGGAGGTTAATTTAAAACTAAATACAAGGGAATAAAATTTCTCTGCCTTCAGTCTTGAGGGAATACCTGGACTGTTTTTTTTGCATTCACTTCTTGTCTTGATGTTTCTTATGAAACCTAAAAAACACACCACCACCAACAAGAAAAAAAAATAGACTATTTTTGATTAAAATGTCCACATCTTTACTTAATGAAGTTATGTCCTCATTCGCTGTGACAGGTTCTTCAGAAAAGCTGAAATGAGATGATTAAGGTCAATTAGCCACCAGAGGGAGCCCACATAGCCCCTTGAAGGTAAGAGCAACACATTGTTAAAAGCAAATCAAGATAGAAATGCCAACCACTTCCTTGTTCAATGTGAAACCACGGGTGGCATTTCAGTAAGGCTGGGGTAAAAATACACTATGTGGCATCAGAGATGCTTACAACAATAGGAGAGAAAATCCAGCTGCCAAAAATAGATATAAAAAGAAAACAACAAAGGGAAAATACCATGAGTCCAGGTAAATTGGCACAGCTCTGACAACATGACTGCTCTGATTTGTGTTAGTTAAAAGTCAGGCCTCGAAAGTGTGAAGTGTTCAGTGGTCTAGCATTTCTTTTTCATACCAATCTCAATGAATTTTAAAACTCAGACTGAAGCTAATTATTTATTTTTGAGTCTTTAAGATGAGAACAGTTAGGAAGATTTAATCAAAAGCCTCATGATTTTTATTAGGTAATGATGGCCAAGTGTTCCCACTTAAATATAGACTTCCTCCCCTGTCTGTATTCACAGACCAGCCTGACCTCAGAAGAAATAAATTACTTCTAGTCCTTTGTATAACTCAGACAAGAACAGAGTTTGTACTGGGAGATTTTGAAGAACTGCCGCAACAAGCTTTGTGATAATCCTTTCCATGCCTGCATGTGCATAAGAAGCAGTCATGGCTGTGGTTTCTTTAGCACTTCAAGACTAACCCTGTAGCTATTCTTTAAACACCTCAGTCTTTTCTTTCCAATTTCTGTCAAGGCTTGGATAACAATGATAAATGAATACACACAAACATGTACTTTATACATGTATATATACACACAGGTATTTACAAAATAACTTTCTACATCCTTGTTATTAACACCTACCTAATTACAGTGATGTTAGTAGAAGTAATTGATCTTTTAAATTCAAATCCATTTGATTTTCCTCAGGCTACACATAAAAATGACTCAGCAGCACAGCCTCCTGCTCTCTGCGACTTCTGATTCCATCATTCCTTCTGCACCCAGAAACAGATGTGTGAGTGCATACAAATTTAAGCTAGAAACTAAGCTAGAAACTTAGTTTCTTGCTCAGTTTCTGGATAGAGGCAATCAAGACTTTGTTCCCATTTCATGTAAAGGCTGTTTGTCAGTACTGTGAACAGGCTGGTGATGAATCTGATCGAAAGCTGGAAAACTGTGTTATTGCAACACAGTGCTAAAACTGATGTGCTATGCCTGGGAGCAGAGGAGCTCCGGTCTTACTTCTGAATAACAGGCTATTTTCTTTCCTTAGTGTTGCTTGAAGATAGCTTAGCTTCAATACTTAAGTTTTTGTTTTGCTTTGTTGATTTTTTTTTTTTCTCCCAGGGGAGGGCTAATTTTCTTTCTGCTGAGGAGTTACACATTTTGGAAGTGTCAGGGATTATACATCTCTATAGTCAGAGAAGAATTTATCTTCTCCATCAATGATATAGTCTGAGGATACTCATAACTATTTTTTTCTTTTCTTACATGATCTTGAAATCAAGCAAATTAGTGACTATACTTTTCTTCATATTCTCAACTAAATCAGCAAAGTCCCATATCCAGAGTTAACTTTGTTGAAAACATCAATTTGATTTGAATGTGTTGAAGTCAGGTACCCATTTTTGCTGCTTTCAATAGCTCCCTGAGAAAGAAATTCACCCCTAAACAGTGGAAATACTGTTATTGTCATCTGTGAAATTCCCATTTCTTCCTGTTCTGTCACTATGATATAACATTTATTTCTAAAGATACAGTTAAGACACTTGCTCATTTTGCTCTGATGATTTCAGAATAGTTCCTATCTAAAACAGAACAAAAAAGTTGGAAAACACTACCATGGATAGCAGAACATTTAGTAAATACTATTATTAAGATTAACAAATTAAGTACAAAGAAAATAAATAAATAAATACAAAATACATTGCTTTTTATAGAATATTATTTATAAATATTACAGAATGTAAAACTTTTTTTTTTTTTTTTTTTTAAAAAAAAGAGAAAGAAAAAAGAAGCAGAGGAAGAAAGGAAATAAAAATAGTTCTTTAACAAAATATTGTCATGAAGTAGAGACATGCACAGCATGTTCAAACATTTTTTAATAACATTGTACTGGGTGCACTATTTAAGAATATGTAGTTAATATATGCACAATACAGAGCACATTTGCACAGACAAGTGAAGAGGCATCTAAATCAATGTTATGAAATAAGTGAAATCTATATAAGCTACCCACCCATGAGAGCTGCAGAAGCAACTGGAAATCATCACTACCCCTGGAGGACTTTCCAATCGCTTCCCTGAGTCTTGTACGAGAGTGGGATCAGCTGCTCTCTGAAACTTCTTCTTTTCCCTTAACAACAACAACAAAAAACACTTAAATGATTAGTCTTCATGGCCTGAAGCAATTTATAATGGTGTGTTAGTGATTAGTGGGTTTAGACAGAAGGTTGGGACCCCTCTAATTTGATGAGCCAAGCCACTTTCACATCAAAGAGCAGCAACTTCAGTTGCTTTCACTTATCATTCTTTTTGATTTATTCCTTATTTGCACTGTAATCAAGAACTCTTTGTGACAAACTATCTTTAAGATAAAGGGAAGAATAAATTCAGTTGACTCTCAGCTGTTCAACACAAACTTTCCATTTTTTTCTTCTACTGGATATTTAGTGGTATGCTTTAGATTTGACCCAAAGGCTAAATCGCTTGCTCTTTCAGTAATTATTTAATAGGATCTTTCTCACCTATAACACTCAGAAATAACAGGACCAGGTTAAGAATAGCAGTATTTTCCTTCAGTCTTACCTGATACATTAGCATCCCCCTAACAGAATTAAAAACATCATGCCTGTACATCAGTAACTGAGCCTCTAAACCACCCCAAGAGACTCTGTTGACAAGTGCTGTAGACTGGCTGGTCTCTTAGTTTCTAAACTCAGTTAAATCATGGATACACTACATTTACTGTGTCAACATCCTTACTCTAAATCCTTCTACATAATCTGATGCTGAAATAGATGAAAAAAAATCACTAAAAACTCAGTATAGTAACATTTGTATATAGTATAGTAATATATTACTATATTTATATATAGCGGAATTTGTGGTCATTACAACTAGTTTATTTTTGAAATGTGTTAGTAACTTGAAAAACTCCTGTTGCAACACAAGAATGTCTTCATAGAAGTATTTTATTTAAAAGAAGTATTGTGAAAAAACAGCAAAGTAATGCTTCCTTTCAGTGTTGTGCTGAAATGAAGCACGTACTGTTTGGAAATAATGCTGTTGTTGTTATGGCTTTGCATTAGTGGTTTGGGTTTCTCTTATAATTTAGAAAGTTAAAAGTGTTCTATATTCAGGGTGAAAATGTTTCTCATGAAAATCAGTGAGAACTCTTTTCTGTGACTTTAATTACATGAAAATTTATTTATTGCTTTCCTGGAAATTAAGTCATGTTGCACCCCTGTTGTCTGGGCAAAGACGTATGTTAATGTGGTGACCTGTTGTCTCAAGTTTCTTTCCATATCTGTTCTTCATCTTTGGATGGAAAACAAAGCCTACGTATGCACTTCCCCCCACAATCTTTTACAGTAGAAAGATGAGAAGCAAGGGGACAAAATCTGGGAGATAGTTGAGTATCTGAGCTGAAACAGAAAGGAGAGGGAAATATGGGTTGAATTAATCTGATGTGGGTCTATGTAGCTTTTTCCTGTCAATGACTAACTTATTTTAGTTTTAGACATTTAAAAAAAATAAATCATAATACAGCTGAATTCTGGTGTGCTCCTGGGTACCATCTAATTCCAGAAATACCATACTGTTGATTTAAAGCTAGGTCACACTTCAATAAAAATTCAAAACACAAAGTAGAGTAAGTTTTCAGGTAATCCATCTTCCAAGACTTCTCTGAGATTGTATGATGGCATTCCTCTGACAGCTTCATGACACTTCTGAAAGCTCTTCAGGCAGACAGGACATCTAAACTGGCTATTTCTACAAAAGAAAATCACTGAAAAAAAATCATTTATTTTCACATGAGAAAAAGACCATGACAGGAAATCTCAACTGTTTTAAATTACAATAAAAACAATAAACTTCTTCTTCTTCTTTCCTCTTCTTCTTCTTCTTCTTCTTAATAATAATAATAATAATAATAATAATAATAATAAAAACAGTGTGTGAAAAATAGTATAAGGAATAATTTCAAAATTATCAGTACTTTCATAACATGTGTTAATTTTCCCTTTCTACATCTATTGTCTGCTTTGTATAAAGCACATTCTCCCTTGTTTCATTATTTTTACAAGAAACTGATCACCTGTTTCTTATTTCTTAAAAGGAAGTGTGTTTTTTTAGTCTATGACAATCTTACTTATTTCAGTTTAACGTGTCATCAGTCCAGACAATAATAATCAAGAAAAAGAAGAATAAAAAAACAAACAAATAAATAAATAATATAAAATAAATAATAATGATGAAAGAAAATAAATCAGCATATTTCTGCCTTAGAGATTAAAATTATCATGATTTACATGTGACATTCCATTTGAACTTGTGAAAATTCTCACTCAAGCATGATAACTGACTTGTATTTCTTAACAAATTAAAAATCTTATTAAATTAAAAAAATCTAGGAAAAAAAATGTAGGAATATAAAAATAACATTGTTTTGACATTATTTCTGTGTGTATCTGTATATATACTCTTTACATTTTCCACTAAAGTATGCTATTTGTATTTCCTGTTGTAAACTGCTAAGCAAATTTACTATTGTACCGCATTTCCTTTATGGATTCTTTAGGCTAAAAGTGTAAGTGACTATAAATATAAAACTTGCACAGTGGGGAGAGGGATCCAGATAATTCTACTTATGAAAAATATTGTGTGGGGCTAAAGAGAAAGGGGAAGAGACTGCAGAATAAATTATAGTCATCTGAGTGCCAAATATTCAAGACATATTTGAGTAGTGGAGGGAGGTAGTTGCAGCAGCTATACCAAGAAGATCTGTAGGTGCATATTAGAACATAAGCAACAAAATTTTGCCATGGACTGAATTATGTGTATTTTTAAACAGCCATGAAAAGCAGATGGATTTCTCTAACCGTAAGCAAATTAAACTGAGGTGTCTCAGATGAAAGTAGAGTAATATCCTCACAACAGAGAGAAAAGGCCCTCAAGAAAGCAAATTGCACTGCTAGCTGCCTTGAGACAGAATTGAATCTGAGCCACACTGTCCAACAAACATTTCCTGACCCAGATAGCTTACTGCCTACAGGTTTTCCTAAACTGATAGCCAATACAAAAAATGAGTGTCAGAAACCCATTGTTCTTGTGTCTCCATGGAAGAATAAGGCATATCCCCAAAAGGAAAAACTTCTAAATTAACTTTTAAAATTAATCAACATGTATATAATACTTTCTATGTTACAGAACCCTCTTGTCAACTGTAGGTCATTAGCTTATGCTAGTCAGTTCATATCAAATACTACATACCAGCAATAAATAAAACTCCTACCATAGACCTTGTTTCTTACACAAAAGATTCATTTCAAAACTGAGGAATCTCAGGTATTGTTTTTAAGGTTTTCATGCTAGTAATACCCACATGGTAGTATAATTGCAGGCCTATGCATTAAAAAGAAAATAAAATAAATACAAAGGACATTTACCCTGGAGATTACATGTTTCTGCATTGCAGTATTTCTTTATGTTGACTTGACCAACACAAAGATTTTTTTTCTCTCTCTTTCCTAGAGTTTTGTTTATATTGTGTGTATTTTAGCTTGTTCTGTAGCAAGTCGGGTTTCAAACATAGCAGAAGTCCCATGGAGGATATCTGTGTCTGGTAAAGTGTGCAAATATGGGGTATTGTAAGCTGCATACATAAAATGATGCATGCACAACCGTGTTGACACTGTGTCAGTCTACACGGCTTTGTTTTCTGCTTGCAAATACAAATTAATGACATTGCCACACATGATGTGATGAGCTTCACATCCCAAAAATTCTGTATAGGAATTAAAGCCCGCATAAACTTTGGAAAAAAACGTACTTGGACCATTGTCCTGGAAATTTTATTAAATTTTGTTATTCTCATATGAAACTGTTTTTCTTATTAGTTGAAGAGAAAGGTCATTCCTGATAGCCATGGATAGTTATTTCTCATTTAGGATTATTATTATTATATATTTTAGTATTTTTTTTTACTTACTTAATTTTTTTTTAAACTTATTTTCATCTGTTTTTCATTGCTGAATCTCTTAGTCATGAAGGGACAACCAACCAAGCTGGGGACAACTGCAAACAAAACAAGTTGAAAAAAATTACAATTTCACAGTCATTTCCACTCTACTCTCAAACAGGGCTCTCCTGCACTGAAAGATCCTATTAAAGTTAGTCAGTTGCAATCTCATAACTTCAAACCCAAAAGTAGGTTTTATCTCTCTGTGTCTTTTGTGAGACTTTTTATATACCTAAATTAAAAAGGCAAGGAATATAATTTGAGCACAGAGGAAATTTTCTGATATTTTCTTATGGCTTTTAACAATCTCTTCTCTTAGTACATAGTGCTATATTTTAAATGATACACTTTGGCTCTCAATTGCTATTAATGTCAGTTTGGAACAAAATGTTGTTATGTTTAGAAATAGGATCTGTGCAATCAAGGAGGTACTTCTGAAAATACTACTCAAAATTATTTCTCCCAAAACTGTCCTTGGATGGCCTAAATTTTCACTCACATAATCTCAGAGTAGCATAAAATCTCATGTACAGCTTTTGGTTTTGTGTATTTCATGTTCCATATTTATTGTGCAAAAGTCTTATTTTATGCTTAAAATAAGACTTTAATAAATAATCATGTTTGAAAAAAAAAAACAACACATACTTGTATCTAAATAAGGTTTTATGGGTTTTATCTCTTTGTTCAAGGAATATCTTAGAAAGAAGAGATGTTAAATCAAATGAGTTAGTATTTGTAGAATCTATGTGTAGATTTCTCCTTTTATCCAGTCACATATTTTTGGCAGTTCTTCATGTCTAGGACCATAAAATGGTCCTACCCATCATATACATGCATGCCAGTTTAAAAAACACATCAACCTGCTCTATTTCACTAACAGGAAAAAATCCTATGCCTTTCTGTAGCATTGAAAAAAGCCTAACCAACAAACCTTTTTCTTTTGAAAACCTGATGTATAACAAAACAAAACCCTCAAGTCCCTTACCATGGACTGCAGAGTTCTTTCCAAGTACTTAGCTGGCTCAGGATCAGGTTCTGCATTTCAAGCCAGAATAGAATTATTTGAAAAAGCCTCTTGCCTTAAGTGATTGGTGCTCTTCATATAACAGTCTCCTGAAAAAGAATCTCTCAGATGTGTTTATTATGGTACCTTTATAAGCTTCTGAAGTGATCCAGAGTAGATACATTCAGTTTTAGCAGATTTAAAAAAGAAAAAAAAAAAAGAAAAAAAAGAAAAAAAAAAAAAAAAAGAGAATGAATGAATGAATGAATACACTAACAAAAACCTGGGCAGTTACAGAAGATATGGGCATCAATGATATGTTTCTGAGATACTCTGTTTTGTGGTTTATTGGTTCTTATCCTAGAGTTTTGAAAACTTGTAAAATGTCGTGTTGAACAAACAGTAAAATCATGGTGTTACCCATTTCAAAATGTCAAAGTATAGCAACTACAATTTGTCATCAATTTTTTATTTTTATTTTCACCAATGGGCAACTTCATATTTTGGGGTTCTTTGAGTAAGAAAGATCAAGTATTCTCTTTTAATTATAGCTGGTGCTTCATATCATTGCAGTATTATTTCATTTTTTTATTATTCATTATATAATAACAAACTCTCAGTATGTGGGTGAGTATAGAAACAAACGTATAGGTACAAAACCTCTCTTTTTTTGCATTCAAAACTCCTATTAATATTATCCAAGATAGGAGTTTCTAATGAAAGCAGAAATGAGTCTTTCAAAGACGTATTTTTTTTTTCTTTGTTGCCATGTTCTTCCTCTCATACAAAATAGATCTTTTACTTAAGGTTCCCCATTTGTCACCTTTATAATTATCAATCTCCTTATAAAATAAAACAAAACTCAGCCTAGATCTAGAATGTGTTGTGCACTTCTGGCCCCTGGAGACATGCATGATCTAGAAGGTCACTAGAAGATCCTGAGAGACAACCGAAATGCAGTTCTCTGGACACAAGTACAGGAAGTAAGAAATGTGTTTCTCTGGTGCCAGGCTGCAAGAAAGAGGATTACAGGTGTCTTCTGGTTGGTCTGAGTGGCTCTATCACATGAAGCTGTAAGACATCCCCAGTTTTATGCCCCAAGTGGGGCAGCTTGTATTAGGGTTCCATGACTATTCACATTTTTAACTACAAAATGAAGGCGCAGCAGGAAAAATTGCTTGGAACTGCAGGCTACACTGCCTGTAGATTATTACCACAAAGCACAACTCGTCTTCCTCTGTCTGTCTTTGTCTTTGTTGCTGGGGGGAGCTTGTTAGCAGAGCGGATTATTCCTCCTTTGGCTACCCTGGCTGGTGATGGAAGGGGTGACCAGTTAAACCATGCTGGTCAAGGGGCACCTTCTACCCACTATGGATATGGAGACATCATAAGAAAGAGGGAAACCTGAGGGAGACTGGCAGCATCCTCATCTTCTCTGACATTGGCAGTGCTTGCTGGTGGCTGTGCATGGGCCTGACAGGCAGATGGGAAGGCAGCCCAGCACTACAGGCTTCTGCTGCCCCTCATGATGCTTACCCAGGTCCCTCCAAAATTTACATTTTTTAAAGTCTAGCCTTATTAGAAACTCTTACTTGTCTTGTTTAGTTTCCTAAAAAGTTACTAAGCCTTGCCTAGCAGCTCCAGTGTACCAAGCTGATGAATAACATTGGTATTGTAAGTTACTGTCAAAACATTAAATGTGGTTTGCAGTTAGCCATCTTTATGGACTGACGTGGCTGTGCAGCCCTTTTGGAACATATTTGATACTGCTCACATTACAAGACCCTAACATTGTCAGAAGTCTTAACAATATTATTATTTGGCACAAATGAATGGCTGCATAAACAGTGTGACACCCTGAAGTTTGCTCCAGTTGTATTTCCCCATCTTCAGTTTCTATCTACGATATACTAATAGCTGTCCTTATAGAGACAATACTCAGACAAAACCACAACTACACGTAATATTTCCACAACTCCTATTTTTCCAGGATAGTGTTCTAATACAATGTCTGCCTTTTGTACTCTCTCTCAGAACAAATCAGAACTTAATAATAGAGCAAGCATAGACATGTACAGAGAGTGCATTAAAGTCACCTCCTCTTTTCCTAACATACACATTGCCATCTGTCATCCCTGTAACAGCCTGTGAAGGCAAAGGAATTTCAGTTTGAAGAAATGATCTAGAAAGAACCACCCAGTGCATTTGCATTGATTACTGCAAATGTGCTGCTGGAAGGGCGAACTTGTTGGAGAACAGGAGTCTGAACTCTATAATCTCACACAAAGGTACAGGAGGGGAAAATGGGAACCTAGAGAAAAGGCATATTATAGTGTCTTCCTGTCAAATGGCTGGAGGGATAAAATGTCATCTTCCTGCATAATAAATAAATTAGAATTTCAATATTTAATCCTCATCAGAGAGAAGATCTGTCACAGAATAACCATTAATTTCTATACTGCCTCTAGGGTAATTTTTCACCATTCAGGGCATTTTGACTGTTAAATGCTAATATGAATTAAATAAATGCTTATGAAGTCTGAGATATCTAATCAAGAAAATGCAGAAAAGATTAAAATGACATTCCCTCCTCTCCACCCCCCCCCCATCCCCCCTGCTTATAACAGTTGCTGGTTGTGATATCCAGATGTGAAGCATCTAATGAGCATAATGGCATCTATTTTAGGAAGTACTGTAGCATCAATATTATTTTGCAGATCACGATGCATTAGAAAAAAATTAAAGACAAGGAAATTGTGGTGTCCCTGTCATTTGATTTCATCAGTGGCACTTTGTAGCTCATCCTTGAAATCTGCCAGAATCTCAGTAAACAACATTACTTCAGTGTCATCTATATTCACCAGAAAGTCCTAATAGCTGCTGAGGTAAACCTGACTGTCAGTTGTGAACAGGAATGGTAACCAATAGTGACCACAATTAGGGGTCTGGTCACATCATTCTTATCCACATAGTCTTCACCTTTCTTCAACTTTATATTTCCTTGTAACCTCATATCCCTTCATTCAATCTAATGGAAGATTTGTGAGGCAAATCTCACATTATTCCTTCTCCAATGGATCGTTTCTTTCTATCCATTAAAAAGAGGTAATAACAACATAAAATTAATATTTTTGCTCAGAAATTACAAATAATTAAAGTTTCCATTATACAATAATGAGGTATATAGTTCTATGTAAAATAAAATAGTAATAATAAAAATTATAATATCTTTCTTCAGTCTGTGTCCTGATAAAATAGGTTCTCAAGTAGCCTACACCTTCTACTAACACCCTCCTTCCAGCTACTTCTCCCCCTCAGCATAGCACTCTCTGTGACCTTGTGCATCCTAGAAGACAATGTAATGAGGAGCAGCTATAGTTCAGGAGACAGAGCAGCAGCAGATGAATACAAAGATCATTGCTGAAATCCTTGGATTTGTGAAATAGCCCTAAAGTTATACAGAATAGTCACTGGAAACAGCTTTTGGGAGAGAAAATAATTAAAAAATAAAATGTTACATGAATTGCCTGTCTGGATTTGACCTAACCTGTTAAGAGAAATATATTGGCAACCAAAGTGACATAGTCAAGTTTATCAGGAATGTAACCAGGAAAGCTTCAAAGACACAAGTAATACAGATGCACCAAGCAGATGCACCAAGTGCCAGTCACAGATGAAGAGACATTTCTTCTCTCCTACCAACTTGGTCAGCACTAACCTTAATGTCCACTTAATGGACATCCTGTATCAGCAAACAAGTGATCACTATTCCACCCCTTTTTTAGTATTATCTAGATATTTATTTATTTTTTCTTTTTTTTTCCGTTGTTTGTTACCATAGAGATAGAAAGCACAAGGCACAGCAATGTTTTGTGCACAAAGCAAGGAAAGCAAGGATCACCCACTAGACTTGCTGGCAGAGTGCTTTAAGTAAGCTCCTTTGCTGACAATAGAAAGGCTTTTTTACGATAACACTTGGGTGTTTTTATAGTCATTGTGCCTTAAATAGCTTGCTGAAAGCTCATCTGAGAAATGTCATGACCCTGGGCAATCCAACTATGCTTTATTTTTTTGTTTCCCACATCATCATCATCAGGAGGGATAATTTAGGAGGGCAGATCTGGCTTTCAGCTATACCCATGAAACCTCTGCATCTTCAAATCAAGGTCGTAGTGACATGAGTGCTTGGAAGTAAGGCTGTGCGGAGATAGCTCAGGGTATGACGCACTGAAAAAGCCTTTGTTACTGCTGCCAAATAGTCAGGCAAAAAGAACCTGTCTTAATTGTTAAAACCCAGAATGAGCTTCCAGGTTGGCAACTCACACAAGGAAAGCATCTCTTGAAAATTGCTGCAGAGTGCAACAGAGAGCAACATTAGGAGGCAACTCAGGCACTTCTCATCCATGAAAACAGTATGTAGAGTTGTTCATCCAGGGTACAAATAATTCATCTTCATTTACAAGTACCCTGCAGAAATACATGCTTGTACTTGGGAACACCACTCTCTTTACAGCTTTAACATTATTTCTGAATCTTAGAAAGCATCTCTCTAGTATACAAGGCCTCACTAGAAAACACTGCCAAGAGAAGAAAAAGAACTTATTTTAAAGAGCATTTGATGAAATATGAGTGAGAATTCCTACTGGTGGAAGAGACAATGATAAGTAGTAGTCAGGAGAGGTTTCCACAGCCGAATGAGAGTGTAGCTGAATAATAGCACATTTTGCTCATTTAGCTCCTTTATTGCTCAAAAGCAAAATCTGCATCTACAATTTCAGTAGGTACTTGGAAAACTGAGAAAACAAAATATCTTATTTGAGGATTGCAGAGTGTTTATATTAGGAACTCTGATGCATATTTTGTATCTGAAAGTGATGTGTTTTGTTAATCATGGTTTAAATAAAACTTAAGTGCATTTTTCTTCCTTACGGCATCCAAATATTACTATTCCTCAAAGAATAATAGTTCCATCATTTGAGAAAAATAAAATTAACTAAATAATTAAATAAAAATATTAACCTTTGTTTTCTCCTTCCTTTCTGATGTGTGAAGTGACATTACATGACTACATTCACTATTCATTAATGTAAGTCACTGTTTATAGTGCTGTCTGGCAGCAGTAAATGTGGCCAAGCTTTATATTCTTATGCCATTAAATATCTAACATTTTATTCCACTCGGTTGTAGAGAATGTGCTGAACAGGTAACAGAATATTTTCATTCTTCTGTCTGTGTCATGTTATTTTACTAGTTTCTTTAATGTAGCGCTATGTATGCACTGTCAGAGTGGAAAGGATTCTTCAGAAAACAAGTTCCACAAGAACTGATCTAGAGTAGTATTAGCATTAAATTACTTTATTTCAGTTTGTTTCTTTACAAAACAGAGTTGTATGCAAGTCTTATACATAGGAGAAAAAAACATTTTCATTTTCCAGTGTTCTAGAGAATACTAGAAAATTGAACTCCCTCAGCTCATAGTGGACTTCAAATATCTGCTGCCAGACAGAATATTCCTTCTGACAGGATTTCATTTACTGAGTCCTTTGCATTGCAAGGGATCTACTATGTTTCAAAGAGAAAGGAACATAATACAGAAAATGTCTTTTATGGATGAGTGCAACCAACTTCAACATGCCTGTAGGAAGTTTTGTAGAAGAATGCTACTTGTTGAGCATTTCTTTGGTGAAAGTAGTTTAGATTGAGTTTAACACTGAATATCGACAAAGATGCAATAAGAGAAAAAATGGAACATGTTTAAGAGGAGTGGAAAATGTTCAATAAATTAGAAGAAGCTATTCTTTTAAAATTCAAGCCATTTGGATCAACCTCACCATAGACCAACCTCACCATAGACCAACCTCACCATTGCCAATCAGCAATGTCTAGCCCAATAAAAAGCACTAGGAGTAGCAACTAAATGTTTTGTTATGAATATTCAACATGACATTTATATCCTCTTTGCTTACAGAACATTCAAGGCTAAAGAAATAGCAAGCAAGATGCGTGCCTGACTTTTCAAAACTGGTATCAGTGGAGAACAAATTTGTTCTACCATCTTTTTCATTACCTCACTGAACCAGTAGACAAGAAAAGGGGATAATACAGTTTCTCAGATGATTACATGAAAATTCTAAGACAGATTAATACTAAATTCAACTAATAAATGATAGAGATTTAATGTGGAATGAATGGCATGAGGACAATCAGTCTCAGATGATCAGAATCATCAATGAATGCCCTGAACATTACTATTTCGGTGTATTTCTCTCATTTCCAACAGCATGCATAAGATAAAATCTGTTAGAAAATCAAATTGTGTTTTCACAGCTGCCACTTGTGTCAGACTAGAAGGAAAATATATGGCCGCAGTGATTCAGAGCACTACAGCTATGAGAACGTGATGCACAGCCAGTACATCTTAATGGCCTATCTGGCATAAGCACATAGCAGGCAGGACAGTTAAAGTGACAGGTTGTGCCCCCTTAGACCTAGACACATCTTGTAGTTGCATTAACAAGTTTCACTGCAAAAAAATATGCTATCTTTCTGTTGTTTTAACTGTAGTTTGAGGATGGCGTCCAGGGTGCAAATGTGTCTGTTTGACTGAGTGTCATATCCCTGCAATTTTCAGCTGTCTTGTCATTTGCCCACATAACACATATATCCTGACATGCACATTAGGATGTGCTGTGTTGCTTGCATTCAAAGCAATCAGACATGGCTAAGTCCTCCCACTATGGCATTGGTCTGTGATTTGATTCTATGTAGTCTGGCAAGTCAAGCTGCTGAGTGAAGGGTAAACAATATCTTGCACTTAAGTTTTAACTTTTTGCATATGCATTTTGTAGACTAATGACATACAGCCCAAGGATATTCCCACGTTATAAGTTCCAAGCTGCGATTAGTATTTAATGTGACTAGTGATGCATATCCGACAGATGTGTTCTTAAAAACAAAGAAAACCTATTCTCTTATATCTTTGAAAATAGCTTTTTCTCCATTCGTGCACAGAATTTACATAAACCTTTTCACTTTAAAGTGTTCTGGTGCACAACCCTGCAGCAGACAAACTCGATCTCTAGCTGATTTAATAGAGAGGTCTCTCTACTGTATGTCACTCTGCATTTTTATATACCAAAAGAGAGCATATATAATGAAGACAGTAACAAAAGAGAGGAACAGAACCATAAAACAGATAAGACTTGCAATTAGAGTGATGTGGCAGGATCTGTAGTCTTGTTTAACTCACAGGGTTATCAGTGTATGTATTCAGATGCAAACCTTGACCCAGCTCCAGTAGGCGCTGCAATCCTGACAGATAACACACATACAAAAAAGATTGCTTGACACATTAAAGCAGTGGTTTTCAACTTTACGGGTGAACATTCTCTTTAATAATGTGAGCTGTCACTGAGTCTGGTGTTAAAGCAGGCCCCAGATGATCAGCACTTCATTTGCAACATTACAGGGCAGTACTTGAGACTGACAGAGGCAATACTTAGACCATCTTCCCCCTTAAAGTTTAGCAACTGATATGCTGATTGTAATAGATAGATAGATAAATTAAAAATATGCATGCCCTTCTAGACTTAAAATTTTCGATTCTTTCCACTCTTTTCTCACTACTTATGATTGTGAGGGCCTTAATACTTTATTGTACAGATGGAGGAGGTTTGCATTATCCCAGCTTTCCTGGGATGTGCACACATTAATCTGTCTGGATGTCTGGGCCTTAGAGTGGGGAGAGAGTGACTGGAAAGAGGCAAAGATAAATCAAGACTTTGCAGAGGAAAGTTGATGCATCCCAAAGCAACACTGCAGAAAAAAACATCATGAAAAGAAGAAAAGCTTACCTCAGGCTGTTTCTTTTTTCCCAGATGTAGAAAGTATGGCTGAAATCACTTTTCCTATTACAAAACCTGAAGCTCATCCAGAAATTCCAAGAAACAAGGACATAAATTTTCTTCTACAATTTTGAAAAAAGTTAGCTCTTAAAGGAAAACAAGCTATTGCTCATAGTACCAGTCACAATCAGCAATTCATGCACTTGCATATCTACTTTTATCCCACTATTGATGCTACTCATACAGTTAACTGAAGGTGTTTTTTTTTTGTTGTTGTTGTTGTTTGTTTGTTTTTTATTACTAATGTTAGCATATACTCTGCCCTAGATATGTTTTGCTTTCAAATAGTAAGTACCTGAAGTACCTCAGTCTCATTGCCTTTCTGTTTAAATAAAATCATATACCTGGTAAATGACAGTCCCATAGTATGAGACTTTGATAGCAGTCAGAACAAAAGTTTAACCAATAATGTTATCCTTAAAGGTTTTCTTTAGATAGCAGAACTTCATTTATCACACAATGTACACTATGCAATACAGTCAAGTTTTCAGCTGACTTCTATAATTTTGATTATCCTAATAAAACAAATATTAACAAAATTCTAAAGCTCTGAAAATGCATTCAGTGGTAACAAATGCAAATATCCAGACTAAGAGATTATTTATCCCATAGTAATTTACTTACACGTATATGTATCTACAAATTCAAGGGCTAAAATCTGGAATACAAAAGTCAACAGATTCCAGGAAATTAGTCATATAATTGTATTTCTATATTACCTCAGGCACAGAAATGAGTTGCAAAGCTGCAGGTGAATTCCACTTATTACCTGAATAAAGGTGTTATGAAATCCTTAGGATTTCATAGGCATTTTCATACACTGCAAAATAAATGAGTTTTGAAAAAGAGATTTCATCAGCACTTAAACAGTCTTCTGCACAAAAATTAAGTTTATTCCAAGTCTGTAAAGCTTTATGCAACATTTGTGTAAATGCACTATTAGAAATATTATTTTTATAGAGAGCACAGCAGAAAATATACCATGTGGGAGTTTCAGCAGCAGACACCAAAGAAGGAACAATGCTACTGAGGGGAAAAGCCACCTCCTGTTCTGTATTTCATAATGTGAAGAAACTGTGGAGAGTTTGCTGCTTAATGGCCTTAAGTTGCAGGCAAAGTCAGCAGTCATCATTCCATGAGCTCATTTGTTTGGGTCAAGCAGAGAAAATCGTCAAACACAGTCATAAACAAGGCTATAGAGACAAGGCAAATGATGCAGTTACACCAGCTTCCTGACTGTTTTACACTCAAATTGACATTGTTCCTGGAGGGTGAGGAAGTGGGAGGAAAAGGGTACTCTTAGGACTTAACTTACTTATTTTGAACTTTCTGTGGCTCCTTTTCAAGGCAACAATAAATCCGGCATAACTGGAAAAAAAAAAAAAAAAAAAAAAAAAAAAGAAAGGAAAGGAAAGGAAAACAATTTATCCAGCTATAATATTATACATATATATTAGTGTATATATATGTATTAATTAACATGTAGAAGTCACTGTCTTGAGATAACTGCAAGGTTAAGAGGTTAACGAGAGGTAAGGTGGTTTCATAGTTTAAATATGCATAGCTAGGTTAGGTAGGATATAGATGCATGAGATTCTGCACCCACCAGCTTATCATCAACATTCCATTTTAGTTTAATAAACTAATACAGAGGGTGCTTCATTTTTGTATGGGTTTCTATCATCACTGTGCAAGAGCACAGTTCAAAATAGGGAGGCTGAGAAGACAGTTGTGCTATAACATCCCCTTCCTTGCTATCCAGCACCAGAGTGAATTGTTATTATTGTAATTAGAGTAAAAAGAAAGAGTGGTCCACAGTTGTATAACAAGGAAAATTAACTTTTTGTTTGCAGGGTTTTTTGGTACAGTTTTGCTCTAACTTTTCTCCAGAAAGCAATATACCTGTTACCACAAAAATGAAGAAAAACTGCAGAGAGATATCATAGGCACTCAGCCTGACTGAGTATGCTACAGGTATTAATGTTATAATACTGTGATCAACACTGTATCCACATGGATCTTGGTACACATATGAAACTTCTGTGTTGTTAAAAAGCATCAGTAATACACTAAGAGTTCAAGGTAATAACAAGAAAGATCATCTCTTCTGCCCTTTTCCCAACATTTATCTCTGTTTCTTTTCTAAAGAGAGGAAACCGGGGAATTTAGGATGCTCAAATTAGACTCCAAAAAAACTTGCAGTTGTATGGTACCCAGCATCAAATGAAAACTCCAGTAAAGCACCAAGGCTCTCTACACTCCAAGAACATAAAAAAAAAAAAAAAAAAAAAAAAAAAAAAAAAAAAAAAAAAAAGTTGCTTAGATCTTGTCACTTGATAGCACTGGCTATGGATGCTATGATGGTGCAGATTAAAACCTGTTTCCTCTCAGGACCCAAACACATACACGGTTTGGTGAAGGTAACTAACTTCTGATATTAAACCAGTCACTAAGTATAAAACACAACAATCAAACTGCACAAAAAACTACCATTTCAGCATCAGCTTATTACCGAAGCTTCTGTGCTTTGTCCCTGGATGGCAGTGTAAACCTCATCCTCTACATCTCAGCATTGACAAGATGGACAGAGGATACCCGACTCCAACAGCCTACTACCTTGAGCATGGAAAAATGCCTTTTCTCTTCCTACTTCCCCATATTGCCTGTTCTGACACTTGTTATTCCAGAGTTGCCACATCTTAAAAAAAAAAAAGGGGGGGGGGGGGGGGGGATGGGCAGGGAGAGGGAGAGAGGAGTATGGAAAATCACAGAAGTCAACACTCAGACAAACCAAGAAACAAATGGAATTATAAATTTGTTACCTGAAGTTGATAGATGCATGACCTATACAGACGTGCTTAGGAAGAAACAAATTCTGAACGCATCTATAATGATCAGTCCTGTAGAGACTATAATTGGTGAGCTACTGCATTTAACTGATAAAAGTAGGAGTCATCATTTTCAGTATCTCCTACTTTTTTTTTTTTTAATTCATTTTTTTTTTACTTATTGAAAACAATAAAATGCCTTTATGAATAATGTACAACAGAGCATATAGTCATTATGGAAATAAAATTTCTTCCAAACAGGATAGCCCTTTTCTTTTTTTTTATTGCAGAGTCACATGGTTTAAGGTCAGAAGACATCATTATGCTTTTCTGTGAATTCATATAAAATGCAGGCCACAGTGCTCCTAACTCTGATATTGGCAGACAATGAATTGCTTGTGGTCAAACTGAGGCAAAACTCCTAACTTCTAACTTCTATCCAGTCTTATGAAAAACATTTCCAGGAACAGAGAATACACTTGTCACAATATTTCAAATTTCTTAACCTTAGCTTCTTTTATGCTTATTTTCACCATACCTTGTTCTCTATCCAATCTATAAATGCTAGATCCCTTTATCTTCTTATTATTATTTTTGCTTTTACCTGTTTCATATATCACATGTCAGTGGAAACTTCCTACACAGCTTTCTCAGTGCTTTCCATTCTTCTTGTTTTCTTGAGATATAAATATTAATTATAAAAAAGTCTTCCAACAGACTGGCACTGAAATATTCAAACATTAAATTTTAGATTTAGAGAGGAGAAAAAAAAAGAGCAAATAAGTTGTATTTTAAACCTAATCCATTTTCTTGGGTTCTAAGCGTAACAACTTTCATCATGTTTTCAAAGCAAATATTAGTCACAAATAAAAACATCTGAGAGAAGTTTAAATTAAATATATGTTTAAATAAAGGTGTCATAAAAGGGTGGCCAACTATGTCCTCGATAGTGTTGTTTAAAGGAATATGATTGTGCCCTTTAGTCTGTCTTAAATACAGGATCTTTTTCAATAACACTGCTTTTACAGAATCACAGAATGGTTAAGGTTAGAAAGGATCTGTGGAACTCATCTGGTCCAAGTAGCCTGCTCAAGCAGGGACACCTAGAGGTGAAGATTCCCAAGGTGGGAGAAAGAAGCCTCTCTGGGCAACCTGTGCCAGTGCTCAGTCACCTGCACAGTAAAGAAGTGCTTCCCAGGGTTTAGGTGTAACTTCTTGTGTTCCAGTTTGCTCCCTGTGTTTTTTGCCCTCTCTCCATCTTCCTTGTACCCTCTCTTCAGGTATTTATAGACACTAATAAGATCTTCACTGAGTCTTTTCTTATCGAGGTTGAGTAGACTCCAGGCCAAATGGCCTTAGCCACCACATTGTGAGGAAACTGGTGGGAAAGAGAAATTAAAACCCAAACTTTGTCACTTCTGTCAGGTTAGGGGATAAAAGCCTATCTGCACATCCACAGAGGAACAAAGAGAGCCAATGTCAGGTGGGGGAGCACAAACAATCCCTTACCCTGGCTCCTACCAGATCTGTCACAGGAGCCATCAGCTTATCAAAAGCCTATCTCCACAAACTCAGAAAGGCACAGAGCCACAATAGCAAGCAAGAACATAAATTAAGGATTGAGAGGAAATTAAGGACTGAGAGGGTCGTGCCCAGGCCCCTACCTGAACTGTCCCAGAACAGCCTCAATCCCAGTATCCACATGTGAGACCCATCTCCATGAGTTGACCAGAGCATCTCCGTGACCAGAGCATGTCTAAGACCGAAGGAGGGTGATGTGATTTAATCCAGCAGGCAGCTAAACACCACACAGCCAAGAGTGACAATATAGAGGGATAAGAGATAAAAAGGGCTGGTCCAGCCATGCCCTGCACATGCTCAGTACAGTCCATCCTGTCTTTTCATTCAGCTTTAACTGTTGCCTGGATGTGGGACTCCCTGCTTCGTGTGTGGGTGCTCTTCATACTTTCCATTTTTCCTGGCTCCCACCGACTGTCAGCACAGCACTGCTGCCTTGCTTTAGCCAGTTCAATAGCATGTGGATATGCTATAAATTGGAGCAAAGCTAAACAGTTTGAAATCCCAAACAAAAAGTAATGACTTCATAGAAAAGCAGGTAGATTTACAAAGTGGTGTTTACGTACAACCTAAAGTGCTTATCCCAAAGGGACGGAAACATTTTCTCAGCAGAGGGACAGAAAGGAGCAGTTGAAGTTAGGAGTGAAAAAAGCATAAATGTTAAATTATATCCTTTGCAGTGGGAAAGTAAGTCATGAAGCCAAATAGCTTGATGGCACTCATACTTCACTTGATGGCAATTCTTTTTGATCTCTTTGGCAGCATGTGTACAAAAAATTGACACAAATTCTGTTTTACAGAACAATTTAAGAAATGGTCAAATATGAAAAATAGTGTATAAGGAATATATCTAAAGTGACCATATACACTCCTTGCTGATAGTCAGTGTTTCTTTTCATCACAGAGACCACCACAGTGTTTCAAACAAAAAGTAATCATGCATGTTTGTGGTTCCTTTTAGATCTGTGGTTATCAGAAGATCATATTCTTCATGATCACTATCTACGAGTCTAAACCACCTACTTAGGTACCGGAGTGAAATACTAATGTTATATATTAGCATAGTTTATACACTTAACCTGAAATGGAACAGTATGTTTTGCTTTGGGGTTTTGTTTATTTTTTGTTGCTGATGATATTGTTTTTCAGTTTGTTTTTAATAATATCAAGTGGACATAAGTACCAAAAACAAGAATCCTTAAATTAATATATATATTATATTATATATACGTTGATTTTTAAGGATATAATTTTAGTATTACCTCTAATACTTTAAAATAAAAGTTAAATGTTCTAATAACATTCTACAGCCTTACAAATCTAAAGAATACAACCTATGTGTGAATCTATGAAAACATTGAAACTTCAATGGTACTATATTTATTATATTCAAAACCAAAATTCATTTTGCTTTGAATATTTTTTTCAGTGCTCCTTAGGAGAATAGCTTAAATTCAAACAAATTACACAGTAATAAAATTATTTATTTATTTCTTCCAAGATTTGCCATGAACCTGGAAAATGTCCAAATGTTATTCTCTAATCATCTTTTGAGTAATGGAAAGATTTTATTTAGTTTCTAAACTCATCTGTTTTTTTCTACACTTGCCACAGCAAACAGCCATATTAGAAAGCCGCTTGGTTAAATAAATAAATAAATAAATAAATAAATAAAGTATTTTTACTATGGAGCTCTGTTAGTAATAAGTACAAAGTCATTTTTAAATTTTATATAAAATATACTGAAAAAAATATAAAATAAAACACCTGCATTTAGAAAAGACAAAAATAATGTACTTTAAAGTGTTCTAAAACTCCTACAATGGTGCCATCCTGTTAAACCTCCAATATAGTAAAGTACTTGCAGTACTTAATTTTAAACATATGGATAGTCCCATTAGTCCCAGTAAGTGTTAAATATGTACTCAAAGCAGAATATTTATTGTGTATAAATTTTGCAGATCATTTTAATAATGCAGTAGTTATTATTTTCAAAACAGAAAAATGTTCATTTTGAAATCATAAAACACAACATTTGCATGAGGCATCTTTTCTAACCATCATTTAATGTCAGCTAGATAAGACCAGAGGACCAGTGGTCAGTTAAATATCAGTCAAAAGCTAATGACAGCCTGATTTTCAGGCTCACAGATAATTAATTGCTCTACTTGAAAGAACAAGTTCATTTCAGCTTCATGGATAATAAAGCTTTCCAAATTCTAATTAGACTGCAACTTTAAAGCATTTAGTGTAGTTAAACTTGCTAGGGAGGTGTTAGGGAAGCTTACTATTACATTTTCTTCATCATAAAAAGTTATTGTAGAAATCACAGAGGTATTCTGCGTTTGGTTAAACTACATATATATAGATAGATAGATGTTTTTGTGCAGTATGCAGTTTCTTAAAATCAGATTTAGTTTCACTCCCAAAATGTTAATAAAAAGATCAAAAACAGAGCTATAGAAATATTTATGTTTAAAAACAGCCAAGTCTGTTTACCCGTTGCATTTAAATCATGCCTAGAGGGATACAAATGTCAATGTCCAGGTAGAACTGCACACATGTGCTTCTGAGAAGGGAAATATATATATATATATACACACACACACATATATACACATATATAACTTATGGCACCTAAGTTGAACTAACAATTTTTCTAGGTTTCCCAGTGACAGAAGCCTCATTTTTCTACGAGGATCCAAATCAAGATTTCTTCTTATTGAAATGTTTCTTAACCATGACCTTTTCCTCACCACCATCCCATTTATAGAATGAGTAATTGCATCTGTTGAGTACCTGACAACATAGGTTAATTAAATATTTTGAAAACTATGAATATTGAAAGCTAGAATAATTTAATTCTATTTACTTTTCCTATTTACTATGACCTTGCCCTGCAAATTTAGTCCCAATGAATCCCACTACTGAATAGGATTCACTCTCACATGAGAGCCCTGTACAAAACCTCCTGGCCATTAGACTGAAATGAAAAAATGGGGTATGCTGACTTTGAGAGGATTCAAAGCAATAAATCTCTGTAGGGTACAAGGTGTAAGTTATGAGCTAATAAATCCATAAATAGGATAACCTTTAATCAGGGTACCCAGATCTGCAGAAATTATACCGCACTGACTCCACTTCTCTCCATCTCTTTCCCCAAGCTTCCAGGGTACAGAGGGGAAGAAACAAAACTTTCAGCTTGGCAGGGAAGAGAGACATAAGGACTAAAAGGGCTAGAGACATGATGCAAAGCTACGCAGTAGCTGTTTCTCAAAATGAGCATGGCCATGCTCCAGCAACAGAGGCAGCAATTAGGCCATCAACAGCATGACTGCTGGCTTTGAAAAATAGCCCATCATTATAAAATGATGGGTACTGTCCAGGACTACACCACTCTTCCATTCTTTTCTTTACCCACCTGTCCTGTATTTGTATGTTTTAAAAGACAGATGAAGGAGCCTAAATATTCTGTGGTAACTGCTTGCTTTATTCTCTGTCCCCCTCCCCCCCACCAAAAAAAAAAAAATAATGTTCAGAGGGATAAGAGAACAATTTTGTTGATGACCCCATTTATAACATCTATAACATCTCCAAGAGACATTAGAAGGAGTTGGAATATGGTTAAATATTTCACTTTAAAAATTGCCCTCAACACAATCTTGTAGTTATGGTTGTTTGCTACAACTTCATCTAATGTCATTCCAATTCTGCAACACAGAACACAACGTGCAGATTTCTGCTGCAGAAGGAAATCATTCACAGAACATTAAAAGAAAATACATAATGCACAGGAAAAGAACTGAAATAGATGATAGGGGAAATGTTTGAATGTCAGGTAGAGATTTATAGGATAGACCTAGAATACTAATCTGTATTAGATTTTTTTTTTTTTATAGTCTCTTACCTGTATTTACCATCAATTCAGTTTTAAAAAAAAAAAAAAAAAAAAAAAAAGATTTGCCTAGACCTACTGGGCAGGTGTTGGAAGAAGGATCTTACGGTAGATGCTTACTTGTTTTGCCTTTTATTTAAAAAAACAAACAAACAAACAAACAAAACCTACAACAACAAAAACAAACAAACAAACAAACAATAAAAACAAACAAACAAACAAACAAACAAAAACAAAACAAAAAAAACTGGTAGGTAAATAACTAAATAGAGCTCAAAGCATTCTCTCCGTTAGAAAATTCCTTTGTGAGAGACCAGATGGGAGGCAACATCTTAGCCTAATAAGAAGTATCTATTACTACTGCCTGCCAATTTTACATGATTAGAAAAAAATCTTAATAATTGTTAGCTCTGAAGTTTGCTTGTTTCAAATAATCAAATTTCTGATGCACCCAAGCTCCATTTCAAGGTTCAGTAATTCAAAAACCTTCTGCAGTTGTATGCCTTAAATATTACGCATATTTTAAAATCAAAAACAGATAAAGGATTGACCTCTGAGGAGTAAATGGATTTCAAAAATAGGAAATTGATTTTTATTATTCAGTACTTATTCTAGACCACAAATTAATTAAGCCTGTTTATTGTATTACAAAATGGATCAATAAACATAACAATAAAATATACTGGTTTTACTTCATAAAGTAAATTTAATGTGCAACATTTAAGATGAACCAATATGCCTTTAGCCTAAATCATATCATGAGTTTTGCATAACTCACAAAAATATAATTGTTTAAAACTTAAACCAAATTTTCCATATTAAAAAAAAATATATATATATATATATGGGATGAGTCTAAGTCAGAAAACTGTGGAATTTATTCTGTTCCGTTACCATTTTGGACTTTTACAGATTGTTTTTTGTTTGTTTGTTTGTTTGTTTGTTTCGTGATCAGTGCATGATGTCTTCTATTCTGAAGCTCAGAGGCATGAAAGTATAATTAAAATACATCACTGGAGATGAGAAACAGACAAAGTAATTGGCTTGGAAGTCTAATTTATATTCTTTAAACATTTATGAAGATGCTAAAATGAACAAAGGAATATGTCTCCAAAAGAATCATTATTACCTTCAGTGTAAGTTTTTGTGCTACCTTTGAAAAATCTCTTGGTATCTAATGGCATCTAATCACATATTGTAAATAATACAGAGCTAATTACAACTTACCACAAGGTGATGTCTCAAATTCTGGAAGGTTTCATTTAGTGAATTCACAGTGTTAACAAGAAGCAGGACTATCTGCATAAAGGTCAGGGCTATAGAATATGGGGTTCTTGTTTTTTGTTGTTGCTGTTTAATTGGTTGGTTTGGCTTTTTTATTATTATTATTTATTTTATGTTTTCCAAAAGAAAACATCATTACTACTGGAAGTGTTAGAGGCTTTAAAATAGTGTATAAATCTTAAAGGTTTGTTTTGTTTTGTTTTGTTTTCTTCTTCCTTGTCATAAACTTGTTTAGTAAATTATCTTAAACTGCAACATTTGGAAATAATACCATTGAAAGTATCAGTTCTAATGAAATATAGATAACAATTCAGTTTTGCCTTCACAAATAGCCCAAGGGTAAGCATGCCAGGAAGTGACGAGGTCAGAATTAGGAAGAGCAGATATGGAAAGATTTCAGAGCAGCCAGATAGGTCTAATAGTGAGAGGAAATGGCCAATCTACATGAAGAAGATGGGGCAACATGACTGCACAGCTGGTCCCAAGAACTTTTCATTTCTCCATGGTACTGAAGGTTGGTCCACAATGATGGGAGATAGATAAATACAGTTGTGCCTGAGACACAGCACAGTTATGTAGCATTCCCAACCAGCTCTCCCTTCAAAAAATTTTGCTACCGAAATAGATCAACGTCCTGTCCAGAAGAGATAGAAGACAAGTCAACAACTTGGGTATATGGATTTAACCAATACGGGATTTAGCTACCTACTCACCTTTTCTTTTGGCCTCTGCTTAAACCAAGACAGAAGCCACTGACTGCACAAAAGAATTGTGCCTGCATTACATACAAAAAAAATGCGTCTGCATTACATACAGACACAGAGACACTTGGACCTAACTCTGCAGCTATGAAAAGCAGTGACAAAATTCTCTGACACTGACCTGATTTGTAGAGCTGAATATGCTTCTTTCTTTACAGCAGGGAGTATTATTTTATAACCACTCAAAACAGGTATAAAGCACATATGTATATAACACCATTTCCTCTAGTATAAATTACATTTAAGTGAAGAACCATCTCTAATTCTCCAGTGTCTTTTTTTTTTTTTTTTAATAAATGTCATTCTTACACATTATAAGAGTTATCACAGTTCACTATATTACTGAACATACGTTTTTCTTTGAACTTTTTAAGAGCAATGGAAGTTTCAGTAACTATGTGGATGCTTGATTAGAAAAAGTGTTTTGTCTTTTTTAGTGCATCATAAAACTGCATAAGAATATAAATATAATATAGTTTATCTCCATTCAGTCGAATTTGTTACTACAGGCTCACAAATGTTTGTGGAAAAATTTTATGAACTGCATGTGTCCACTCATAAAATAAAGTCTTTATAAGTTTTTCTTACCATACTGCATTAAGGCAATACAAATCACTATTTATAGCACTTTGGGAAGAGGAATGTACAATTTACTTTCTTTTTTGTTATCAGATATTCTTGTAGTAAACCTGAGCTTGTGAAATTATTTCTCCTTGTTTTTACAACATGTTAAGATGGACAAATATTTTTCAGTGCTTTGGAAAATAAGGCTTAATTTACACTAAACTCATTACTTTCAAAAATATGATTCTGTAAGTTTTTGGACATTTTTATTGCTGAAGGACAATTTACTAAAAGTTTTCTCCTCCTTACCTTTCTTATGATACAATTCAGCTTTCTGAAACTGGACTGAAGGTAGTTATTTTGAATATGCAATCAGTGTAGCTTTATTGGCATCACTGCTTGTGCTTATTTGACTTAAAGGAGGAATGCTAACAATTTTATATAATTTTTCTCAGGAATGCAAATGGGGGGGGGGGGTGGGGAGGAGGAGGAAAGAACCTGTATGATGAGAGATGCACAGATACCAACATAATAAGAGATAAAAAATTCTGCACGGAATTTTTATACATTCAAAAATTCCTTAAAGGACACATTAGAATACTTTAGTATCTTTGTTCAAATAATCTCAATACAAGAGAAACAAAATGCTGTCCAAGCCAATATCTGATTTCCAAGAAAGACTAATAGATGGTACAGACTGGAAGAAGAACTCATTGAGAGCAACCCTGAGGAGAGAGACTTGGATGTTCTGGTGGATGAAAGAATCATAGAACCAATGGCTTGGGTTGAAAGGGACCTTAAAGATCATCTAACTCCAAGCCCCCTCCCACTAGATCATTTTGGCCAAGGCTCCATCGAGCCTGGCCTTGAACACCTCCAGGTATGGGGTATCCACAACTTCTCTTGGCAACCTGTTCCAGTGCCTTAATAGCCTTACAGTGAAGAATTACCTCCTAATGTCTAGTCTAAATCTATCTGCTTTCAGTTTAAAAACACTCCCCTTCGTCCTATCATTATCTACCTAAGTAGTGAGTCCTTCTCCATCCTTTTTATAAGACCCCTTTAAGTATTGAAGGCCACAGTGAAGTCTCCCCAGAGCCTTCTCTTCTCCAGGCTCATGCCCAGCTCTCTCAGCCTTTCTTCATAGACTCGACATGAGCCAGCAGTGTATGCTTGCAGCTCGGAAGGCCAAGTGCATCCTGGGCTGCATCAAAAGTTGCATAACCAGCAAGTCGAGGGAAGTGATTGTCCCACTCTACTCTGCCCTCGTGAAGACCCCACCTGGAGCCCTGCATCCAGGTTTGTGGACCACGGCACAAGAAGGATGTGGACCTGTAAGAGTGAGTCCAGAGGAAGGCTACAAAGATGATCAGAGGGCTGGAGCACCTCTCCTATGAAGAAAGACTTATTCAGATAGTAAGAAAAGAAATATGTGATTAATTTTCCATTATGTTTGTGTATAGGGTGTCATATTAGCTACCAGTTTCTTAAAAGCTGACTCAGTCCTTGGAATCTCATTTTGCTGAGAAGTTGTTTTCTACCTCAGATTGTCTTTGTTGTACTTTTCTGTACTTTTCCTTGATGCTTATTTTATACTTGATGCAATTTTATACTTGTTGCTGTTTTGTTGTTGTTTAACCTTGTTATTCTCTCTTTGTCTCTCTCTCTCTTTTTTCTTTTTCAGTACAGATCTCATAAGCTGAAAACAGCTTTTCAGTTGATCCAACTTAATTCGTCATGATTCTTAGACCAATGGCTTGCTGCATCTGGAGACTAAGCATTTATCTCATTAATTATCTAGATGACAATATAATTGCTCTTCTTCAGTTGAGTCTTCAAACTCTTAGATCTTCTTCAATTTATTATGCATCACATCCTGGGATCCTTTGTCCATCTTCTTATGTAGGAGAGAATTTCAATTATTCTCAAATCTTATCATTCTTGTCCTTTTTCTTCTCTCAGTTAGTAAGGGCTTTAACATGAGTAAATCTAGAAGCCATTCTGCACTTATATTCTACATTTATGATTTAGTCATATTGAATCTGGCTAGCTTAGGTACCGTTCTTTTAACAACACTTTTTCATATTTTTAACAATATGAAAAAGTCATCACATGTAAATACCTAAGGAAAAAGAATACTTTTGAGTATTCAGAATAACAGTCATTTCAGTTTCTCATCCCTCCTAACATGTAGTTTTCTGTATACTTGTATTTGTTCTTCTTCCACTTAAATTTTCGAGACTACATATATTTTCTGACCTTTGGTTAGGACACTTTAGAAACCCAGGAGTATGTTACAGATGCATTGTTCTTCTTATGAAAGTCACTGATGGAAGGAAGATGGCAAATCCTACTCATGTACAGGAGGACAATACCACAACTAGTCAAATAATAAATCTTTTTGCATCACTAACACCCAGAAAAAGGAAAACATGCACCCAGCCTGCACTGAGAAATCCTATAACCTCATAAATTAACTTTTCCTATATTGTTTATTTTGAATAATCTTTAATTCCATTCAAAAGCCATTGATAAGTTTCTACAGTCATATTCTTTTGCAAATTCAATGGAGTAATTTACCTAGCTTATTACCGAAACAACAACAAAACAACAACAACTAAACAAAATCAAAAACAAACAAACAAAAAACAATACATGTTTTGAAGTTAACCCAGTAGCACAGTATTCCTGATTACTTACATTAGTCTGGGACTGCCCTAGGAAAATCCAGAAGCCTTACTGCACAGGCAACCTAGCTGCGTACTATAAACATTTATAGTTTAACCATATCCTAAGATCCTCCAGGGGTGAACACGCTGAAATAATATTTGTGTACACATTAGTGATATCAGCTCAGGAAACAACTATTTCTTTTTCCTTCAGAAATGAAATTTTCATTTTACAGAGACTGAAATACACCTGACATGACACAAAACTTGCTTGGAAAGTTAAATGAACAGGAGGAGATTTTATATTTATACATACATTATACATATACATATATATATACATATATTTTATATTTATACATATACATATACACATAAAACCTCTATCTTCCTTATTATATTTATGTCCAAATGTTGTATTTTAAACACTGAATGACTGAATAGAGAGTCTATAATTGTGAATAATCAGCATGTCCAAGAGAATATCCACTGTGTATGGAAATACCTTGCATTACAAAAGTAATATTTATCAGGCACATATATTGCAAGCTATCCTCTCAGCTATAATTAGAACATCAGAGAGATTTCAGACCTCCCTTCTTGCTTTAGGTATAACATTCAAATGGAGACAATATAGCTATGCTTTTATTATATATTCTGAACTTAGTGCCCCAAAGAGTTGAGCTAATACTTCAACATCAGAATTATCTGGACACTTTCAGCAATTCACTGTTAAGCCCTAAATCATTGTGCCAGGTTTTGGACCAGAGGCACATATCTGGTCCAGTTTAAACCAATATCATTTCTGCATCTCCTTGTCTAGCAGCCTAAGGCACTGAAAGCTCAATTCCACAATATTTCTGAGCTGCTTATGTTGTGCTGTGAAAACTGATATGTATTATTCCTTGTGATGAACCTGTTGTTTCTTCTTGCATATCCATTTCTACATAAACCTAGCCCCACTCCATTCTCCTACATACTCCACGAACAGAAGACATGCTTCAGTAACAGAACTTAAGTGAAAGATAGCCTATAGACCTTCAGCCTGGAAGTCTATGACCAAGAACTATCCCTTTGAATTTAGGGACCATGAACAGAAGAAGCCCGCTAACGATAAAACCGGAGTGCATTCTTCACAGTTCCTTCACCCTCTCATTGTTACAGTCATAAAAAAATAATTATTTATGCACTGTAAACAGAGCAATAAAAGTTAACAAATGAAGACATGGTCAGTGACCCTGGCCAGAGTAAGCTTGTCCTTATTTGTTATTCAAGGATCTATGAACACATACCCAAAAGCATGTTAAAAAAAGGAGATATGTTTTAGGAATTGACTAGATGTCAACAGTTTTCACAGGAACTCTATATGCCAAATTTGGACAGAACAAGAATTAAAAAAAAAACAAAAAAACAAAAAAACTTTTCCTGAACTTTTAATCACCTCTAAAAATATTCCCACAATTGCTTTTAAGTTAGAAATTGCTTAGTTATGGAGTATAGCTGAGAATGTGGACTGGCCTTTAGATTTTTAACCTGTTATTTTTACCTCCTTGCTTTAGAAAAATATTGATTTTTAGTTTACTTCCTCTTTCTTAGGGAACACAGGTCAAAAAGTCTCTTCCTCATTTTTAATTTGATGTGACATTAATGTTAGCAGCACAACACGTGTATGAAAAGAAAATCTTATACTTACGATCTTTCCAGTGGATGGCTACCTAAATACATAGTGGAGAATTAATTAATAAGAAATTTGGAGGGCAAAATCTTCCAGAGATTAAAAATGCTAATAGAGAATTAATCAAGGTTCTAAATAACTTATAAATATTTCTTTAAAGGTATACTTTTTTTTTTTTTTTTTTTTTTTTTTTTTTCCCAAAATATCTGTGTTTTCATATTTGGGCAAAAAAAAAATCTATATTTTACATCCATAACAACACTTGTGTTAATTAAAAAACAAACAAACAAACAAAAAACACACACACAAATATGTAATAGATCAAACATCCAAAGATTTGTATGCATCCATTTCTGTATAATCTATACACCTAATACACCTAATGATGTGTATATGTGAGAAAAGTTTACCTGAACAGAAAATGCACTGTGGACCTTTGTGAAGTAACTAGTATAGATTGGAATGACGTTCATAGAAGGTACAAGTATGATATATGTACTGACTTTGATTCTTTACTCATCTCCTCAGTCTTCTCCCACTTCTTTGTGATACTTATCCAGCCCTTCCTTTACATGATTTGGGGAAAAAATCAGATCAGGTCAGAATGTTCTATTCTATCTGCAGAGCTGTATCGGAGAAGAGTACTGTGAGGCAAACTTCTGTGTATCTCAGGAAAAATACATGTAGATACCAGACCGGTGAGAAAAGAGATTAATTTCAAATGTGAACTAATTGCTCCTACACATGGTTTCATAGTTCTGGTGGAAAATGCAAAGTATCTTATGGTGTTTGTTCAAATATACTGTCTAGTCTAGTTCTAGAAGTTAGAAATGGCTTTTGGCTCTAAATGAACACAGAATTCTTTTACAGAATATCTGTAAAAGATATTCTTATCTGAAAGGTGCAACTCAAGTCAGAGCTGTCAATTAATCATAATGATAAAATCCTTGGTTTTCAATTTGTATTAATGTAATAAAGTGAGCAGTAAGATTAGAGGGAGCTGGCAGGTGGATCACAAACATTAGAAATGTTTGTGAATTAGAAATGTTTCTCAGAAAAGACATAATTAATCACTACTTCAGTTTTTCATAGGGAAGTACTTGTTTCTGATAGAAGATTTTTTTATTTATTTTTTTTCCCCTCTGTACTGTAGGATTGCTTTTAAATAAAACATAGTCATTTCCAATGTATGTCACTTTCCCAGATTACTTACAATGCAGATAGTCAACCAAAGTAACAAGGTTGGAAACATTCCCTGGCCCTGCTCATAAATGCAGAAGTTGGATGCTATATTTATGACTACTACCCTACCTTTGTGCAGCATATGAACTGATGGAAAGAGACACAGTCAAAGAGAAAGTAGCCAAATTTAAGGTAGAAACAGAACAACTGGACTGGAAGAGTCCACTATGAAACATCCAGAGAAAAGCAACCAAGGCCCTCTTTACATAAGAAATAAATAAGTTAATATATTGATCATCTCCTCTACCTCCTCATCTTTTCATGGTGATGAATCTTCTGTGCATGTCTGAAAACCATGCCAAACTGCTGTATGTCTGAAGCCATGTTGTCAGCTATAACTAATAGTTCTTGCTATAGAGCTGCTGCTGACCTAAACTTTTTCTGACAGTGGTTTCACCCCATTCACATGATTGGTGTCTCTTAGAAAGTGAATGTGTCAGATGTGATCACTGTAGTAAGCTGTTGTATGCGATTGAGCTGCTTACACAATCGGCCCTGTTCTTAGCATGGATATTTCAGCAAATGTTGTGTCAGCTGCATATCAAGCATTTCAGTTATCAAGGATGTGAATCTTTAACAAACACAGTAAAATCTATATCCAGACAAACATGTGAATAGAAATACAATCAGTTTATTATAGGTCTTCTTAAACTAGAGATATATTCAATTCAGTAGGTGATGTATTTGGTACTAAGAATGACATATGTGATGTTTTGAATGATATACTTAACTTAGTTCAGCACCTGACAAATCCAATTCAGTAGGTGATGCAAGGTATCATTTTTGCAGAAATATATCTGATGTACGAGGTTATGAATTTTATACAAATTAGATCTTTTCCTTTTGAGACAAATACTTTTCTCCTAAGGTATTTGACTAAAAACTGTATAGGATACACATATCTTTCACATTAAATGCTAATAAATGACACGTCCATTATACCCTGTTACATTTATCCAGCATTTTGGATACTGAAATAAACAATGGGAAATGAGAGAAACATTGCTATTAAAGGATGCTTTTGACACAAAATGTGAAAGATGTATATTGGATTATCTAAACGAGTACCATCAAGCACCTGCCAGCAACTGAAACCAAAAGCCATTTCAGAGCTTTTCAATGAACTTTCAGTAGAAGTCTCCAAAAGTACCAACTCTGCTTCTGAACATACCTGTTTAGAATTGCCTGTTAAGAGAAAAAAGTAATCTTCCATAGATATCAGTGATATTTTTGTTGCAGAAATTTTTATAGTATTTTGAAGCTATTCTAGACCTGTGCACACATATACTGAAGCAAAGATAAAACAACCTTTTTTACATGATCCTTTTCAAGATTTTCAACAACAAAACCACCAACAACAACAACAAAAAGGGAAAACAAAACAAAACCAAAAACCAAAAAACAAAACAAAAACCCATATTATATTAGGGCATTGACATTTCTATCACTGGGAAAGAAAAAAATAGTATTTACAGAAAGCTAAGGATGTCATCTGGTATTTGTAAAGTCATTGCATCTATAATATATTCATTGCTAGCCATGCATAAAGAAATGCATAGACCCTAGCTAAAAGAGCTTATGCTTTATGATGACAATCAACACATGAAGGTCAGGTAAAAAGTAGATCATACACAAGCCACATCTTAACATAGGAATAGAGAATGTTGCTTACTAAGGCACATTTTAGCAAACAGCCTTGTTCTTTCAGTGTATCCTTTGCCAAGGCTGCTGTATAGATCTCTCAAGCTTTACAATTACAGATGGCGTATTCCACTCAAAGGACAAGCACCTTTCACTAACATCCATTGTTTCCTCAGAGTTTAATGCAGAGATAGACAAACTTTGTTTCAATTAGATTATGTCAGGTATGTCAATTTCCTATTACAATGAATTCTGGCACCCAGGGCAGTTCTGGCATAATCAGACCAACTTCCAGCAACACAAAAGTACCTCAGGAAGACCCTACATCAATGCTGCTGCTTCTTGAATTGCAGAATGCCACAAGAAAAAAAAATAAATTGTAAATTAGATATGACACAATAAATCTCTGCATATCAAGAGACAACAATAAAGGCATATAGGTTTTAAGATCTGAGCCCTCAAACTTAAATAAAAATAGGTGTTGATTTTTTGGATGTTGTTGATTTTTTTTTCCCATACATATATAGCTACATGAGGCAAAATTACTGCATCTGAAGGACAGCAATAATCTCTTAAAATTTTTCCTTGTTAAAGGAAAATGATCAACCTATGACTGCAAATACCCATAGGTTATGTAGGTCTAACTTTCAAGAGGTCTCCTACCGTACGTATTTACAATTTTTAAGTGATAGCTAGGTTAGAATCACATAAGCCATCAATAACAGTAGCAAAACACCTGTTGTTATGTTCTTAAATTGCAGCTGTTGTCATTGTGAGACAGGGACAGGCCAAGGGAAAGAAGATCTGTTGATCAAAAGTACTGTGATGAGGGTTAGTCCATCCTTCCACTCCATAATCCATTGACTTTTAGTGTAACTCTAGCTGCTTGCTGGACATTTCAACAGACAGTATCAAACCTGCGATGCTGGTGATGTTCTGAAGAGCAAAACCAGAGTAAAACAGAATTTCCAGAAGGTGGCTGCCAGAGCTAAGATCATCAGAAAATTACGGGCATGTGTTTTCATTCTAAACACAATGGAAAGTGCTGTACATAAAAATAAAAATAATTATATAAATGAGGCAGTGCCATTATTTTTGATGGCAAATCCTGACTTAGTCTGGTGAATGGAGTTGCAGGTCAAAAAATACAGATGTACTGGTTTTGGCTGGAATAGAGTTACTTTTATACTAGTAGCTGGTAAGACACTGTGTTTTGGATTTAAGATGAGAACAATGCTGATAACACATTGATGCTTTCATTGTTGCAGAGTGGTGCTTACTGTAAGTCAAGGATTTTTCAGCTTCTTGTGCTGCCCTGCCAGAGAGGAAGCTGGGTGCACAAGAAGCTGGAAGGGGACAGGACCAACCAGAACAGCTGACCCAAATGGGACATGGTGGCCTATGGCAGGGGGGTTGGAGCTAGATGATCTTTAAAGTTACTTCCAACCTGAGCCATTCCATGATTCTGTGATATTCCATACCATATGGCATCATGCTGAACAATAAATATGGTGTGGCTCGTTGGCATGGGGTGCTGCAGCTCAGGGATGGGTTGAGCATTGGTCAGTAGGTGGTGAGCAATTGCATTGGGCATTGCTTGTTTTGTACATTCTTTTATAATTATTATTATCATTGTGACCATCATATATATATATTTTGTCCTATTTGATGAGGAGAAAGCTCTATTTTTATCATAGCTTATCACAGATCTTGCTTCATATTTAATTTCTGTGAAGGTACTCCAGGTATACCAGTGCTCTGGAATAGATATTGATTAAAAACTTACCCTTCTGAGGAAAAGAAAGGGAAAGGAAAGGGGAGAGAAAGGAAAAGGGATAAAGGGAAAGGAAAGGGAAGATAAGGGAAAGGGAAAGGGAAAGGGAAAGGGAAAGGGAAAGGGAAAGGGAAAGGGAAAGGGAAAGGGAAAGGGAAAGGGAAAGGGAAAGGGAAAGGGAAAGGGAAAGGGAAAGGGAAAGGGAAAGGGAAAGGGAAAGGGAAAGGGAAAGGGGAGGAGAGGGGAGGGGAGGGGAGGGGAGGGGAGGGAAGGGAAGGGAAGGGAAGGGAAGGGAAGGGAAGGGAAGGGAAGGGAAGGGAAGGGAAGGGAAGGGAAGGGAAGGGAAGGGAAGGGAAGGGAAGGGAAGGGAAGGGAAGGGAAGGGAAGGGAAGGGAAGGGAAGGGAAGGGAAGGGAAGGGAAGGGAAGGGAAGGGAAGGGAAGGGAAGGGAAGGGAAGGGAAGGGAAGGGAAGGGAAGGGAAGGGAAGGGAAGGGAAGGGAAGGGAAGGTTCTGTAAGACAGGTTTTAGTATTCAGGCTTGTTTTCATTCATTTCAATAGATTATTGGTTTTCAGCAAGTCCTGTATATACCACTCAGCAGTCTCCTTTCAATCTTGCCTGTACCACTGTTCTTTGCTTCTGTCTAAAGTTTTTCAGATTTTTGTTCTACATGCAGTCTCCCAGATCATTTCTTCAAGTCTATCTCTGTGTTTTCTCTTGTCTGTTCTATCCCACTATCTTTCCCAAATATTCTGAGCTATTTTTCCCCAAAACAGACCCTTTCACTCACTTCACACACTCTTTTCTTTTCTTTTCTTTTCTTTTCTTTTCTTTTCTTTTCTTTTCTTTTCTTTTCTTTTCTTTTCTTTTCTTTTCTTTTCTTTTCTTTTCTTTTCTTTTCTTTTCTTTTCTTTTCTTTTCTTTTCTTTTCTTTTGTAAGTATTACACAGAAAGAGACAGTAGGGAGTTGTAACAAATCATGTGATGCAGTATGAATAGAGATTCATTATTACGCAGTTAGACTCCAATTCCAATCAGATATTAGAATTACTTAACAGAGGTCCATATCAGAAAAGAAGATTCTTGCTTCTGCTTAATTATGTACATCTAAGTCGTCCCCCCCAAAAAAAAAAAAAATATATATATATATACATATATAATATATATATGGAAAGCTTTGATTTTTGGTTTAATTCTACCAATTAAAAAGAGGCTTGCGATACTATATATTCCTGCCTACAGCTGTTAATCTTGTAGTCAGAACATCTCACGCTTAAGAGAGCTGTATCAATGAGCTCTCTGATGTTTTATTAGTCACACATTTCCCAGTTATATTGATACCCTTAAAGAAAGTAACCAGTGAAGAAGAAAAGTCTTTTAATTAAACTAGGACACTTCTGATACCCAAATGTCACTATACACACAAGCTCACTGAAAAGTAGCACAGTTTTGACAATGTCCTCATTTCAGCTGGGATAGAGTTAATTTCTTCCTAATAGCTGGTGTGGTTTTGGATTTAGGATAAAAATAATGCTGATAACACACTGATATTTTAGAGCCATACTTTAAATCAAGGACTTTTCAGCTTCTCATGTTGCCCTGCTAGTGAGCATGCTGGGAGTGCACAAGAAGCTGGGAGGGGACAGAACTGGAAAAGCTGACCCAAACTGTCCAAAGGGATATTCCATACCATTCCATTCCATTCCATTCCATATCATGCTGAACTATAAATGTGTGTGTGTGTGGTGGGGTTGGTCAGGGGGTAGTCACTCCTTGGTGTCTGTCTGGGCATCAGTCTGCAGGTGGTGAGCATTGCACGTCGCTTGTTTTGCATATTCCTTTATTATTATTATTATTATTATTATTATTATTATTATTATTATTATTATTATTATTATTATTATTATTATTCCCTTCCTTTTTTTGTCTTCTTTTTTTCTGATTCTCTCCTCCATCCCACTGCAGGGATTGAGCAAACAGCTATGTGGTGCTTAGTTGCCTGCCAGATTAAGCCACAACGGACAAACACACTGGAGTTTGAAAGAGCTCTTCAGGACTGCTGGGTTCAGCTGCAGGACTCCAGAGCAGAAAGGGAGACCTGAGGAATAACCAGAGGTTCAAAACAAAATGTAGAAAAACTTCAAAATATTAATTCCTGATAGTGTGTGGACAACACACTAAATATATATATGTATATACACACACACATATATATGTGTATATATACTGCCAGCAGGATCTAAATAATCAAAATCTGATCCTATACCCCCAAAATATTTAGGAAAAAAAAAAAAAAAGAAAGAAAGAAAGAAAAAAAAAAAAAAGCAATACCCTTTTCTCCCCACTTCCCTGATAACCTCGTTAATATTTCCTGTTAGCAGTTCAAAACATTACAAGATCAAAAATCCCCTATCCTTACTCAATTCCTTCTCACAGGAGCAGAGACCCTTATTTTTACCTAGGACTTCTGAGTGGCCTCAAGCTGTAAATATCCCCACCTGGCCTTACAATTATAATTAGCTTCTGCTTGTTAAGGCTTGGTGTCAGTCCAGTCTAGTTGTCTTTTTCCTAAATGTACAGAAAGTACTAATACAGGAAAAAGGCCTCAGCAACAAACAAACAGAAAGGCAGTAAAAGAGAGTACTGTATGAGATGCTTTGCTGCATGCTGTTTGCTCATTGTTCTCACTCAGAAATATTCTCTGAAAGCATAGACTTAATCTTAAGTCAATTGAACTTGATCTTAAGTCATGAACAGCAGAAGGCTTCAGTCCAATCTGTTAACACAAGGCTAAGTACAACCTGGAAGATATTTTCCTGCCTTATTACATCTGTTATTCAGTCCACTTCTCACCTGACACAAGCAAGACCTATTTTTCCAGTGTCTAAAACTAATACTCTAATTCAGCTATTATGAAATCTTAGTTGTTTTTTTTTTTTTTTTTTTTTTTTTACAAAATCTTAGAGGAAAGTCACTGTTACCACACTGATTACAGCATCACTTTCCTCAGGGAACTTCAAATGAAACACTCCAGTCTCTTAAAAACAAACAAACAAACCTTCATGCGAAGCTATAAAATAGTCATCATGTAAGATTTATTCTAATGTATTGTGTGAAAGCTGAAATTAGCCTAAATATATACTTGAAGGGTCGCATATTTTCATTCTTCTAAAGCTGATAAAAATGTATGCCTAGATGTATGCACTAAGGTATAAACTTTGATAAAAGGTAGAAATGTAGCACTGAGAATCTTATGTTACATCCTGCTATGAAGAGTTTATTACTGTTATAAATGCAGTTTAAAAGGTTGAAGATGGATCTAACAATTTATATCATTACAGTGAATCCATTTTTTTACTAGGTAAATTAAATTTGAGTTTCTAGAAAACCTATTGATAGATATAGAATTTTCCTGTATAGATTTTGAAGGCTATTTTATTTCTTCAACTCAGATGATACTTTAGGAACATTTACCTCTACCAGTCAAGAAAAAGACACTTAAAACCATACAAATTTTATTAGCTAAATGTAATCTAAAAATTAGAAGATTACATACATACAGATTATGCCTAAGTGAACCAAAGAAGTTTTTATCACACTCTTACATTCTTGTAACATAATTCATTATATTATTAAATCTTACTAGGAGAAACATTTTTATTTTTGTTTTTCCTGGTGTTCGCAAAGAAATAGTTTAATACTGAAAATATTTAAACATTTTATAGAAGTGGAAGATCATTGAAAACATGTTTCAAAGCCTGTGCTGTGCTTGCAGTTACAGGGGCTCAATACTGAGATGCAGTAGTATAACTTTATGGTACCAATAGTTGTTTATTATTGATCTAATCCATATCTCTGCTGGTGCCAAAGGTGGCAGGAGCCCCACAATTTGCGATCACCAGTCTGATGGTGTCAATCAACAGCCAATTCTAATAACAGTGGTAACACAAGAACCACAGTCTTGGCCTTGCATCATTGTTCAGAACATGCATCACTCTCTGTACATTTCACAAAGCACAGAATCCTTCATGTTCTGACAGAAAAAATATGTATACAGTCCCTTGAAGCTAATGGTTGCCTATGACTGAGATCCATGTCAAGAAGTGCTTCAGTAATAATGAAGCCATCCAATTTGTATAGATAGAAAATAGAATAAAATAAATATAAAAATAAATATAAATATTAAAATAAATATAAAATAAATATAAAAAAATAAATATAAATATAAAATATCTATTTTTTAGATAGAAAATATTATTTTAGCTTTCATTTTAAAATGGCTTCATGTCATAGAATGCTTCATTTGATTTATTAAAACAAGTTTTGTAATAGCCCATCTTTAAATTCCATAATTTGCTTGGTAGCTTGTTTTTTCATTTTTTTTGTTTGTTTCAGTTTGATGGCACTGAAATAGTTTCGTCAACCAAAAAACACTGGCATTTTTTCTTTCTTTAGAATTACATTTTATGTGAATTTCCACACAAAGAGGTACTGTATTTGTTCTAGTTTGGAAAGCAAAAAAAAATCCTTTACTTAAAATACTGTTAATATAATATAAAGTAAAATAAATATATCCATGTCTATCATCACCCAAAGTTAAAAAAAAAAAAGTCTTCTTAAGCTACAATTTTGTAGCAGACTGTATTTTTTCATGTTTTTAATATTTAACAGACCTGTTAAAGCTCTCTGCACCAAAAGCTTTTGACCCCTTCTTGTTCTGATGGTTATTGCTTGGAGTGTTACACTTCAGATTTGTACAACTTGGACTTTTTTTTTTTTCTCTCCTTTGATTTGCCTTGGGAGCAAACTGTTTTTGTAGAGTCATATACTGACATTTCTCTTCATATTCTAACTTGATTTGCATTCAGGACTAAGCAGTATTCAGGCCCAATGTATTTGAAATATTTCAAGGGAAAGAAAATCCAGTTCTCAGGTGTGTTTGAATGAGGATCTGGGAAAGAAGACCAGATTTATTGTTAAAGCACATTTTCTTTTTTTTTTAATATGTGAGGAATATGATAATGCAATACATTTTTGTTTTGTTTTGTTTTTATTTATATACATTTTTATGTTGCTGTTGCTGGTACTGAAGTATCCATTCTTGGATGAGGGAGAAGCACTATAGAAAACATCCCTACTGTTTCTTCTGTTGTGACATAAATGAGCTTATGTCACTTGCAGGAGGATCTTCATCTTCTCTACATGGTGTAAGTGCCAGCAGAAGAACTGTTGACTGCCCTGTGATGCCCTAGGTGCAGTGAGAGTGGTTGGCTGTGGTGGCCACAGGGAAGAAAGGAGGTAGATGGGAGATAGGCATAGTTCACAAGAGGCATAGTTCACAAGTACATTTTTTTTTTTTTTTTTTTTTTTTATTGCAAGCTAAGTGATTCATGCACTTTCTATAAACAGCTGGGCTTTTTACAATTTCTTTGGCAGAAACACCTGATGTTCAAGTCAAGTTCATAAAACACATGCATGAGCAGACTATTAGCTGCCTGTCACTGTCCTTTCTTACTTTTTCTGTTTTCTCTACCACATTTCCACATCCTCCAACCGTAATAAATGCTCTGAAATGCTGCATATAATACAGTAAAGAGTTCACCCTTCATACTACAGTCCTAATGGATGAGATGAACACCAGGAAAGACTCCATAAAATGAAAGAGCCTCAAATATTCTGACATCACCAAAATAATCCATCCATAGGTTTGCAGAAGAAATTTGAATTGCACATTGATTGAAGATAGAAGCTATAGAGAACACCTGGTGTAATTTTGTCATCATTGATATCTGAGTAACTTACTGCTTGAGTAAGTTACTGCTATGAGGTAAAACAAATAAAATATGTCATCTACATTTAAGAAGGGACTGTAGGCAGAAGGAGTTTAAATCTAATAGACAAGTTGCTTCATACTGTTACTGTTTAAGGCAAACCTCAACTCTAAGCTAAGTTATCAAGACAACTGACTGCCCTTATTTATTTCTGTCACCTCCCACGGTGACATTCATTCAAAATAACTAGGAGCCTGTTAGGACATCCTTGCCCACACCTTTCATTGGAAACTTCTATAAGGAATTATTTTTCTGTAAAGGATTATATAGTCTCCTCTAAGATGTACAGCTGTAATAATTTTTTGTAATTTATGCTTAGTATAATGCAAGAGGACAACTTATGATTCCATTCTCTAGATGATAGCACTGTACAGGCAAACAGAATGTAACCAGCAAAGGTAGGTGTTATCGTAAATCTTCCACTCCCAACCCTCATGCAATCAGAGAGAAACAACTTGTATCATAGTTAGCAGGACTTTAGATACTGTGAGATAGTGTGTGTGTGCTGCCTTCCATACTCACAATTAAGAACAATAAAAATTATATTTCTCCCAAAGAGAGAAGAACACTCTCTATCTCTCTCTCTCACACACACTTTATAGATACTATTTGTTATAGGAATAAGCAAATTGAAAATTTAACACTTTTTTTTTAATTGTAACTCTTCTACTTTGATTAAAGTCCATCCAAAACTGTTATGGAGAAGACTTAGGTTTAAATTTAGTTGGATATTTTTGGTTGGTATAGTGTGTTTTCTTCCATTCTAATTCTTGCCCTTCCAGCCTGTGAAATGCCTGATACAGAGCTCAAACTAATTGTAAACTGCATAGATTATCTCTTTGCTTCTTGGAAGAAAAATCCATTTTCAGATTTTTGCCCTTGATAGCTCAAGTTCTATTAACAGCTGTGAACTGAACATTTTTGAAACAGTTATGCAAATGAATTAAACATTTACAAACATAGAAATGCAGGTCTGCGCAGATCACTCTTCCTAACAAAGTTGAATGCAAACTTTTGAACTTATTTATAAACATTTTTTTTTAATTATTATTATTTTATTCCCATGCTATGACATCTCAGAACAGAGTAATTTATTTTGTGATGTAAAAGTTGCAAAAGTTGGAAAATTACTGCAAAGGGAGTTTATCAAGGAAAACTCTCCATAAAATAAATCATGATATGCCCATTCCTTCAGTTTCAGAGGGAAAGAAGGAAGGAGTAGACCAACCCTTTAACGTTAGTATATAAAAATGGCACTGTTTGGCATTGATTTGCTTCACTAGCCACTACTGTTAATGACTGCAGACTCATGTTTCATGAGTGAGAGGTGGCAAACTCAAACGAAATGATTTGGGTTGTGACAAAAAAGTGGTCTCTAGAACTCACAGGGGAAATACCTCCAGAGTAACATGACGATTGAATTCCTCATTATGCTCATGTATTTTAACAAGTCTTTAAACAAGGATTGTGTTAATTTGTTTCATCTGTTTATTTCTGTAGACATCCTGAACTTTCTAGCAAGCATTTCCTTTACACAGTATTTTGAGCCGTCTCCTATCCTCTTTGTCTTTCTTCTTTGCAAATTTGACATGCATGATGCAATCAGAACAATACTGTCTTGGTTCAGTGCCAAGTTAAGAGTACTGCTTGCATGTTGGACTCAGTTTAGCTCTTTGCACTCCTTCTCCTTTGGGATTCTTGTTTCCAATAGATTAATAGATTTGTAGAAGTTCCTTTAGTCTTAAAAAAAATCCCTCCCATAATCTTATGAAGTATTTTAGGTATCTCCCTTGTTCATCTTCATGGAGCTCAACTTAATGAGGAGTTAGGTATTACAACTTATTACTCCTGTGGCTGAAGCTGGGACTGAAGAAGAAAGTCTGAATTTTAGTTTTTGTTTTTAATTCAAAGTTCAATTTTCTTCCAGGTCAACCATAATTCGGCTGTATATTAGTCTTCTATTATCTTACTAGAGTGACATTTTTATGCAAAGCATTCAACTGAACTGTACTGATCAGTTCTACTTCATGTTAGACAGTGAGCTTACTATTAAAAAAGTAGGGTGTTCAACAAATCAGCTTTAGTGCCTACACTCCACATATTTTACAGCTAAGGACTCTTTTTTAATAATAATAATAAAATAATCTTAATAATTACTGCTAAACCTGACTAAATACTTATTAAATATCTCATTGGAGGGTACAGCAGAATACCTTCTAACCATAGATAAGGCCAGAATTTCATCCCTTGCATCTGAACTATGATTTTGACAATTTTTGTAACCTTTGTTTCTCTTGTTTTGTCCAACAGTAAGGTAACGTAAACTCACCTCAGTCCAAATATTCCAATCAACTTCAAAAGGATTTTCTGTTGATCCTGGGGATCAATAATATCTACACTCTGGGTGAGCAGAAATGTTTTCCAAGTTAATTACATTTTCAATGGGCATTTTGAAATTCCAGTTTATATAACATATCCCATTTTCCATATCCTATGAATTTGTTTCCCCTGATGGGTTCCTGTTTCCTTGTCCTCATTCTCTAGTTTGATAATCACTGACAAGAGATGACCTTAGTGGATAAAGCAATAGGAATTGGTTCTAAACAGTTCATCTAAGAGTCCTGATAAAAACAGGAATGGGTAAGAAATGTACAGAGACAGTTTTCATTCCATCAAAAAGTTTTAGCTTTTAATTAAAGGACTTAGGTGTTGAGCATGTTTGAATCTGCCCACCTAGTAACGGAGTAAATTTTGAGTAGAAACCTGCTATGAATTTACATTGGAGGCTCCCAAATGGTCTTGTGTAAGGTGGCTCTTTCAGAGCCGTTGTTGCGTAGTTATTTCCATTTCTATTGTGGACTAAATCAGATTGAAAACATCTTCTTTCACAGCTTATCATACAAGACCTTCATTCATGAATAAAATATGACTATAACCAACAAAATGGTACAATGAAACACTCAATGAGACATCACAAGCACGTATGCATGGCCCATCTTTCTATTCGTGCTATTACTTCCATGCTGAGGAGACCACAGCTAAAGACTCTCTAGCATAGCTAAAAGCTTATAATAATACCAGCTTGATACTGTGTGATGTAATCAGTGTCAAAGGAAAGCAGTATACATAGGGAGCTACATCTGTGACTTCTACAGCTTTTCATTTTTATAAAAATTGGATCACTGCATTTCTGCAGGAATGGTTCATCAGTTGGATCTGAGCATTGCTGTAAGTTACAGGTCAATATTAGGGGAAGATAACCAAGCAGATTTCTTTTCTCAGTCTCAGAACAGAGCTCTCTCATTTTTCCCATTACTGACAATGTTTTTCCAGCATTTGTGAACATAAAGTAAAACTTTTCCTTCCTTCAACTCAGAAAGGATCCTTTCCCCTGGCATAAAGAAAAGTCTTTTCTTGCCCAGTAGTCTCATAAAGCAGAAATGGTTTGCATGTTAAAAATGAATAGAACGCTTACAATATGATCTTTAAAACCATATTGTTTGTGGGCTTTGGATTACTTACATTGGGTTAAATGTTTGAGAATATTATCAGTTCTGACCAAAGAATCTACCAAAGATGAATCCTTATTCACCAGATAAGCAAGACATGTTCTCACAACTGCAACCAATTGTTAACTCAGTCATTGTTAACTTTTCTTCCATCTCTAAATTATGACAATAAAATGTACTTTGTGACTTGATTTACAGAGATCTTCTTGTGAAAAGATAACATAGGTTGTATCATTCAAAATCAATCCATAATAAGATTTTTTTTTTCTTGTCAACTTTTCCATGCTTTCATAGATCACATAGCACAAAAGCTGATATGAGATTTCTTTCTCCTGGCTGTGATTACTAATGCATTTGGTGTGCCTAGCATAATGAAAGAGTTGCACATTAGTTCAGCGTTGAAAGAATTACAACTTTATTGAGCCCATTTATCAGTGAGGAAAAGCATATTGTATTGATTAAAACAGAGCATTAGGTGGTTTAGTCAAATAAAGGAGAAAACCTAAGCTTGAAAGAGAAAATTAATATTCCACAGGTTATTCCAAATAGAAAATTGACCTCAAGTCATTAAGCTATATAATGCCAAAATACTTATTCCTCAACTTTTGACCTGACCTGACTGTTAAAAAACTGAGATGAATGTTAAGAAGCAAATGTCATCACAAATCAGAAGGAAAGACTGATTGGACAGGAACTGTGACTTTCTCATCACAATTCAGTTCATGTTGTTCTCATAAAGGTAAAAAGTGCATGTGTGGGAGCAGGAATAATAACAGTGGGACAAAAAGAAATAAAAAGTAGACAAAGATATTTCAGGCCAGATTATCAACTGGTGTAAATTTGTCTGTTCCCACTTCAATAGCAGAAATCAAGCTAATTTAGACCATCTGAGGTGATTGTCTCATAACAGTTTTGGTGTCGTGGTCACATAACTTCCTTCTAACTCACAGTACTGAAAAGCTGGACTATGATAGTGGATGCCTCATTTTTTTCTTAAGCACAGTCTCAAGTAGAAGAATAAAATGGTTACAACTTCTATTACATTAAATTGAGGTAGGTTTGGGGGTGATAGGAAATAGGTAACACACAATAAATTCACTAGAATTCCCTGGGTATGCTACTACTCAAGAAAATATAATCTAGTTTGAGAAATCCACAATTTTTGAACAACCTTTACAAAAACAGTTACCATTTGTAAAATCTCATGTTTGGACCTTTTAGAAATGATAATCAGGAATTCAGAGAGCCTTGTTAAACCTGTTAGGATATTTTCAAAGTCTGGATGGAAGTTCTAAAACATGGCCTGTTAATTTGAGATATCTATGATTTTCTATGTTAAAATTTACTTTCTTCTTGGGGTATGGGAGAGGAAGGGAATATTAGTTTTTTGAAGTACTGAAATGTACATTACAAGATTTTTTTTTGTCTCACAAAGAAAAAATATCTCAGTCATTTAAATCTAGAAAAGTGGATCATTGTGGATCAAAGTGCACAGCCCACTATTTTTATTCTCTGGTCTGGAAGGACACTTTTCTTAATGTATCATAAATAGTCACTGACATGAAGGGAAAATATAGCACTACAGAAGTCATTATATTCTTTAGTGTCAATGATCTGAAAAGGAGGAAAATCTGTTTTCTTCCATTGATGTAAATGCAAATCAGTTTCACTGTATTTAGTGGGATTACTCCTAAGCTTTACCTGAGTAATAGTGACAAGAATATTACTTGATGAAGGATCAAAGAGTAATATAGAAGACCATACAGTCATTACCTTAAAGTCTTTTACTATCCTCCGGTCAAGTAGCACTTCACAAGACTCTGGTATATACACTGTGGTGGCTCAGGTCCAGAAATAACCTATACAAGAGTCCTAATCAAGAAATAAACATAAAACAAACAAACAAACAAAAAAAAAAAACCATAAAAATACCAACACATCTATGACAGATGACAATGTCTCTCTGGTCTATTATGCCAATAATGCAGGCAGGGATAGTCAAAGATCTTCCAGTTAAAGAAACCCCTGGTAAGTCATAAAAACATAGGCTATAATAGATTCAATAGGGCCTTATGATTTTTTTTCTGTCAAAAGTCAAAGTATTTAATTGTTCTTTTTCCAATTTTGAAATGTCTGTGTATATGTAATAGATTTACAGCATTGAAAAACCTTTATATTACTGTGCCAATAAGCTCAAGACTAAGTAGGCAGAATTAATATATAAACATTATTTCTGAAGTGTAAAGTTTCCCACTAGCGGGTGGAGCTACATGGAATCACATTATTACTGATAATTCATTTTGTCTGTTGGTGGTACAGTGATGTATTTTTATTATTATTATTATTATTATTATTAACCATAGACATAGGAACGCTTGCCTATGGTCAATAGTTCTAATTCCTCTAAATTTACCCACATAGACTTTTTAACTATGTATGCACAAAGGAGAATCAAATGCTAACAGCAGCTCTTACAAGAATTTAAGGTCTCTGACAACCCTCAAAAGTTAAATGTTCTCATACAATCTGTTCCAAAATCTATTTAAAATTTTCCTTCCTGACTTTTCTGATTTATGGCTCATTTTGAATTTTACAGATACTAAAACAGTCTCCATGTTTATGTTTCATCATAAACACACTGTATTTACTCTTTATTTTACATAAAGTCTGTAGCAGAGCAGCAACAGAGAAAGTTGCCTCCATGCAACTTCCTGTCCATTTCACATTTAAAACCTCTAGCAATCATACTGCCTCTGAGAGCTGCAGGTGTGCCGGGTGTGTTGGCCTTTAAGTTGATACAGAGCTAAAAGGAAATTTAGAGTGAAAAATACAGTGGCATGAAGGCGCTGCCTGCCTGTGGGACATGGAGACCTCAGCACTGCACCAGGGCCTGCTGAATGGAATAAATTCACCCTCAGAAACCATTTCAAGGTACTGAGATAGAAAATGCACCAGGAGGAGAAAGACTGATCTGGCAAGGCTATGACAACGACTTCCTTTCATTAAGGTTCATCATTAAGATTGGAAAAGACCTCCAAGACCATCTGGCCCAACCATACCCCTACCACCAGTATCACACACTAAACCATGTCCCTAAGCACCATGTCCAACTAGATGGTGTTTGTTTTGTTGTTGGTGTTGTTTTTGTTGTTGTTTGTTTAACTGTGTGTTTGTTTGTTTGTTTTTATTATTATTATTATTTTGTTGTTTCTCTTTTTTTTTTTTTTTTCCCTGTTTAGAAAAAAATCAGCAAATTTGTATTATACATTGTTTTTTTATCCTGGCAGAAGAGATGTATGCTTTCAAAACAGCAAAAAATTAAAATCAGGAACTTAATTTAAAAGGAATTCTTAAGTTCATGTGATACATTGTTTTATTGCCTCCTTAATTACTAGGAGATATCTATGAAGAGCTAACAGCATATCAGAATCATGAGCTAAATAGAGTATATGTATAAGCAATACGTATACAAAACCTGAGTGCCTCAGAGGTCCTTCACCAGGGACAAATTCAGCAAATCCTGCCACTGTGCAAGGCGCCTACACCTCAGGAGTAATTCTCAACAAAATGTATGTATGTCACTTCACTGGCAGAGACAAGAATCACTATTAAGCAGCTGAGACATCTAGCTCCAAAGAGAGCTTTCAGAAATATTTACAATTTTAACCCCAAAGCCTAACTCCAAGAAAATTTTTAAGAGAGTTGTCAACACCATCCAGTAGTGAGGTTAATCCTGCAAGAAAGGGGGTTGCTGTGATCACTGCATCCTTAATTCATAATTTTCCTTGGGGTTGCAGGTGAGAGTTGCTAACTAGAAAGAGAGATAATAAATTGTTAGGATTAAGATAAAATTGTATGTGATATTGTTAACCTTTGTTTCTAATTGGTGCCTCAAATAACAAGTTATGTCTCGCCATATTTCTTGTTTCTCTTTTCTTCTCTCTCTCTCTCTTTTTTTCTTTTTCTTTTTCTTTTTCTTTTTCTTTTTCTTTTTCTTTTTCTTTTTCTTTTTCTTTTTCTTTTTCTTTTTCTTTTTCTTTTTCTTTTTCTTTTTCTTTTTCTTTTTCTTTTTCTTTTTCTTTTTCTTTTTCTTTTTTTTTCTTTTTCTTTTTCTTTTTCTTTTTCTTTTTTTTTTTTTTTTTCCTTTTTTTAGTAGGACCAAAATGCATATGGGAGAATGGGTGAAAAGAATAAGTTCCTTATTTCTTTGCAAGCATCAAAGCCAAACAGAAAAAAACTTACCAAGGACATGAGTAGAGTAGAGTAGAGTAGAGTAGAGTAGAGTAGAGTAGAGTAGAGTAGAGTAGAGTAGAGTAGAGTAGAGTATCCTGAGTTGGAAGGGATCCACAGAGATCATTGAGCCTTAGATCATTGGCTCCGGACAGGACCAGCCAAAAATTAAACTGTATGTCTGAGAGTGATGTCCAAACACTTCTTGAACTCAGGCAGGCTCAGTGCCAACATCACTTCCCTGGAGAGACTCTTTCAGTGCCTGACCACCATCTCAGTGAAGAACCTTTTTCAAATATCCAGCCTGAACCTCCCCTGTCATTCATGCCTTCATGCCATTCCCTCAAGTCCTGGTCACCAGAGAGCACAGCTCAGCGCCTGCCCCTCCACTCCCTTCATGAGAAAGTGGTAGACTGCCAAGAGGCCTCCCCTCAGTTTCCTCTTCTCTAGGCTGAACAAACCAAGTGGCTGACAATAGCTATTCCTCATACATTTTACCCTCTAGACCCTTCACTATCTTTATAGGCCTCCTTTGGAAACTTTTAATAGTTTTAAGTCCTTCTTATACAGTGGCACCCAGAACTGCACACAGGACTCAAGGTGAGATTGTACCAGCGCAGGGTAGATTGGGACAATCCCTTCCTTGGACTGACTACTAACACTGTGCTTGATGACCCCAGGATATGGTTGACCCTTTTGGCTGCCATGGTACACTGTTGACTCACATTCAACTTGCTAGAACATAGACCCCAGATCCCTTTCCTGAGGCTGTCCCCCGAACCCGAACCCTAACCCTAACCTTAACTCTAACCCAAACCCGAACACTAACCCTAACACTTACAAACCTTACCTTAAACACAGGCTTTCCCAGTGCATCAGGGAAGTCCTGACTTGAATTCTTGGGAGGCTAGGGTAATATCCTATGGAAGTATCCCTGCTTGCACATCCTAGTTTTATACTCTTCCCCTGTTTTTGATGGTTGTCAGCAAGGAGGTCATGAGCTAGAAGAGCTTTTGTTCAGACTCTCTACAAGTATTCCTATGGTCTCATAGAAAATAAAGAAACAAAAAGTCTTTGTAAAAGTTTTGTTGACACATACTAGTTACCTGATGAGATAGCAAATTTCCTCAGTATAAGATCTACTTCACCTGGGTATGGTATCTTTTTTGATTTAAAGTATCTGGGAAGGTTAAAGCAAAAGTAAAGCTGAAATGACCATGGATAAGACTGAGATCATGTCATGTAGGAGCATCTTGTGCATGGATAGAAGAGCTCACCAAGGACAGGTCTGGAATGTAATTTTATTTAATATGTCTGATGACAAGCTTGGCACAAAAGTAGGAGTAGAACAGTGAGATTTGATAACAGTAAAGTATGGAGTTTTATCACTACAGAGGAAGATTGGAATATTCTACAAGTAGTCTGACCCTGAGAACTGGAGTCACAGCACTGGGATGAAAAGCAATAACACGGAAAGCAAGGCTGTTCACTTGAAAACTAACAAGAATTTACACTCTGGATTGGGAGTTCATCAGTTGGAAATGACAGAGGCTAAAGATTTGGGTGCATTTATCAATCACTAGCAGCTGCAGAAGGCAACTGTAGTTTTGGGTACTCTCAGTCAGGGGAAATAATTCCACTAGAAACTGGGAAATATTAGGGTCATCATGCAAGGCATTAGAAAGGCACTGCCTAGAAACAGAATGTTCAGTTCTCATCACCAATGCTCAAAAGAAATGAGTACAAAGTGAAGCAGGCATGCAAAAAATGTACTAAAATAATCAGTTGACTGGAAAACCTATTTCACAGGAGGGAAACAAATAACAATAACAATAATACATTTTTTATTGTCACTGAAGATGAATTGGAGAGAATGTGAACACCTTCTTTCTACAAATATTACATTGAAATAAATGTGAGGAGAGAGATCACTTAGTGCAAGAATAAATGAAAACTAGAGTTGTGTTCTTTTAAAATGAAATAATCCCTTGCCATTAGTGAAGCTAAATTCTAGATTTACTTTCTAACAGTAACAGAACAAAACCAGCCAGCCAATCAAAAAAAATAAAAATAAAAAAATGTGTAGTAGAAGATCTCTGACAAAGGAAATTTTAGGACTTGGTTACCTTCAGTGTTGCAATGTTAAGAGACTTGAGTCAATTGCTAAAGAAATCCAGCTGACAGCTGTGTCTTCTATACCAGCAGATGTGTTTTGGCTGGACTAGACAAACATTAGAATGGAATTAGAATTAGAATTATTAGCTCTCTGAAAACCCCAAATCCTTTGTCAGAACCTGACTAAAGCTCTTCTGTTATTAACTGCTATTTCTTGGCTTAAATGGTTAAAATTGAACTGTTCCTTCCAGTTTTCTTGACAACACAGGTAATCTCTTACCAAGTCTTGGGAAGAAAATGGACAAGAAAATGTGTGGACCTTCTCTGCTGATCTGCAGTGATGGCTAGATAGCACAGGTAACTTGCACCAGTGATGTCTCTGGGTTCATACTTCAACACTACAGTAAGTTACAAGGGAAGACTGTGCAGCTCTGCTACTCACAAGACTTATGAAATGGCCCAGACATGGTCCTGAGAGTTAACTAAACTATTTTCACAAAAAGGACAAATTCACAAAACACTTGCAGATAATTTATGAGCATAAAAATGTGCATAAAACATCTCAATACATTATTTCATAGAAATAGGTCTTTCTTATATAAGGAAAATAAAGTATCTTTTAACTATGGAATATATACTCCATACTACGAGTGATTTCATTATTAATATTCTCTATTTATCTCAAACTCCCAAGGCTGAACATTTAAAGGGGGGCAGTTGAAATGCAACAATACTTTAAAGCAGTACTTTAATAGACTATAAACCTTTTTTGTTGTATGAATCAAATCTTTAAGCAACAATTTATAATTATTGTTTATTCCAAGGAACTAAGAATGGCAATATTGCTACCTTTTGATAAGGATTTAATAGAGTAATTTAGCACAGCATCATTAGTGAACAGGTTTAATTTCAGAAATAGTCTGTGTTACCTCAATTCTTTTCTATTCAGGTTAGCTGTAAACATGAGACGGAAAACAAGTTTTTTACTTAAAAAAAGATAATTTATCACCAGAGCTTGACAACAATTGACTGAACAATATTAAATGAAGTCCTTTGTTTACCCACAATATGGTTGCAAGCTTCATGATTGACAAGGGTTATGTATTTGTACATGCATATCATCAGTGGAACAGTGGTGACTTTGAAGGTTTCCCATGCCATTAACAGGAGATCCAGCATTTCAAAGCATTATGTTTATTAATCCTTCCAGGAAATATATTGTTGTGCTATAAGCTATAAAGTTATGTGAATAGCTACTTCATTTTCCAAAATTTTAAAAATTCCTAAATTTCTGTTGAAAACAGGATCTATGCAAGACCTGATCCCTTTGACCAAAGTGAATGAAGGACCCCGATCACAATTTATAAAGCAACTTTGATATTTAAGTTCATTTAAAATTATAAACAAAAGTCATGTTCACAATGGATCTTTTCATACTTGTGGGGGTGTTTTTTTTGGCTTCTAAATAAATTGACAATATTTTGATCATGGATATGTTCCAGTCTTTGTTTGTATTCCCATTCTTAGTATATTTCTGTATTTCTGGGTTTTCATTATTAAAACATTTATGCATAAGACATTGGAAGACCAGGGAACAGAACTTTGATCTATCCCTGTTTCTTCTAAACCATACAGACACAAGCCTACATACATTCTGTAGAATTTTCTTTTGGGTTTTTTGCATCTAAGCTTCTAAACATTTTGTTTGAAATCAATTGTAGATTGAAATTTTAGCTCAATCAATGGTTGAGGTGTACAAGAAAACTGTTTCTGATTTGGAGACCTGGGTAACTTAAAGTGTCTTTGGTCACTTAAATGCACTTAAAAAGCTGACATATAGAAGAAGACTGAGCTCTTTGAAAGTCACTAGTGCTGACATTCCAAAGACATTTTAGCATATTTGAGAATGTTAACTCCTCATCTGAAAATGTCAGTAAGGCGTGAGCCTCTGGGGGTCTCAACTTTCCTGCTGTTGGTAAGTTTAAATGAAAGCAGGCAATATAAATAGTGAAGATTCCAGATACAGAAAGGTAGGTCAGCTTCTTTTTGACCTCTCAGAAGCTACTAACAAAAGACCTTATACTTTTTCTATTTAAATCAATGCTTTTTTTTTTTTTTTTTTTTTTTTTTTTTTTTTTTTTGGCATTGATTGCAGTGGGAACATGATTGAGCCCAAAGGTGCTAATTAGTGCTTATTGGGATAATGATTTTGATGTAGATGCAAAAGCAGCTTTTCCTGTTCTTTGCAATGTTAATGAATCTGAAAAGCAAGGAGAGTGCAGTAGGAACAAACCTTGAACAATGCCACTCTGTTAAAACGGCTGTCTAAGTTGTGAATAGATTCTTTTCATTTTATTTTTTTTTTTCCTCCTGATTTGTGACAACTGCATTCTGAACTTTATTTAACAGTGCTAGCTAAGGGCCACACTTCACACAGCCCTTTTACAGACAGATACAATACCTTTTCTCCTGAGAAGTAATGGCAAAGAGCATTATACCATATGAAGTCAACAGTTAAGGATGACAACCCACTTGGTCTTCCTTAAGCACAGTAAGAAAACCTAACATCTGTAGTATCAAGTCCCAGGTAACAACTGAAACTACAGTTTTAACAACAGGCTGTAGAAACTATGGCAAGACAGAAACATCTTCTATATAAATTTTAGTGTCAGTGTCTTTCAATGCCTAGCTAGATCTGTGTGTGTTATGTTCAAATTGCAGTCTCACTTCAGCTGCTCCATGAGAGTCTAATCTGCTCCTCAATATCTTTTAGCCCTTTTCTGGGCTAGTATTACACTGGCACAAAATAAATAAAATTGGAGGAGGGAACCAAAGCTCATATGCCTATGAGCAGTCTTTGTAATTTCACATTACAAATGTGAATTTTTTATTCACAATAATATTTTTTATTATTAATGCTACTATAACACAGAGGCCTTTACAACACATATAGGCCTTTGATAAAATGCTGGGACTCAAATGGATTGTATATTAATTTTTGTACGAGATGCAAAACATCATGAAGCAGCATCAAATCTGTATTTCATGTGGTCGCGGGATAATAGCACACTAGGTGCAGGCTGTGCAAGAGTTCTCCCTAAAATCCCATTAGGTTATAAGATATGAAATGGACAAATGGAGACTAATTGTGAAACAGAATGTCATCAGTAATAATGTGCTTTGCTTTTTTACCTAGGTGCTGAATAACCCATAGAAAACTTCTGAGATGAAGCAAGAGGCTATATCAATCTCTATCAGACACTAGGGACCAGGCCAGATTTGAAGTGTGTGGGGCAGCCCCACTGAGGCAAAGGCTTTCTATACATTTACAGGAAGCTGAAATTTGTGTATTTTTTTTCTAGCCACTGGCACCATGGGAAAACCTGGATTTTTGGTATAGTTTCATTTCATCATTTTTAACACTGCACTCAAGCCTCAGATATACCTTTGTAACCACACTGACTTCAAGTAGTAACTAAGAGCAGAATCTAGACCAATATAGCTTTATCAAATGCAATCTCACTGACAGCTATATTTCTAAATGGCATTTTAAGTTAGTAAAGTGAAATAAATGTCCAATAAATTCATCAGAAATCTATTCCTTTATATTTTAATACTTATAATAGATTAAACAAACAACACTAGTAAGAAAAGCAGCCGGTAATGTCAGAGACATGCCAAAGAACATATAACTCTCTATTTGGTTGTAATATTTTTTAACCAATCTATGTAAATCAATGTGTCATAATGTGCCATTGTGTTATCTCAATGACTGTTCTATGATATATCTCTGCTACTACTAATGTTTTGCCCTCAGGCATTTGCTTATACAAAACATAACAGAACTGAACGTAATAAAGCTGAACCAGTGTTAGCAAGTCTCCAACCATTATAGAAATATTTGAAGCTGTAACATTTTGCTTTTATTACAGTGATAAGTGTTCCTGAAAGTTTTAGATGACATAACTTTGAAATTTATATATATTTTTTTAATATATTTTTTCGCATCTATATTAGGACTAGAAATATTTTGAGTGTATTTTCAGTATTAAAAGACTATTTAAAAGTATTTATCTCAAAGGTAAGGAAAGGCCATGATTTATTTCTTACTATTTACTTATGTTATTATTTCAGTGACCAGTATTAAAATCCATGATAGAGAAAGCTCTAGGCAAATAAACAGTATCCGGAAGACTGTCCCTAGTTGTTTAGATTTTGTTCAGAATCCCTTAGCTTCCTTGAATACTATGTAGTGGCATTTACTTTCTTAGTGGCTTGTTCTCCCAAAGACCAAAGGATTAAGAAATGCATCTCTTACTATTATTACTGGAAGCTATGTGTTTAAACCTTCTTGGGACTCAATGCAAGAAAAAGTTATCTAATTAAACCAAATCTGTGTTGTTAGAATACCAGCACTCCAAATATTAATTAAGTGCTAAGGCTTGGGAACAGTATGCAAATCATCAAATAAAACATCTAGTTTAAGACGTTTCATGGAGGAGTCCATGTTGTAGGGTGAAGACAATGGAATGCAGGGCCCTTTCCTGTAGAAAATGTATAAAGCCTTCCATCAAGTCTCAAAATTAAGGATTTTAGGGAGACTAATCCCTCTGGTAAGGAGAGTGTCAAGGCTTCACGTTTACTAAGAGCTAGATCCAGACTTCTGTCAAAATCTGAATATTATTATCAACACAATATACAATATATACAATATAAACAATATACAAAATGTACAATATACTATATATTAGTAACAAATACAAGTATTTTCCTTGCATGAAAAAGGGAAAGTATAAAAGAGGAGAATATAAAAAGCCAGATGCTTAATAGTCAGAGCCTGGTATAAAATATTGCTGAAGCAGTAACAAAAGGAAGCCCTGTGAGTCCTGAAAACCTGCATGTTTTGGCTCATTAGCAAGTGCTAAGAATATTGTCATAACAGGGTGCTGATGATCTGTAATCCCTCAGCCAGGTTTAAACGCCGCATATACAAGGTTCTATTAGACAAAAAGCTGTCTTTGAGTCCTACCTACCTATTTTTTATGTTTTGTTTTATTTTATTTTATTTTATTTTATTTTATTTTATTTTATTTTATTTTATTTTATTTTATTTTATTTTATTTTATTTTATTTTATTTTATTTTATTTTATTTTACTTTATTTTACTTTATTTTACTTTATTTTATTTTATTTGTACCTGACCTTGTACTGTTAGATGTAGAAACTGTTTACAAAGCAGAAATATGGGGGTGTCTAGATGTTTTCTTCAGAAATTATAACTGTTGATAATTTTGGTCAAATGGTTGTTTATACATGTGTACTTTTGTTTTCCTTATTTTCTCTGTTAGATTATGCATTTACTAAGTACAAAACTCACTTAAATTTAGGTAAATCAATCTTTCCAATTTCAAAGGCATGTTTTAGCAACATACTAGACACTGAAGGTGTATTTGCTGATGTTCACTCAATTCTAGCAGTGAATCAAAGATAACTTTTACTGAGAGAACTGGCAGAGGAGCTGGCCAAGCCACTGTCCATCATTTATCAGCAGTCCTGGCGATCGGGGGAGGTCCCAGTTGACTGGCGGCTAGCAAATGTGACGCCCATCTACAAGAAGGGCCGGAGGGCAGACCCGGGTAACTACAGGCCTGTCAGTTTGACCTCAGTGCCAGGGAAGCTCATGGAGCAGATCCTCCTGAGAGTCATCATGCAGCACTTGCAGGGCAAGCAGGCGATCAGGCCCAGTCAGCATGGGTTTATGAAAGGCAGATCCTGCTTGACGAACCTGATCTCCTTCTATGACAAAGTGACGCGCTGGGTGGACGAGGGAAAGGCTGTGGATGTGGTCTACCTTGACTTCAGCAAGGCTTTTGACACCGTCTCCCACAGCATTCTCCTCAAGAAACTGGCTGCTCTTGGCTTGGACTGGCGCACACTTTGTTGGGTTAGAAACTGGCTGGATAGCCGGGCCCAAAGAGTCGTGGTGAATGGAGCCAAATCCAGTTGGAGGCCAGTCACTAGTGGTGTCCCCCAGGGCTCGGTGCTGGGGCCGGTCCTCTTTAATATCTTCATTGATGATCTGGACGAGGGCATTGAGTGCACCCTCAGTAAGTTTGCAGATGACACCAAGTTAGGTGCGTGTGTCGATCTGCTTGAGGGTAGGAAAGCTCTGCAGGAGGATCTGGATAGGCTGCACCGATGGGCTGAGGTCAACTGCATGAAGTTCAACAAGGCCAAGTGCCGGGTCCTGCAGCTGGGGCGCAATAACCCCAAGCAGAGCTACAGGCTGGGAGAGGAATGGTTGGAGAGCTGCCAGGCAGAGAAGGACCTGGGAGTGATGGTGGATTGTCGGCTGAATATGAGCCAGCAGTGTGCTCAGGTGGCCAAGAAGGCCAACGGCATCCTGGCTTGTATCAGGAACAGTGTGACCAGCAGGGCTAGGGAAGTGATCGTCCCCCTGTACTCAGCTCTGGTGAGGCTGCACCTCGAGTACTGTGTTCAGTTTTGGGCCCCTCACTACAAGAAGGACATCGAGGTGCTTGAGCGGGTGCAGAGAAGGGCGAAGAAGCTGGTGAGGGGCCTGGAGAACAAGTCCTACAAGGAGCGGCTGAGGGAGCTGGGCTTGTTCAGCCTGGAGAAGAGGAGGCTCAGGGGCGACCTTATCGCTCTCTATAGGTACCTCAAGGGAGGCTGTAGCGAGGTGGGGGTTGGTTTGTTCTCCCACGTGCCTGGCGACAGGACGAGGGGGAATGGGATTAAGTTGCACCAGGGGAGTTTTAGGTTAGATGTTAGGAAGAACTTCTTTACTGAAAGGGTTGTGAGGCATTGGAACAGGCTGCCCAGGGAAGTGGTGGAGTCACCATCCCTGGAAGTCTTCAAAAGACGTTTAGATGTAGAGCTTAGGGATATGGTTTAGTGGGGACTGCTAGTGTTAGGTCAGAGGTTGGACTCGATGATCTTGAGGTCTCTTCCAACCTAGAAATTCTGTGATTCTGTGTGATTCTGTGATTCTGTGATAAAAGCAATCTACTGAATTTACTTCATCAATGGTTCATAATCTGAAATGATTATTCAGGGAAGGCCCTATAAATAGGACTCTGTCTATCTATAACTGGATGTCATCTTGACCTAACATAGCAGAGGCACCACCAGGCCTGAGGGTAACAGAACAACTATTTCTTGTCTTTCTGTTCTGTTTAATTTCTTATTTTCCTTTATTTTGAAGAAAATGATTTCTTCAGTCTCAGGTCGTCATGAGAATAAATGGTTTTATTCTTATTAGTAAAGTAATCACAATTTTGTTTAAATTATATATTTAATATGTATAGTGGCAAAACTGATTTGCAGTCAGTTTTATCATGGCTACAATTTAATAAAGAAAAGTTCATCCTCTTCATTTTTTATAAAGACTGTGAGATGAATAAGAAGAACCTTAAAAGATATGTTTGTTATTTAAGTGTAAAAGATTGTGTGATATTGTGATTTTCCTAAACCAGTGCTTTGAAAAAGTGATAAAATTTGTAATTCAAACTAAGGTAGACATTTAAGATAGATCTTTTAAGTTGGATATTAGGAAAAACTTCTTTACCAAAAGGGTTATTAGGCTTTGGAATGGGCTGCCCAGGGGAGTGGTTGAGTCATCATCCCTGGAGGTCTTTAAAGAATGTTTAGATATAAAGCTTAGTGATATGGTTTAGTGGAGGACTTGTTAGTATTAGGTCAGAGGTTGGACGAGGTGGTCTTGGAGGTCTCTTCCAACCTAGATGATTCTGTGATTCCGTGATCTGATGAATTACTTTCTGGCATTGCCTTTTGGTCTCCCTTGATTACCAAAGGAGAGTTCAAGTCACCTGAAACAGATTCAAGAACACAAACTTAAAACTTCTAAGTTGTACTAGATGAAACCTACTTAAATGTTTGATATATTTCTATTCTATATGTTGTAGTTCAAATCCTTACATGTCTCTTACATGAGTTCTGTAATGAAACTGTTTTAAATTCTAATTCTGTGGGGCTGGGTTTCCTTTAATTCCCTTTAATAAGAAGTAAAAATAATAGTTGTTTGACCCAGACTTAACCTGTGGAAGATGAACACAAAGGAACCATTTACTTCCTCAGTTCCACCTGCTACTACTGCTGGAATACTGGGAATATAATCAATTTTCCAAACTGATCAAGCTTAAAAAGAGTTCATTTTTTCCTCACACTATTCCTATTGGGAAACTACTCCAACACATTACTTTTCTGATGGCTGAAAGCCTCCCATTTCCATCATATGTTTTCATTGCCTATTTATTTCCTCTCATCATTTTGCCAACATGATATTTTGCACAAATAACTGATTTTTCTTGACACTATTTATCCTTTTGCTTTTATGACATTTAATTTTGCCTTCTTGAAATCTATCCTGGTTTTCTCAGAACATTACTTCTCATTACCCTTGTCCACCTCTATTCTATTTCAGTCTCTTTTACTCAGTTCTTGAACAGAGTTGATTTTCCTTTCACAGTTTACTAAATGTAAGCTATGTGATTTCAGAAATGCCTCCACTGTTACCGTTCCTGTACTATAAGACATGTCTTAACCCTAATTCCTCTTCAGAAAGAACAGTAAAGTAGATGACCACCCAGAGGCCCTTCTGGATGAAAGAAAGACACAGATAAGAAACAGTGATAGAATCACAGAATTATTTAGGTTAGAAGATCATCTCTAAGTTTATCTAGTCCAACCTTTAACCTAGCACTGCCAAGTCCACCATTAAACCATGTCACTAAACTCTACATCTACATGTTTTTTTGAGACTTCCAGGGATGATAACTCGACTACATTACTTTTGCCTCAAAGTTTAACTCATTTTGAGTTGGTCATTTAATGTAGATTATCCCACTTAGGGATCTTTTGTGGTAAATAAAAGAAATCTAGGTAGGGAAAAAAGTGGCAGGACTAGATTCAGAAGAGTTTTGCTGAAGTTTGCCAGGAGAGGCAAAAAAAAAATAAAATTAAATTAAAATTTTGCCTGGTCATCCATCTTCACATACCAAAGGGACTGCACAGTGCCCATATATCTGCTCACTGTGACCATGATTGCTTTATCAATCAAGATGCTGGGGAAATACTTTGTCATTGGATTGCCCCTTCACATCTTCAAAGCAATTACAGGATTTAGGGCAGTGTATGCACATACTATATGCCTGATCACTATTCACACCATATTTCAATGACAACTGACCTTTGATTTCTCTTCTGTTGAATAATCTTGTGGTGTACTGAATAATCAGTTTCTACATAAATGATTTGCTAAACTGAGAACATCCTTGAATGATACTTGAACAAGGAATTAACAGTGGTAAAGTAGAAATGCCTGTTGCCATTTGGTTTGGAAAGGAGAAGCAGAGAAAACATGCTCTCAAGGCTTGGTAGAACACCATCAGGGAGAAAGTGCAAGAAATGTGGAAATCCCTGACAAACATAGCTGGGGTGGCAGAGTTCATAAACAAGACAAAATAAAAGAGGTTGAGCTTGTTAATTTGGTCTGTGTCCCTGGAAATAAGGTAAAGACAATTAATTTAAATTCAGAATTGTACAATCATATGATTTTAGATTATTTAGATTATTATTTTTAGCTTAGATTTTGTTTTATTTGAGACCATTCTGTTATCAGAACACTATTTTCTGCCACACTGGCACTAAATTTCATGAAGGAGATGTAATTTCTCCTTTTCCAAATATTTTGCAGAAATTTAAGATTGATTTAGCTTGGGATTTAGGGGATTGTTTGTTTCTTTCTCTTTTTGTTTGTTTGTTTGTTTGTTTGTTTGAGGGGCTGAGAGGGGCGAGGGAATCCTTGGCTTCAGTCTGAGTATTTTACCAGCATGAACAGAAGCTGAAATGAAGTCAGTGACATCTATTCCACTGCAAAAAGATGGCAAGAATTTTAACCACCTCAGTGCACTGACTAGGATCTTGAAAGGCTGATTCAGAAAACAATATGAGTTTAATGAGCTACAGTGATTTTATTGTTATTAATTATTATTGTTGTTGTTGTTGTTGTTGTTATTGTTATTATTATAGATAAAGACTTGTAGTAGATGCAATGTGAAAAATGTGTCTATTTATTTATTAATTTATTTAGAGAATGCATTCAAAAGATAGAGTTAACAGTGGAGATAAATCACATGGGTACCATGTTTTATGTTGCTATTTAACCTCAACATTTTTTATTGGGAGGGGAGGTGTTAAAATATTACATTAAATCAGAAGACAACTTCAAAAGTTTCTAAACAGACATTTTATGGCAAAGAAATTGATGTACAGTTTTAAATTATTTTGACAAAGCCTAAGCAGATCTTCTGTCTTCATTGTGAACACTTAAATTTTATTAGATGATAGTCCACTGAAATTAATTCCCATTCATTGTTATGTTGAGACTGATGATGTGCTGACTTCTGCGAGTTTGCTTTTGTGCCTTTGACACTGCAAAAGTAGCTTATCTCAGTTTACGTTTTATAAATAATGTGAAAGCCATTATAAATTTTCATCTTGCAAATACCTTTTTATTATTATTTTTATCTCTCAAATTATACATTTTGCTATTACACGTCTGGACAGTAAAAGGTACAAAGCCAAGGTTGTTTGAAAAGATGCAAAGAGAGAATCCCAGATCAATACTAGGTAATTGGATATCTGATATTTCAGAACAGTAGATAGAGATTTCACCCTTTCTGAACCCCTTTTAATTTTGTTCTACAGATGGTAAAATTGCTCAAGAAATGTCACTGCACAAATAGAAAGAAAAGACCAAAACAGCGAGTAGTCTTATAAAGCTATTTTTCAGTATTTGCCAAGGTCAGCATGGTAGGTTGAGTAGTTCAAGTTACCTGTGATTAAAGATCAGCCATAGAATTGGAATAAGAGAAAAGATAAATTTATAAAAAGAGTGTTTTTAACTGATTCTAAGGTATTCTAAAATGGCACAGCCATTGAATTAAATTCAGACAGTGAGACTGGTAACAGTATTCAAGGCTGGAACCAAGAAAAAGTAGTGAAGTGAAAAATATAGCTCTTAGTGAAAAGTGAAAAGTATAGCTTTTGCTTATCCTTTCTGCATAAAGATAAAATCCTTTATGCAGTTCAAGATGGCCTAGCTTATGAACTAGGCCATAACACCGAGTGTGCAAAGCAGTCACAGGAATAACAGCTGCGTTATGGCTCAGAGCAGTAAACAACTGAAAGACTGAAAGATGAGAAATGCTCAGATTCCAAGAAAGCTTTGCTATCATCTGTGTGGGATTAGAAAAAAATAATTACATATATATTGGACAAGACTCTTGAGTCTAATCGTTATTCAACAGTGACAGTAAAGTCCAATCAGATTTAGAAGCTTTGAACACGAAAATTCTCACTTGTATGTTAAATTTGGAGGCCAGTGATGTGAGCAATATGACTTGTGCCAAATGAAGAATGACAGAAATGCATAAAGCTGAAAGAGGCAGTCGTAGAAGGAATGACAAGTTCATTTTTGTTGGAGAAATACCTTTATCATTGTCCTATAACACCATTTTGGACAATATTTTGCCTGTATTTTATGATAGCATTTTTTATTATTTTTTTTTTCCCCCAGGAAGGCACATGATTCAGATATATCAGTGTGTTTGAATGGATGGAGGAAGGAAAAAAGGTGTCTCATCACAGAAACATCAACTGGCTAATGTTAGAAGCCGTCATGAAGAAATGACAGCTGCTGTTTTTGATGGAAGAGAAAATGAAAACACAAGCTTATTTTTAATCTTGCATTTCATAATAGATTTCTTATCCACTTTGGTCACCAAAACATTGGACTACATTCATGTGCTAAGTGAAACAGCTTTAAAAGTAGCATCAGTGTTGTTAAAGCAAGTCACTGGGCTTAGTTCTGGAGAAGTCACGACTTTGGAGACCATGGCAGGTACCTGTTAAATAATGGGAATAATAGCTAAATGCCTCAAAGCAAAATAAATATTACAAACTAATGGTGACCATCTGGGCAAATAAATAAATAAAAATATAGAAAAATGGAAATTGCAGAAAACTATAGTAAGGAAGTCTGCATGAATGTCAGAGATGAAAGAGTTATTTTTTTTACCATTTGGTTTACATCAAATGAGCCTACTGAGCTCATTACAAGATAAAGAATGAGCTCCTTTTATCACATATTGAAATTCTGACCTTAAAGTAACCTTTGAAAGCAATATTCTCCTTTGCCCATAGGGAAAAAAGGAGTTGAAAGGATATGTTATGCTTAGTATGACAAGACATTTTTACCACCATATGATAGATTTTTAAGATATCTGAGAGTCCCATATTTTTGAATTTTAATTGATATTGATTGATGTAAAATATATCAGTGCTTGATAATGTAAATGTTTCAGTTTGTAAGAGGGTTATTCTTTTGAAGGGTCTCAGCCTTCTACAGTTGCCATGATAATAGAAGGAAAAATGTGGACAAAGCCATAAAATCTTAGAGATACTTTGGAAGATTATTCATTAATATATATTATAAAGATATTTTGAAACACCAAAATAGAGTCTTGCTCTGCTTACAGAAATAATGTTTTTCCCTATAATGTTTTCCCTATCTTTGCCAGATAATGTTTTTCCCTGTATTTTTTTACTCTAGATTTTGCCGTTGCTTTTGTACAGAACTTGTTCTTCCTGCCTAGCACACAAGATCTTTAAAGAGAAGTGTTTTTTGGTTCTTTCTGAAGTACATTCTCCTTTCTTTAAATCTGGGCCTGGGCAAAAACATCATTGTTATTAACAATACCCAGGTTTAACAAATATTCAAAAGAGTATCTCTAAAATACATTTAGTCATGAGTTATTTCTTTGTGAATCCATTTGTTGCTGCATGCCTATTACACCACTAAAGATCATCATAGGAATTAATTATTTTGATATGCATGGAACTGTCAAAATAATGACATTAAAAGTACCTTTATAAGTGAATGGGAATTTACAAATTATGTAATATCCTCTGTCCTCTGCATGTCATAATTATGATCTTGTCACCCTAATGAACACCTTAGCTTTTTATATCTTGAAATAAGAAGACACGGAAATAATGGACTAGCTACTTTCTAGCAATAATAATTATGTGTATCTGTTTGATCGTCTGTTAGAATCCTGTCCCTAAGATTGTACACATCCCTAAAGTTCATTGTGTACAAAAGTATTTATTGTTCTGACTTTTAAAGTAAGAAGAATTCTTATAGTAAAATTAGCCAGCTGCTAATGAGTTTGTATAATGAAAATCTTTGTGCATGAAGATCATTTATTCCTACAACTAAGAGAGCACTGCTGTGCCTAAATCTGTGCTGAATACAGTTAAATAATTTGAATAGTAGCTGCTAAATAATTTAAAAATTGATCTAGACTATAATATTAAGCAGTAATTTTAGTAAATATCAAGTGAAATTTAAAGTCAAGGTATGTTGATCTTCCTCAAGTGATGAGAACCACTTGAAGGAACTGTTGTACAGATAATTATTTTGAGATTAGCTGTCAGAAGAGTGACAGTATCCAGTGACATGGTGGGATTTTAAATCTGAAAAGTACTAACACTGTTCTAATTGGAAAAGGTCTAAGCTTTCCAAACTTCCAAACCAGTTTGTAGTGAAGCTACTCAGTCCTATTTGTGAAAGGTAAGAGAAGTGTAGAGGAATCCAATGTGGAAAATCACTTTGGCTACAGCAGTTAGAGGTATTTCTGTGTTTAGAGAAGAGTATAGGCATTATGTAGGAATTTATTAAAAACGCCACAGGATACAGATTTTCTAAAATATCACTAAATACCTATCTTCATAACAAAGGCCACTAAACATCTTTTTAAATCTAGCCCTATTCTTTTCATCTAGAAACAATGACTTAGTAGTATTAAACCTAAATCTTTCTTATTAAAACAAAACAAAACAAGAGAATTGAAAAACAAAACAAAACAAACAAAACAAACAAAACACCACAACGACCACCACCACCAACAACAATAAAAAAAAAACAAAAACAAAAAACAGTGAAATCCCAGTGATGATTCCTGTAAATATTTGTAAATATTTGTAAATATTTACAAGAATCATCACAGTACTCTAGACATATAAGAAATTGATTTTTTAAATAGGATATTCAGCAAAATATAGTCTTTTCCTACAATGTGTCTCTTTGGACCATTATTGTTTGTCCTCACCTGAACTAGAGATGGGCATAGCAATAGATCAGGGGTAGGTGGCAAAAGGGTACTCTTTCTGTACAAGGCTTCCCATTTAAAGTACAAAATCATTGACTGCACAGAGTGTCATGCCCATACAACACAGCCTGTACAGTGTTGCACTTATCTTTTCATGCTTGGCACAGTTTTCTAGTGCAGATGCATAAATGCTGTCATTTATAGTGTCAGTTTTTCTTCCGCTCATGGCTTCAGCATGTGTGGCAGAGGTGTATAACATTTTCAAAAGCTGTAATCTTCCACTAGAGACTGCCACTGAGAATACCTTGACTATGACAATCCTCCAATATGAGATTTAGCTATGTTTTAGTATTCTTAAATTGTTACCTCCTTTTGACAGTAAAGTTTTAAATCAACGTGTTTCTTATTGTGATGCACTATGCTGCAAGCATACAATGACCCTCAGCTTATGAGGTGCACAGTTTCTTTTACCAAGTATTAAACATCTTAAGCTTACATTTTAAGGAGTTATCTCAGAATCTGTCAGGCCAAAGTAATACAATAAAATTATTATTATTATTATTATTATTATTATTATTATTATTATTATTATTATTATTATTATTAATTTGTTTTGTTTTTCCCAAGGTGCTTAGCACACTCATCTTCTCTTTTCACTTCCCTTCAAATTCTACATGTTTTTCACCTCTTCAAATAGAGGTGAAATAGATTCAAATAGATTCAAATAGATTTCATTGTCTTTGGTCACCAGCAGTAGCAGATAACAGAACTGGTTTAAGTGCAGATTCCAGTGTTTTTCCGTGTTGTCATGGGCTTAACAGGGATGGTTGATGATGTGAAACTCAGAAACAATTCCCATACTCATAATGTAGTAGTATTAGTGGGAGGGGGTTAAAAATATCCAAAATGTACACAGGAACATTTTTCAACAGTGCCCTTTAGCAGTCAGACAGACCTAATATTGTGAATGATTACTCTAGATATAATAATATATATTAATGTTCCAAAGGTGCTTAGCACACTCATCTTCTCTTTTCACTTCACTAATACATGACTGCTTCATTACTATAGTTCCATTTGTAAGCAAAATAATTAGTTGTTTCTTTGGTGTTAAACTCATCTTTTCAAAGTTCCTCTGAGTCCTAAGTGTAAGTGCTTCTGTATAACTCAAGCACAATTTGGGGAGGTTAAGAAGATCTGTCGGCATCCTGAAGTCTCTTATTTTTATTCTTTTCCTCCTCTTTTCCAAGAGACACATGATATCAATTTTGAAGTAGATGGATGGTGTCCTCCTCTTCAGCCTTGGGTCTGCTTGGCTTCATTTTTATACTTTCTTCTAATATCATCTGCCTACATGCTCTTTCTCCTCACATTTTTCCAGTTATTCAGTTTCTCTATTCTCATTGTTGTTTTTTTGTTTTTGTTTTTGTTTTGTTTTTGTTTGTTTGTTTGTTTGTTTTTTTTTCAAAACATATTTTTACCTTTTTACATATTTTTAATGCAAAGTTGTACTCCTGCGGTGACCTTTGACTGATCATTATGATTTGTCTTTATAGGACAGGGCCCTGTGTTTGTACTCTTCCACATCATTTTTCATTCAGTGTACACAGAGCAAATACTTGTTATTGCTATAAAATAAAACCATATTGAAATAAATTCGGAAAACAGTTATCTGATTGCTAGATAAATTGCTATCACAGCTTAACAACAAAAGAATAGACAGAGACCATACACTGTCAGACCAGCACAAAACTCATAGTTTTTAAGAAAAAATAGCAAGATGATATTTTACTGGTCTACGGTTTACCTGCTTCAGGTGTTTCTGGACCTGGTTGAATTTTTAAAGGTTTCTTTTTTTATGTAGGGAATGAATCACACTGTAAACTGAAACAGCTTTAGCAACAATTCTTGGTGGTAGCAGATACTCTATTATTTAGGATCCCAGAAGATGTGTGATCATTTAAGCACACCATCATTTGCATTATTTGAACTTGAGCAAAATAGGAGAATCTCAGCATAGCGTTGTCATCTCCTGTAGCTGATAACCATAACTCCATACCCACACAGATGGAAGTACACAGGTGTGATTCCTCTGAAGTGTCTAGAACCTGCTGGTGTAGTTATGATGGTCTGTGCTGAAGACAATTACACAGCAATGAAAAGAGCATATATGTTCTGGGATACACTGATTTTTACTTGGATTGAATCATAATTGAAGGGCGGAGTATAAGTATCTCCTCAGCATTTTATAGTCACATACCTGACATTTCCCTTTTCAGTCATGTAGCCCTACTGAGTTAAAACATCTAAAAATCACCAGGAGATTTATACAGAATGTAGGTGCTGCACATGAGGGTTTGAATCCCAGAAAGAAACAAGATGTTGTGAAGCTGATTCCCTTGGGAATCCGGCTCCATAGAAACAGTTTCTTGGAAAAGATGGATAGTACCTAATAAGGATTAAATAAATCTTACAAGCAAGAAGAGTCTTGAAAGTAAAGGTAATATCTTTTATTAGACTATCCAGTTAAACTTAAAAAAAAAAAAAAAAAAAAAAAAGACTTCTTTTTTTTTTTTTTTTTTTTTTTTTTTTTCCCAGAAACACACAGAAGTTGGCCTAAAAACATCATATCTAAAGATTTGCTGTTGTCTGGCTTAGAAATTATCCACACAGAAGTTTTATCATTTACAGATAAAATCTATAGGATTTACTCCAAACTATGACAGCATAAGCAATAATTATTCTGGATCTGAAAGAACTCAGCATCACCAGAAATGTTTTAGTTTATTTGAATTTAATCACATTGTAAGAAAAATATATCTGTGTTTTGAAAAAAGAGAAACATTTAGAGAACAACAAAGTGTTCTTTGGAAACACTTTGAAACCAAAAGTGACCTTTTGGTTTCAAACAGTTTTTGTTTTTGGAAAAAATAAGGTATATTATTAATATATTAATATTAATCATTATTTATTAATATATTATATTATTATAATTATATTATATATTATATTATTATATTATTAATATATATTATATTATTAATATATATTATATTAATGAAGATATGAAAAGCATTATTGACAGAAGAAAAAAAAAAAGATGAAATTCTGGGTATGGCTCTTGCAAAATAAATACATTATATAAGAGTATAAAACAGGCAAGTAGATCATTTTATTCTCAGAAGGTATCCTTTCTTGTCAATGGAGTATGACCAAGTTTATATTTGTCTCCGGTTAAAAAATGAATTGTAGAAATCCTTTGCTGCAAAACTAGAGATTTATTGAATACTGGTTTTGTTTAGAACAGTAAATTGAATCATTCAGGAGAATTTCTGAGGTTCTGATTTAGGATCTTTAAGATTTCTGTTGTCTCTAGATTAAATATATAGAACCAAGTGGATCATGAATTTAAAAACAACAACAACAAACGTATGTACCTTAGAACTTAATATATACTTACATCCTGTGCAATACATAAACAGATATTTAATAGTTTAAATATGATCAGCTATTTGTTCATTTACAATTAAAAGACTGGAAACAGAAAATAAATAAATACATAAACGAGGGAACCTTCAAATTTGTAAAAAGTTTCTCTGCCTGAAATAAGAAATTTTGCATACTTAAGTTAGTTATTGTGAGACTAAGAAATTGATTGACTTTATCTTGCTGTGGCTCTCATTCCACTGGAGTAATGGTGGAAGAGAAAGTTTAAAGGTGAAAAGAGAGAAGTTAGTACCTGAGCAATGCAAAGAATAAATACAATTCATGTTAAATAAATAAAACATATCACACAGTGTTGTTGATCATACTTCTGGCCTGATTAAACAAACATGGCACTTAATTCTGTGTTGTAAAACTCCTCATTTGTTCCAATGTAAGAAGGTTATCCTCCTAATATACTGCTGAGGAATGTGAAACAGATATCATCAGTAGAGATCAATGAAGGAAAGAATATTCAAATAGTAAAATACCTACCTTGGATTATATCCTAATTGGATATTACATTAGTCTAAATTTATTTCACTCTCATATTACCTCATTTGAATCATTAAAGACTAATGAAAGCTAATGTCAATTAGTTAAATCCTTGATATTTTCTATCTAACAGTCTTCTGTGAACTGCAGAAGAATAAGCATTGATTCATTTCCTAATTAATAAAATAATACAGTGGGAGGAGGAAGAGAAAGGAAACAATTTTTAAATTTTCCTGTAAATTTTCACAATTCAAAAAAGTGTTTTTTGTTTTCTTATGAATTTGTAGTTGCTAATACCCTATCACATGTGAAAATACATTAAGTACAGTGCATTCAAATTTACTTTAATTTTATTTTATATATAAAAAAAATATTTTATTCATAGAGATAATCAGTGGAAAAGACCTATTTCAAGATATCTTTTGAATTAGCAAAGGAGATCCTCTCTGTCAGTTTCCCTAATGACATCCCCATGCTCTTCCGAAATCTGGAGATTCAAGGCCTGCTCTTATCTTTTCCAGATCCTTCCTAAATTTGAGCTTGGTTAATCTGCATTTCGCAATTGTATGTCTTGATTTCCTGTCTGTGAAACCTCTTAAGTAATGATACCTTTCTCAAAAGGGGGCCTCTAAAGAAACAGAAGTGGTGAAAATAAATAAATAAATAATGTGTTTTCAATACTTACTATTACAAAAAGGATCCTCATTCCAAGAGGTAAACCCACCACACTGATTAAGCCAGAATTTAAAGGCTTTTCAAGGATGAAACCAGAGCAAAGAAACACATCTGAAAATCAGGGCTGCTATTTGGCATTTGTGGGGCAAGAGCATGGCAAACTGGAAACAACAAAGAAGAATACCAGGGCGCATACCCCAGCTACCTGTTGAGAAAACTTTGAAGGTATTCTGTCACTCCAGAAATACTTTTAATGGTGGGTATTTTTAACTTTTGTTGTTGAGAACTCATCTGTAGCACTGTGTTTCATTTCTTCTGTGACATTGAAACTCTTCAAAACTGTAAATAATGAAAGCACAATATTGTTGTGCTCTGAAACTTTTCTTCATAAAATATTAGAATTAATAAGAGAGTTTAAGAGAGTAAATAAGCTTTCATATGAAGTCTAAGAAGAAATATCTTTCTATTGCATGTTTTGTTTATATTTTTTTGGCAGCAGAGAGTATATTTTCTGTGCACAGTTTGAGATTTTACAGTAAATTCAATTCTCATGAACTTTAAAAATATTCTATAGCTTATCATTCATGTACCATATGAAAGCTAATTGTTGGGTTTGCTCTTTCATAATTTTAACAAAGTACTTGGTATCTGTGTCATTACTGACAATGGAATAACATTTATTAAACACTTTTGTCACCATCATTGAAGAGTATAGCTATGGATAAGAGGGTGAATGCATGCTTTCTTGAGAATTGTCAGAATACTGCTAATAAATGGACAGTGCCATATAGTTTCTGGCAGTTCCATATGCAAATAATATTTTTCTCATTAATAGAGTGAAATGATAAATATTCATGCCTTATTTAAAGCTCTTTTTCTATGTACATAGATATGGGAATGCTTGCACATGGCAATATTACCTCTTAAGAAATAGAATCCATTTAAAATAAGGAAGCAAGAAGTTTTTTGTGGTATGAGCACAGAAAAACAAAACAAAACAAACAACAACAACAACAACAAAAAGCATAAATGTAGGTTCTGTAACTGGAAAGGTCACACACCACTCCATTTAAAAGTGGTTTGTTAGAAATTATGCACTTCACTGTCTTTCCTCTTTTCTCTCACTCCTACAGCATTCCTGTGTCCCCTTTTCTATACTGTGACACTGATCCCCTTGTTAAGAATTTTCAGATTAATTACTAAGAATCAGTGTGCAGGAAGAAGCATTATTAATAAGATTAACAGAACAACTACATTGAACATACAAGAAATAAGCTAAAACAAAATACCATTAACACAAGAAGGTACCATTTTGTGTCTATTCAATAATATTGTCAGAGCATAAATACAAAAACAAGCAGTCCAGCTTACTCCAGGCTTTTTCAAAGGGCATCTTCTATATGTGAATTTATTTACAATGATGGAATTATACTGATATTAAAAATAAATTTATTCACTGGCGAGGGCTCAAGGTCACGATTTTAAAATTTGAAGTTCAATTACTAAAAAATAGTTGAGAGTCTCTGGGGACAAACTAAGGGGATGTCACTGTGGGAGTCTATTACAGAACATCTGGCCAGGATGATGACACCGATGTATTATATTCTGAGGAACTAAGAGACATCTTGAGATCAACTGCTTTTGTCCTTATGGGGACAGAGATCCCAGAAATCAACTGGGATTACCACATGATGGACACAAGCAGTTTCAGGAGGTTCCTAAAGCACCTTGATGATAACTTCTTGGTGCAGGTGCTAAGGGAGCCAACTAGGAAAGGTGCCCTCCTAGATCTGTTGCTAAAGAACAGAGAGAGTCTTGTGGGGGACGTGGCAAATGGCAGCTGTTTTGGTCATAGTGACCATGAAGCAGTTTAAAATTTTTAGTGACAGACGGAAAACTGCCACCAAAACTTCAGCTGTGGATATGGGGAGAGCAGGCATCAGGCTGCTCAGGGAACTAGTTAGCAAGGTCCCCTGGGAAACTGCTTTTGAAGGCATTGGCATCCATCAGTGCTGGTCAATCGTTAAGTACTGCCTCCTAAAAGCACAGGATCAGGCAATTCTAAAATATCAGAAGTCAAGCAGGCAGGGCAGAAAGCTGGTTTGGCTGACCAGGGATCTTCTTAGCCATAAATGGAGAAGATTATCCTATCCTCATTTCCTATCCTATCCTATCCTATCCTATCCTATCCTATCCTATCCTATCCTATCCTATCCTATCCTATCCTATCCTATCCTATCCTCATTTCTGGAGAAGATTATCCTTGAAGTTATTGAAGCATACCTGGGGGACAATGCAATCATTGGTCCCAGCCAGCATGGTCTCATGAGGGGTCGGTCCTGTTTGACTAACTTGATTTCCTTTTATGGTAAGATCACCCATATAGTCGATCAAGGGAAACCAGCTGATGTGATCATTTTGGATCTCAGGAAAGCTTTTGACAGTTTCCCATAGGATCCCACTGGAAAAAATGTGCAGCATACAGCTAAACAAAAACATCATACGATGGGTGAGCAACTGGCTGATGGGCAGGGCACAAAGGGTTGTGGTAAATGGGGCCACATCAAGCTGGTGGATGGTCACTATAGTGGGGTCCCCCAAGGCTCCATTTTAGGGCCTCTTCAATGTTTTTGTAAATAATTTGGCTCTAGAACTAGGTGTTTGGAGCAAATTTGCTGATGACACTAAACTTGGAGGAGTTGTTGACTCTCTTGAGGGTGGAAAGGCCTTGCACAGAGATCTGGACAGAATGGAGAGCTGGGCAATCACCAACTGCATGAAGTTTAACAAGAACAAGTGCCGGGTCCTGCACCTGGCTATATGTACAGACTGGGCAACAAGATGCTGGAGAGCAATGCCGCAGAGAGGGATCTGGAGGTTTTGGTTGATAGCAAGCTGAATATGTGCGACATGCACATATTCACACACTAATATATAGCAGTGTGCCCTGGCAACCAGGAGGGCCAACTGTGTCCTGGGGTGCATCAAGCACAGCATCACTGTCAAAGGAAATGATTGTCCTACTCTACTCTACGCTGGTATGGCCTCACTTCGAGTACTGTGCACAGTTCTGGGCACCACAATACAAAAAGGATGTAAAACTGTTGGAGAGTGTCCAGAAGAGGGCTACGAAGATGGTGAAGGGCTTAGAGGGGAAGATGTTTGAGGAGCATCTGAGGTCACTTGGCCTGTTCAGCCTGGAAAAGAGAATACTGAGGGGAGACCTCATTGTGGTCTATGGCTTCCTCACAAGGGGGAGAGGAAGTGCATCTGTTTTCTTTAGTGGCAAGCAATAGGACCCGTGGGAATGGAGTCAAGCAGGGGAGGTTCAGGCTGAATATCAGGAAGGGGTTCTTCACTGAGATGGTTGTCATGCATTGGAACATGCTCCCCAGGGACATAGTCATGGCACCAAACCTGTCAGAGTTCAAGAAGCATTTGGACTCTGCACTTAGTCATATTGTCTGAAATTTTGGGTAGACTTGTGTGGTGCCAGGCATTGGACTCGATGATCCTTATGGGTCCCTTCCAACTCAAGATATTCTTTGATTCTATGATACTAAACAGATACATTGTTCTGGTACAGGTACAGTTCTGGTAAAGTTCTGATAGGGAGCTTATCCTGCTTTCATTGAAATCGAAAGAAAAATTCAGTGTTTTTGGAATGAATTACACAATTTGCTAAAATATTCTGTGAAGCCCAGGAGGAGCTGGAATGTATCTGTAAGATAAATAAGCTGTACCATTTCCATATTTTGCATCCAGCCACATACTGGGAAACAGATTTATATGCATAAACTATTCCTAAGAGGGTCTATAGTATATTTTAAAGGACTTACAAAATCCAGACAGAAAAAGGCTTCCAAAAGTTTAAGTAGGAAACTTTGTATCCTTATAGTTTCATGAGCTAGAATGTAGATTTGATACCAAACATTAAAATAAAATAAATAAAATAGAAATTAAATTCTAGATATTTGCATCTGCAGCTTAAAAATATGCACAAATACGAAACCAACCAAGCTCAGCAGGACAGGTAAATAATCAAGGAAAATACAAAAAGCTGGGTCTGTTTAAATTATGTCATTTTTTTGCACCATCTTGTTAGGTTGCATATACAGACTATAGGCCCATTTCAGGAGTCATTGCATGACGTAAAGAATAATATTCCTAGGAATGGTGGAAAGTTGTTTAAATATGTTTTAAAGATTTGCTTTTCAAGTAGAATAAATATCAATGTAGACTAAAATAAATGTTGAGAATTCTGGTTTAATATCTCTGTATGTTCACAGAGGACATCACAAAATTTGGAGATTACTTTTTTTTTTTTTTTTTTTTTCCCAACTAGCTGTATTTAAATTATAAGGTTATAACTGCAAATAGTCTCAGTGTCAAATACCTAAGAAAAAGATCATCATTTATATTTTTATAGATTTTGTATATGAGTCAAAGCAAGGGAATTACAACCTTAAAGGATGGTTGAAAAGTGAAGATGCAGTGGCATGATAGCAGATATTGCACATATCAGGTATGAGACAGCTTGTCTTTTACTTAATTGTTTAAAAAGAAAAAAAAAAAAAAAAAGGAAAAAAAAATCAGGTTAGAATGGCTTGTAAACCATTAACTTCCTTGTGAAGAACTCATGTCAAGTCAAAACAGTGACAAGGAAACTTCTAGAACAGCCTTCTTTTTGTGTCATAGAACAGTATAGCTGATAGGGATTATTCTACAAGGGGAAAAATGTACAGAGACATGAAATTATCTTTACAGAACACTGCTTTAATGAAATAGTAGATGCAGCTCTGCAAGATGCAGAGTACTTCCTTCCTCTGAGCTTCAAATAATTTTCAGCTTCTGTGGAATATTCAGGACTTACAGGTGGTTAAGGCTAAATGGTGAGAACCACCACTGACTGTGACACTGTCCCCTAACTTTGTAACTAACTCCCAGATTTTTCCTGTGAACATGTAAATGGCTGGGCCTTCATATATCCCACCCACTGGATTGAGAGTGTAATTGCCTCCAGACTGATGTAGATGAGGAATATTAAAAAAAAAAAAAAAAAAAAAAAAAAACAAACAAACAAACAAAAAAAACCTACTGGAAATAATTTAGAATTATAGCGACCTGAATTTCACCAGGCGTTGTCCTTTTTCTTTCTGTGAGTAACATAGGGAACCTAAGGCATCAATGATCTCGAGCTTGGTGCCTGAAACAAGAAGTGATAATTCTAAATTATTTGTCTTGAAGTGGACTGACCATTCACAATGCTCAGAAATGGGACATTAATATGCAGACAACTAGGAGGGAGAAAAAAGCCCCTTCAATGATAGCTATTGTTGATTATGTATATGCCTTCTCTTTTTATCAGAACAGCATAAATTAGAGCATACAGCTATCTCATGCTTCATGTAACAACTTCCCTTTCCATCTTCAGGCAAAGTTGCTGTTGATTATGCATTTTCTAGAAGTGCTTCTTTAGAAGATACTGGATGTTATGCTCCTAACTGCAACCGACTTATATCACTCCAAGGTGCTTCTGGTGAAGCTAATACCTCTGGTCATAAGGGGTGCCTTGTGAAGAAGCAACCAGCCACATAAAGGAGTTTTATCTCTTCATCACTGTAGAGTTATGCTTAAATTTATTCACAAGCCTCTTGTTATGTTATCCACATTAATGAATATCCCAAGTGCCTCTCTACTGCTCTATGTACAAAGGTATAGGAAAGTCCTACAGCTAATTATCAATTTACAGTCATATGTACCTCTATTTTTAGAAGAGAGTGAGAGGGAAAAAAGTATATTTTCTGCACTTGAAGTTCTGTCATTGATGATAAAACTTTACACTAAATGCATGTGAAACCGTGATGGAAACACTCAGTTCTAAATTTCAGTTCTTACATTTCAGTCAGAAATCAGCTTTTCCCTCTTAATCCTGTTATGTTTTATTCTCCTTTCATTCTCCACACTTGCTCCTTTTAGCAACACCCATGGCTGCTTTTACGTCATCCCTATCTTTCCAAGTCTTGCTATATTCAAAATATTCTTTTCACTTTGAGGTCTATTGGCATTAGAATTTAAGACGCAGTAAGTAGAGAAGTTAGACCTGCATTCAGAAAAGTTCTTCTTTTTACACATTGCTTTAAATTTGTTTATATCTTCAACAGAGGGAATAAAAACAAAAATAGCTTGTCGGGGGACATGATGGAATCTATGATTTCCTAAAAAGAGGCACATAGTTTCAAGTACATTTTTCTTTGCAGTGATTAAGTTCATCCTGTAGTAACACTTGCTGCTTTTTCAATCTGAACTGAAAGTAATTAATCATACCACCTTAATCACAGAACCTAATTTTGAACATCTAAATTTCAAATAGCAAAATTTTGCCACCCTGTTATGAAGGTAATATTGTTTTACTTCCTGTATAACCACTGACTGGTAAGAAGGACAAGTGCTTAAAACAATTACATCTATTCCAACCGTGGCAAATTAGAAGAGGCAGAGCTGACCTGTAGAATCTGGATTTGTGTCTCTACACCAGCTTAGAAGATATCTAAGCAAAATCAGTTTTGGTTACTTGGATATTTCAAAATTTCTCTTCTATGCTGAATCAGGATAAAAAGGCAAGCTATAAATACATTCAGAGGATCATTGGAGAAGTAATAACTGGAATGAAATATTGGGCACAGATAATTCAGAAGCATCACAAGTTTTATATCTTTTTTAATTAATGAAATTAACTTTTGTTGTAACATGAACTATTTCATTCTGTGTCAATGCCAACTTTTGTGTTTCACTAACTTCTGCGGTACCTGATGGTCTCTGTAGTTTTGGGTTCTTCGTGTCCCTCTTTTTCCTTCATATTGCTTGTTTCCTGGCTGGATTTGATGCAATCTCTCATTTGGTCTTTCTTGGTACTGTTCCTATACATTTCATATTTTGTATTGTATCCTCTTTATCCATTAGATCCTTTTAGGTTCAAGCCTAAAGCTCTGGACCATCCTCTGAAGTAGTGCAAAGGTGTATTTTGCCATCATTAGGGCAACCCAGTTTTGGATTCTCCAAATCAATAGTCACATAAAATAAAATGAATTTAATGTGATTAAAGAATTTCTTTACAGAATTATTTTACAGAATAGCACTAACAAGAACATACAAAAGATCAGAGAATAAAAGATAAATATGGAAAATAAAATCATAATTGTTTTTGATGTTCATTCAAATCAATAGCAGTTTCCTGACTGCATTTACTTATCAGTCTTTTATCCCAAAGAACTGAGGTGATATATATATTTTAAGAAAGCATCTACTGTATACCTATAACCATGTCATTGAGGTCAATTCTCTCATTTCCTGCAATAAGACAGAATAAACATTACTGAGGATCAGGCATGACAACTCAAAACTTATTCTTATGCCCTAAGAAAAAATTTGTACTCACCACAAATTCTTGATCTGTTGAATTTCTAGTCTTCTAGATTTATAGTAATACTTTTAGATCAAATATTTTTTAATGATTGGCTTTTTCCTAATGATTTTGATTTTAAAATTCCTATCAACTCTGTAGAAAATGTGCTAAACTAATTCTGAGCATATTTTATCTGAGGTTTCTACAAGCTAAACCACTGAGAAGAAGAAAATATTAGTCATTTTAGAAGAACTGCAACTTAAAATAAAACCTTTACTAAGTTTCAAGCAACATAAAAATTGTTCAGACAAACAAACAAAACAACACCAAAAGAAACAGCAGCAACAATAAAAAAAAAAAAAAATCAGGTTTATTTTTGTTTTTAAAAGAGAATATTTTAAAAGTACAATCAAGACTATAGAGGGCTTTTAAGAAATTTTATTGAAAACAAACTTCTTGGTGAATTAAGTAAGAGTTGTTTTAGTATGCAGAGTCTCGATTTCTTTAAAAAAATAGTAAATAAATGATTTGAAGAAAGTACACTTATCTAAACAATATGACTTGTACTTCCAAAGCAAGATTATAAATCTGATGTATTTGGCCTATTATATAGTTATTTTAGAAGACAAAACAATAAACTAGTAGACTTGAGACTCATTCTCTTAGGAAAAGTAGATATACGCTTTATTTAAAATATATGTACTTTCTCTAGAAAAGAAAACAAACAAACAAACAAAAAACAAACAAACAAAAAAAAAATTGTTCATCAATTTTACATGTTTTACAACTTTTATTCCCAGAAGCTACTCTCATGCTATAGATGAAAATGTGAAAGAAGCATATTGCATAGTCTCTGAACTCAATGATCCATTAAATAAGTGCTTTTAATCTCTTGATAGTGGGAAAGAATATAAACTATGATGACGTGTTTCAGTCTCAAGCCCAGCATGTTTCTGCCTTGCTTCAGAAACAGAGGTGGTCACCCAGAAAGCCATCTCTCCAAAAGAATTATAGCGGGGGCAAGATGCTTTCCATCTCACTGCAGCATTTTGTTGAAAAAGGAAGAGCAGCAACTGCATTCACTCATAATCCCAACAAGCGGCTCACCTGGAAAAGGAAGCCAGAACATCACTTAATTCCTGAATGTGGTTATCAACCAGTCTGATCCAGTGAAAACATAGATGTGAGATGGGGAATGATCGGAATCTTTGTGATAATTTTTACTTTATTTTGATGAAATTAAAAAAATAATAATAAAATCCAGTAAAAGAAAAATGTTTGTTTCTCATCCAAAAGTCATGTTTCAGAGGAGCAGTTTTCAATGGCAAAAGAGTCCAGTCTTTGTGTGGCAGCTTGACAGGAAACACTCACAACCTAGTTTTACAAATCCTGCTAAAAGCCACTTGGCAGATATTAATCTGCTTAAAAATGTGAACTCTTATACTAAATTACCCAGAAAATTATTCTGGTTCAGATGTTATTTCTATAAAGTTAAAAAGTTTGCTTTTTATCTAAGCAAAAGCTTAGGTTTCACAGAACTTAAGCAGCTACTTACCAATGGGATCATCATTAGGCGTTTTTTGATAAATTCTTTAATTTTCTGCATGTAGTCTGATACTTCAGGCATCAGGAATGAATATTTCTCATGGCTTCTTCTTCCCTCATTCCACCCTAGTCAGAACAGACATCCTGATGCTCCTTAGCTATTCACAATAAAAGGACTTGAGCACCCAGGTTGGTCAAGAAGATTTTTCCTCTGTGTACTCTGATCCATTTTGCAGGAGTTTCTGCAAATCCCCACCATCTCAAACTGCACAAGGGAAGGGAGTGAAGCATGATTACTGCCCTGTGGCCCAGCCCTCCCACCTTCCCCCTTCTTCCCCCCCCTCAAAAAAAAAAAAAAAGCAGAAGAAAGTGGTTGGGATTTTTCCAGCACTGCCATTATATACTAACTTTAGCCTTTCCCTCTTCACCTTCCAAAAGAAGTGCTGAATTTTCCTCTGAAAATGCCATTTACTACATGGAGCTTTGAACGAAAGGGAGGTTGTAAAGAGCGGGTTTTGCAGACCTGCAAGCCAGGTACCACAAAATGCTCTTGTTCAACCTCCCAGCACTCATTGGCTGTCTTACCAGACGGAAAGTATATATAGGGGAAACTCCTGTGGAATTCTGTCCAAAAGGATCACAGTCAGAAACTTCTGCAAATCTTACTTGGACATATGCTAGGAGAAAAGAGAGGAGGAGTAGGAGGAAGGGAATGACCTTGGAGAGGCAAAGTCATAGGGAGACACAGAGAGAGAGAGCATTGCAGGTATAAAGAAAAAGGAGAACAAATCAAAAAATAGTTCCAAAAATTATATAGAAATTTACGGTTGCTAGATTTTCCTTTTATGAACAATAGAGTGAATTTGTGGATCTGTTTTCCTCTACTGTCACAAAGCACTGTGAAATGCATTCCCAAGGTATAAACTGCATAGTGTATAGCAAGGGATAGGAATCACGTATGCCTACATATACAAACAAGTACAGACAGCTGTATGTTGCTGGTGGTTTTGTGCAAAGCTAGGCTTAAAGCACAAGCCATAAAGTCAACAGATATATTACACTGTACCTGGAGAAATGTGGCTTCTAGGCTGGGTTGGGTTGCTGTACAGAGGCTGGGAGTACAAGGGGCTGTCTACTTTATCTGGGCAAAACAGTAGTGGCAGCAAGAGCTGAGGGACCACATGGTGGTCTATCAGAGAGCACTGTTACCTGTTTTCAGACAGAGGCATAGCCAAAGGATGACTTGCCTTTATCCTTTAGCTGAAGTGGCAGAGGCCTCTGCATTTCACATGAAAAATGAAAATGGTCCCAGGAAATGTCAATTTTCTTTAAAAAAAAAAAAAATCATTTGGGAGTATAATGAAAAATAAATAAATAAAAAATATAGAAGAAACAAGGTTTCCAGTTAGTTCCACAATAAATCTTGTTGTTAATCAATATGGGAAACAACATGCATTCACATATTGGAATATTTAGATATTATTTTGCTTGTTAAAAAAAAATAAAAAAGAAAAACCCTAGGCAATTTTATTAAACTAGAAGCACTGATTTGCTAAATGAAAGGTAAGATTGCAAAGCCAGCTGCTCAGAATAAGGAAAAGCTGTAATGAAGATTACCAGTTCTCCCTTTGTACATCTGCCTTGGAATTAATTACATAATCATACAGCATTTTTTCACAAAACACACAGCATTTTTTCACAAAAAAAAACATACAGCATTTTTTCACAAAACTCCTGCCTTATTCAGTGCACAGAATAAATGGAGTTCACTGAATGGGTAACTTCATTATTTCAAATATGGGGAGCTTTCAATAATCTAGTGATTAATTACAAATACTTAAAAATTGGTTTGGTTTGCATACAAATTGATCCTGAATTAGGCAATGGTCATGTCCATGATGAAAACACGCCAGTTAAATGACACATAGAGGAAGCTTAATTGATACTTTATGGTTTCTCAGCAGATGTCTGCATTCAGATGGAATTACTGTAAAAGAATTTTCTAGAAAGATGTAGGTACTGTATCTGAATAAATCATTTGCATTTGCTAAAATGAAGTTATATGCAGTGGGAGGTGCTGGTTACATCAGAAAGCCATAAACATAATTTTATTCTTGTATCTCTTTTTCATATTGTACATTAATATGCATCCAGAATGGGACTGATTCCCTATACATCGTGCAGCTTCATGCTGAAGCAACTCTCTTAATTTCAGTCATTTAACCACCTAACTGCTCATTATACTGGTAAAATCCTGTCTATATACAGATATTCTGTATTTAATGCCCCAGTATTTCTTTTTATAGAGAAAATAAAAGCATAAGAGAGTTTCATAATGTTAAGGATTTAATAAGTTAAAAATGGGGCATAGCTGAAACAAATGGTTTAGCATTGCCCTGGAAGGAAGGAAAAAAAAAAAAAAAAAAAAAAAAAAAACAAAAGATTAAAATTTACGTGTGGGTTCTAATAAGACTGTGAGCTCTAGTTCATTTTCCCTATCTTTCAGTCTTATTGTAAGTGTGTATGCATTTACCTATATGTCCTTGCAATGCATTCTCTCCTTGTAACCTTATTTTCTCCGTGTACTAAAGCCTATGTGAGGTTCTGAAGAACATTATGCAGAAAAATAAATGTAGAATGGATATCAGCATTTGAAATAAAATGATGCCAGTGGTTTTTATCCTTTCTGCAATTTGATCCAAATGCTGTGACTTAGGTTACTGTGGTTAAGATTAATGGGTAAATTATTTTCTCACAAAAACATTGCTTTTCTCCACTTAATTACCAGATGTTAAAACAAACAAACAAACAAAACAAAACAAAAAACAAAAACAAACAAAAAAAAACAAACAAACAAACAAACAAAAAAAACAACAAAAGAGGAACAAGCAGTTATTCTTCTGTGTACTCATCTGTGCCCTTTAGCTAATTACAGGCAAATTCAAAGTGATTTCACATAGCTTTTGCTGCTATGTTGCAGAATCCTTAAGGTTAACAAATTCTGATCTGTATCTATAATAGAACCTGGTGTGATGTCATACTCTGACAGTCAGTGTTTTAGCTATGTGTTTAAACAGGTACTTAGTCAAACATGTAAAATCTACAATGTTTTACAGAATTTCTTACTCTTTGATTATTATTATTTTTTTTTGGTGCATGGCTGGGAACAGAAGAAAGAGACAAAGTCCAAGATGATATAATGGACTATATAATACAGACCACCTTCATTATGGCAAGCCCATAATTTTCAAGTATTTACAGAAGTAAACATACTACATGAAAGAACTCTAATGTTCCAAATGCATGTATTTGGAAACATCTAAACTTCTAAACAGGGGAACTCCAATTAAATGGTATAGCCTATGTTTTAACATCTCTACACTCTTGGAGCAGCACAAGTGAGTCATGACAAGGTTAAATGCCCTGTTTACTTTGCAGAAATGTGGAAGATTCACAAAGCTGAAGACAGGGGAGATTTAGACTACTGACATTTTAAGGGGGGATTAGATCCATCTATTAAGGTATAAAAAGGAGAGCCTGAAGACACTCAGTTGATTCCTCTCGTAGTTTTGAGTAAACATTTGATTTCAGTTTCAGATTGTCATCTATCTTGCATTTGCTAGTATTTGGGCAAAGTATTTTAACCGAGCATTTTGTATTGGATATGTTTCTACCTCCAGACAAGCAGAGACGTAATCAGTATGTTAAAGCCTTTGAATTGAATTAGTGAGCCAAGCACTCTCACTAATGTATTTTTATTCATACTTCCTGTTGTGAATCCAAACCAAAAATTATGACTTTGTATGCAAGTTATGACTTTACGGCTTGTTTATGCAAGAACTGCAATTCTTGCATAAACTACAGTTGTAAGATTTAGCAGGTAGGACACTGTTTTTAAGTCTCTGGAGCCTTCATTTCAGTCTTTATGAAAGTATCACAACAATGTTAAAATCCAGAAGGTATTATCAATTCTAATTGTATTTTACTTTATTAATTGAAATTATTATTACAATTATTTGATTGAAGTTAATACTGTAAATATGCTATTACAATTGTAGCTTTATTGAAGTTGTGATTAGGTTTACACATGCTAATAGTTCCTCATTTTTCATAATTTTATCCAGCAGCCTTCCTACAGTTATTCATAACTATGCCAGAAATATTACATTATGATGTTTACATTACATATTACATTATAAAACATTATGAAGTAGGATTATTTATTTGTAATAGTAATCCATGTGTATATCTACAACAAGTCACATTGTGTACTGTACTTAGAGCTGTAGGAAATAACAGTCAGTGCCTAGAACATGTCACTCATACATTGTGTACTTTTCTGCTTAGCTTTGGACTAACTCTAGTCCATCCATTCCATGGATGGAGTTGCTAGCAGAAATAAGACTGCTGTACCTCTTCAGGTATAGTGTAATCCAGAATGAATCCTGTTTCACACTCCAACATCTTTCCATAATATGAACTGAAGTGGAATAAGTTAATATGATCAAGGGAACATCTAGCCATTTAAAGTCCAATATAAAACAGGAAATTAAGTCAATATGAATTATCACTCTTACTATATCCCGAAGTTGTATAAAAATGCTAAAGAGAGTATGATTTCCATCAAAAGAATGGAAATCATCCACCTGCACTTAAAGTTGATCACATATTCAGAGATCCTATCAAACTTTATTTTTTTTTCCAAATGTGAAAATAAAGAAGTTGAGAATTTTTTTTTTCTTGGGAGTTTCCTAGTTTTCCTGCTGAAAGACAATAAGAACAAAAATAAATAAATAAATAAATAAATAAATAAATAAATAAAAGATAGCTTGTCAATGTAAAAATCAACAAATAAGCATTGATGAGCAACACAATTATTTTTCATAAAATAATTTTTCATTTTGTTTTTGTCCTTCATAAATAAGGGCACAGGTATAGATTCACAGACACTGTCCATAACTTCATGAAGGAACAGCTTACTACTTCATGCAAGGCTAGTGTTTATGCCAAATTTACTGTACTGACTGGAAATGTATATATATATTACTTCTGTATAGTTTCTTCTGTTTTCAATACTTGGCTGGTACTATCTGTTAAATTGTTAACAGATTAATTGCTGTAAATTGCTGATTAATTAAAAGTTGCATTTCTGCTACTAATGCATTGAAGAATCCGTTCCCAGTCATGTCACATAAGATTTTTCCTATTGCTTCTTCAACTACTTATTTAAAATTTTATTTTATTTTATTTTATTTTATTTTATTTTATTTTATTTTGTTTTGTTTTGTTTCGTTTCGTTTCGTTTTGTTTTGATTGAATTATTGTCATTTGCATATTGTCATTTGGTTGGATTCTGGTTGCCTCCCACTGAGGCTAGAACCTCTCCTATTCTAGGGGCCCAGGGTGGACCCTGACCTGTATGGTTTATTAATTGGCCAGATAAACAAAGAGAGGCGGAAACTTGTCAAGGGTGATAACTGAGGACATCCACTAGGGCAGCACTGGAAACATTTGTTATACTGAATTCCAACATCACACTGATGAACCTCTGTCCATGCTGTTGAAAATTCAGAGGCATATGAGCTGGTGGAACAGAAACTAAGCATATTACCTGAACACCTCTTCCTTGACCAGTGTTTCTCTGTCTTTTTGTTTGTTTGTTTTAGTCAGAAAAATGTTCTTTAAGACTTAAATAGCAGACATTTATTTATTCTTCTTCAAGTAATACTTTCAGGTTTGTCTTGGTCTTACAAAACATAAAGAAATAAGCTAAATAATTCTTCCAGGTTATCATATACCCATGCTTTGAAAGGCCAGATAAAGGCCAAGGGTTAAGAAACAATTCCAGCACGTCTTTAACAGATTACAACTACTGGCTGACAATAAAGCTCTATTATTCTATTGTATCTAATGTTATAATATTATATCTAATATTACATCTAATTACCCATTCTTGTTACCACCACATAGAGCTCCTAAAATGTACCGTACTCCTCTAAAGTTTAACTTAGTGTTCTCTTTTCCTTTTACTTTTCTGAAATCTTAATCTGAAGAAATACTACAGTCATTACTAACTTTCTAAACTGATATGCCTCATATTTCAAATGCATTGTTACTGAAGCTTAAATACTGATGTTATTTAACTGGCTTTCTTGGACCAGGCATAAGAAATATAAACCCATTTTTCTTCTTGCTTTATTATTTAGTCCAGAACATCAAATACGCTTCTGTCAGTCTACATGGATGCAGTGGAAGGAGATTAAAAAAATAAGACTTTCCATGCATACTACTACTTGTGAAAACAAAACCCTCCACTGACTGTCTTCTGTTGCAAAATGGTTATTATAAAACATGCCATTAGCCTGGAAAATGTGTCATCTGTTTTTTTTTTTCTTTAACCTCATTGTAGAGTAATTGTTACAATTCTCTTCCAAATGAAGATTTTCCTTATCCCATTTGACTGACTAAGATTAAATGTCAGTGCAAAGGCACCTAAATAAAACAGAAGAACAGGTATTTCTATCTATTCCTATTGCTGTCAATGGAGTTTAACATCAGATTGATAAGAGAGGAAAGTGATATGCATACTTCTATCAAGGAACTGTAAGTTGGCATTAAAGCAAAGCCAAATACATGTGTTAAACTCATAAACAGCTTACATACTGGGTAGATTTTGATCCCTGTAAACTTCTCCTAAAATGCTAAAAGGGCTGATAAAAGAGATCAGTCCATAAATTGTTGGATAATATTATTGGTACCGTGAATAACCCTGCCCTTGACCCAGCAAAGTAATACTTCCATTTAATATAGCAACATATTTAACATAAGGTTTATATTCTGCTGCCTTTTGACTTCAGAAAGCAAGGAGAGCAGAATGTTACCATGAGATTGTAAACAACATGGTAATAAAACGTTTTTACTTTTTAAAGTTGTCTTGAACTAAAATTTCTCAGAATTATAAAAAAAGGATTTTATTTATTTATTTCTTTTAAGTGCACCTCCCCCTTCTATTCACCATGTGCATTTACATTCTTGTAAAATACTACACTAAGTAAGCACATTGCTCTCAGGATTTTAAAATTATGTTGTCTTGTTTGGAGAAAAATGATTCCATGCTTTATAGGTCACCCTGTTTTTTCTATCTAAACTAGAAAGAGGTCCAGATATACAGTCTCACACAGACAGTGACATTTACCCTATAGCTAAACTTGTTAAATGAGTTCATAAAAGTGTGAATGATGACATCAGTGGGAAGCAGAATGTATTTCCATTTTCTGCTGTCTTGTCATTCTTAGCAAACTAAACATTTCCTGCTTAGTTTTGAGGGTCAGCCTGTAGATTTCCAATATAGTCTAAATAGTGTTTGCTCTGTAGATGAATACAATCGGCTGCTTTGCATTCACTTTATTTCTTTATTTTTTATTATTATTTTTTTTTGCTTGACAGTTATAAACTGAGGTAATTATAGTACACTATTCAGACATAAAACATGGTTTCATTTCAAGTCTTAAATAGTATTTGGACTGCAAGATTCCCTAATGTGTAGGCACTGAGTGACTCATTCAAAACTGAATAGATTTTAAAATAAAACTAGAAATTCATTTTATGAGACTATCTTAATAGAAAATCAGTCGGAAAAAAATAATTTGTGCCACAGAAAGGGTTCTACCAATCCAAAAAATGAATTCATTTCCTCAGTGCTTCCAAATGTCAGTAAAGGTTGGATTTAGTTTAAAGAATTGTTAAATGATTCATGTATGTTTAAAAAAAATCCTATTTGGCAATTCTGCATTTATTTTCCTGAAGAATTTACCATAATTTTGCACAAAAATTATCTTGCTTCTTGAGAATTATTTTGTTTGCCTTGTTTTGGGGCTCCAGTCCTTGTGACATCAGAACCAATGACCATATGAACTCTTTTGCTCTAAAGTCGCTTATGATGGCAGAGGGTGACTAATCAGCAGAAATGGATTATCTCCTTAGCAACAGAAGTTCAACTTTAATGGAAATATCCAGGGAGATGGTGATAGAGAAACAGACAAAATGAAATTATCTCTGACTTAATGGCATTTTAACAGGTACTAAGGAGTACAGAACAGCTCCAGTATGCCTAGGCAGGAAGCCCAGAGCTTTGAAAATATGCATCTCTTCTCAGTAATGCAAACATAGAGGTTTTGTCTTTAGCATCCCACAGGGCACCATCCCACAGGGCTCCAGATTGCTTGCACTCCTCATATTCAAAACACTCAAAAACTTGGATTTAGTTTGCTTAACTGAACCAGTAAACAGTGAAATAGTTAATTGGGATACTCAAGCACAGTGACAAATTTCTTTCCTTTAGAAGAACGAAACTTTCTGCAGTATGGATTTGTCATTGTGGAGGACTGCAAAGGACTTCTGCAAGAAACAAGGATGTTTGCAGACTCTTCTGTTTTAAGTGCAAGGCACATTTCTTTATCTTCTCTGATATCATATATGTAGGTAGGTGTGTGTGCATATCTTGTTCAAAGAAAAATTCAGTAAACTTTATACACTGGAAAGGAGTAAAAAAAATAATAATACATCCATCATATCTCTTCATATAGTACTGGGAAACATTCATATACTACAATGACAAATGCAGTAAGGAATCAGAATAGGAGATAAAGAGGTATCAGACATTACCACCTGACAAGTTTACTTGTTCTGAATGACCTCAAAATACAATGTACTTAGAACCATGTGGGAAAAGAATAGCAGATTGTATTGGCACTTAGGTGGGAGAAGGCTGAGTCATGCAAAGTGTTACACAGCCTGCATTTTCTTTCTTTTTATAGAGCAAGAACAAAGGACAATGTTTTTGGCTTGTATGTCTTAATAGACAGCAGCTCATGGGCTTCCCGCCAAAGGGGTTAAGTGCTGTTGTTTGGCCCTCAGTTTCAAAAACAGAAATGGCCATTTTTGAATAGTAGATTTTTCTAGGCTAAAGAAAGAGCAGTCAGCTGAAAGGAGAGAAGCAATAGCGAATAAAACAGGGAAGCAACAGCTGAGATACAATCTTTCTTTTAGTTAGTTGAGCATTTAATTTGAGGTATTACTTTTTTTCTTATTTTTTTAAAACTTTTAATTCTCAGAGGGATTTCTTTGGAAGATGATTTTCAAAAGAAGGTATTATTCAGCTACTGTACACACTTAGATGTATTTGCCACTGAGCTTTTGAAGGATTTCTAGCAGCATATTTTGGAAAAAAAAAAAAAAAAAACACGTTACCAATTGTTCATGGTAAATATCTAACAGTAAGGTCAAGTGAGCCACAAAGGAGATGGCATTCATCGATTCTTGCTACAGCATGAAGCAAGTTGACCACAAAAAGAATACTATATTTAAGGATTTAGTCATATTTTCTGTAGCAATAGTGTACTTTTATGTGTGCTAAAGAATGGAAATGAATTTTAATGCTTATCAGGCATTTAGGCTATCTTACTTGAAACCAGATTTGGCAATTCCTCCTGCAGCTGTTGCAAACAAGTCCAGCCAATCATCAGTACTTGTGTGCTTCATTCATCCCTCTGTAAGAGAAATAGAGAAGCAATAGACTCAGAACATTTGGAGATTCAGTTTTAACAAAGTAGATGATTTTCTTTGCAGAGCCAAGTCTTTCAGTTTGTTGTTGGGGTTGTATAATAATTTCACCAGCGGAATTGGATTGAGATTACTGCCTTCACAACTGCAGAAAGCAAAACAAAACTGTTTTCCAAGCTTCTAACAACCTCTGAGCTTCACCAATGTGTTTTAATGGGGAAAAAGTGTCTGCACGGCCCATCTTGAGTTTTGCAACCAAAGCTATCAAAATCACAACTGTATGTTTTTGTCCCACCACCACCTGGTGGCATGTTGTTAACTTAAAGTACCACATCAGGTAACAGTATATACTATACTATATAACTATTTCTTATAACCAATATGCTAGCACTTTGTGGTGTACTCTAAAATACTGTAAAATAGCTAAGGATAAACATTTAAACAATGGTTAAAGTAATGATGATACTAGATTCTTCAGCTTGTGTGTGTGCGTGTGCATGTTTGTATTAAAGGGTTTCAGTTTACTTTGTGTTTTGTAAAATACATGCAGCAGTAACACTGACTTCCAGTATTCCAGCATTTTGGATCTGCTGCTTGAATTAAACTCATTAAATTGTCATCTGCATCTATATGAAACATGTACAGAAACCTCCCATTCTGATAGACAAATTCTGACATGTTCTTTAGGTGTCAATATTGATGACACAAGCTTCAAGAGATCTTAATTTTGTTTACTACTTGACCTTTATCACTCAGTAGAAATGGCAAGTGCATATGTGAGAGCAAAGTATAATCTGATTCAATTAGTAGCAATTAACGCATCATCTGCATGATATGCCTGGTCATCTGCATGGTACTTTCAAGTATATGGTCTCCTGATAATTATTTTTTTTGCAGTTATTCAGGTAGACACATTCAGATGCTTAAACATAAGTAAATTTCCAAAGTTAAACTATAATCTATTGTTTAAACATGTTTAGCATAAACTGAAATATTAAGGACATTTTTTTAAATATCAGAATGACGATATGACATATTGTTATTTTTGTCACTTTTATTATTTTCCACAAAATCTGTCTTGTTGATGTTGTTTCAGGGAGAAAGGAGGAAGCTGTCTGTTTTGTTTTGTTTTCTGGAAAATTGTTCCAAAGGCCACATACGTGCTCATCAGGTCCTGGTTATTTGATCAGACAACTCTAGGAAATGGTGCACACATACCAGAAGTGTGTGCAAAGTTTAAAGTTTCTTTTTCTGGTGTAAATCAGGGTCCAGACTGGGTCAATCCAATGTCTTTTATGCATTCTGCTTCACTGGTGGCAATCCTAGTCATATTTTCAAAGCATGTGAAATAGAACATTTTACATAATATTTTCAATAAGTTATCACAGAATCACAGAATTTTCTAGGTTGGAAGAGACCTCAAGATCATCGAGTCCAACCTCTGACTTAATGCTAACAGTCCCCACTAAACCATTTCCCTAAGCTCTACATCTAAACGTCTTTTGAAGACTTCCAGGGATGGTGACTCCACCACTTCCCTGGGCAGCCTGTTCCAGTGCCTCACAACCCTTTCAGTGAAGAACATCTAACCTAACATCTAACCTAACATAACCTAACATAACCTAACATCCTAACATCTAACCTAAAACTCCCCTGGCTCAACTTAAGCCCATTCCCCCTCGTCCTGTCGCCAGGCACGTGGGAGAACAAACCAACCCCCACCTCGCTACAGCCTCCCTTGAGGTACCTATAGGGAGCGATAAGGTCGCCCCTGAGCCTCCTCTTCTCCAGGCTGAACAAGCCCAGCTCCCTCAGCCGCTCCTCATAGGACTTGTTCTCCAGGCCCCTCACCAGCTTCGTCGCCCTTCTCTGGAACCGCTCAAGCACCTCGATGTCCTTCTTGTAGCGAGGGGCCCAAAACTGAACACAGTACTCGAGGTGCAGCCTCACCAGAGCTGAGTACAGGGGGACGATCACTTCCCTAGCCCTGCTGGTCACACTGTTCCTGATACAAGCCAGGATGCCGTTGGCCTTCTTGGCCACCTGAGCACACTGCTGGCTCATATTCAGCCGACTATCCACCATCACTCCCAGGTCCTTCTCTGCCTGGCAGCTCTCCAACCATTCCTCTCCCAGCCTGTAGCTCTGCTTGGGGTTATTGCGCCCCAGGTGCAGGACCCGGCACTTGGCCTTGTTGAACTTCATGCAGTTGACCTCAGCCCATCGGTGCAGCCTATCCAGATCCTCCTGCAGAGCTTTCCTACCCTCAAGCAGATCGACACACGCACCTAACTTGGTGTCATCTGCAAACTTACTGAGGGTGCACTCAATGCCCTCGTCCAGATCATCAATGAAGATATTAAAGAGGACCGGCCCCAGCACCGAGCCCTGGGTGACTCCACTAGTGACTGGCCTCCAACTGGACTTGGCTCCATTCACCATGACTCTTTGGGCCCGGCTATCCAGCCAGTTTCTAACCCAACGAAGCGTGCGCCAGTCCAAGCCAAGAGCAGCCAGTTTCTTGAGGAGAATGCTGTGGGAGACGGTGTCAAAAGCCTGCTGAAGTCAAGGTAGACCACATCCACAGCCTTTCCCTCGTCTACCCAGCACGTCACTTTGTCATAGGAGTGAAGATAATGTCTTACAGACTATAGATAGCCATAAGCTGAAAGTTGACTTGCAATTTTCTAATTTATCATTTTTACCATTGAAAGATTGCATGCAGCAATGAGATATTTTAATGCTTCCATTTTACTTTAGATCACACACACACACAAAACAAACAAACAAACAAACAAAAAAGACCATATAGACATCAGGAAGTCTAAGCATTTTAAAGTACATGGGTTATTTGTTTTAGTAAACAAAGGGAACAATAAGGGAATACCTAAATGCAGAAGAAAATTTCAGTAAAGTATTGTGAAAGGAATAAAGAATAAATATATTTTGCCTTCCTCCCTTCCAAGTCCCTTGTTGTTGCACTGGTGGTATTTGCTTGACTTAGAAAAGAGACAAAATACTTAGACAAAAGCCATCCAAAAGACATCAGCATATGCTGTGCTCAGATTACACTATACTGACTGATACACATTTGTTCTCCTCCTGACTCCCCAGTCACCAACGTGCAACCTGCTCTGAACTCTCTGCCGTTGTGCTGCTATGATACTACACTGTCTGTAACATGTCACTGTCTTGCTTGTTTGCAGTAATATGTCAAAGATAAGAGATGAATAAGTACATCTAAACAAACCTCTCAGATACTGTATCATGCTGTCCTAGGGTCCCATTTGTCCATCATTATGTTTCCTCTTATTCCCAGAACAGAAAAGAGCTTGGACACTTGCTATCTGACAAATGCAATGGAAAAAGGTACAATTCTGAGCAGTCAGACCAAACCCTTACACACTGACTGACAGAAATTATTTTATTAAAGAAAGCTAGTATAAAATTTTAATGCCTCGATGTCCCCAGTATCATCTTCCTGCTTTCCATCACACTGGCTCTGCTACTCTGCCTGCAGAAGCCTTGCTTCAGAAAGATCCCGGGGCTGGAAGTTCCTTCACTGGAAAAAGGACTGTCTTTCTAAATGATGATTATGTTTCTCTAAATGCATTATCGCACTTCTGATAAGGTTATCATTTCCTTCAAGTTGGTAAGCCAATCTGCAGGGCTGACTCTGTAGCTGTTATAATGTAGCATAACTCTTCTAAAATCAACTGATTATTTTTATATTGAGTTACCCTGGCTGAGAACCTAATTCATATGTGGAGTGTGTTAATTGCTCTTCTCATATTCTCGTATTCATATCTCCTTTAATAATTCTATATAATGACCAACCTTCTCTTCTCCTCTTCTCTTCTTGATTTTCAACAACTATTTATTTATTTATTTATTTATTTTTAACTCCCTTTGTGGGTAAGACTTGCTGGTTGGCCTGGGACTTCTTTTACCTTAGGCTCACAAAATCTGAAATCTGCACCAGTTGCTTAGAAATGTGAACGCTTGGTACAGGTCTAGGCATAAATCATTCCTATCTGCAAACCCTGTCTTTGGGGTTGTGGTTCAGCTCTCTCATTTTTTTTTTATTCTGACTTAAGAAAAATTAAAATGCTTTCTGTAAGAGGAAAGGAAGAAAGAGGTATGTTGCAGCCCTTTTGTAAAAAAAAATAATTCTTAATTATCAGGAAATCCAAGTAGCTTTACATTATTTATTTATTTATTTATTTATTTTAGTAGAGGATCTTACAAAGAGGCATTCTGTGAAGGGAGGAGAGGTATTCCTTTTACTTTTTGCCTAACTTGTAGGTCTCATTGGGATATTTCAGAGCTGGAGACTAAGGGAAGAATTCTGTTTGAAGTCGCTAAGGGCTTTACTGCTCTAAAACATAGGCCAAGAAAAGCTGTATGTCTGAGTAACACATTAAAGACCTTTGAAATCAGAATGTTATTTAACCTTGGAGTAAAATTTCTGAGATGAAGAGTGAGCTCCTTAAAAACTCTCCGGGAAAAGGGGATTTGAGACAATGTAGGAGAGGCAGATGGCCATTTTCTCCTTTTTTTCCATTCTGACTGAAATTAAGGTGCCTTAAAATGTGAAAAGCTCCTCTTGCATCACTTGCCAATAAAGGGTCAAATCCTTTTTCTGTCTCCAACCTGGGACCCATCACAGAGACAGTACCTTGATAGTGAAGAAAATCCCATTTGCTGAGAACTGGGGGAGAAACTACAGAATTGTTCTTCCCTCCCTGATGGCATCAGCAGCCCATGAGGAGCCTGGCTGAAGTGGTCCATCTTCCCATTATGCTTCTGTCCTCTCTGGGAGGCCAGGACCACCAAACCTGGCAGGAGGAGAAAAGCTTGCAGCAAGGACTACAGGCAGAGCAGGCTACTGGATGAGGGTGGGGAGAGTATCAGGAAAAAATAGGTTTTGTAAATGAGCTTAAATGTGAACTAGAAATTAGGATAATAAAGGGCTTAATTCAAGGCTAGCAATGAGTCCAGTACAGACAGCAATGATTTAAATTTGTTAAGACTAGATTTGTTAGCATTTGCAGCTGTGAATACTTTTTATTTCTCCATCTTTAGTCAGGCAGTCCTTGCCATATATTTCATTATGCATTAAAGTCTTTCACATTTATTTTTTTTTCCTGTAGGCAACTTGTTCTGTTTTTTGTTTTTTTGTTTTTTTTTTTTTTTTTGTTTTGGTGTGGTTGTTTCACTGACAGGAGCAGCATCAGTGTTTTCTGAGGTTTCTAGGTATTCCCAGGTTAACCTGTCACTATACAAGATAGAGTACTGGTGTTGTTTCTGTATCTCATATCTAGTTCCCATCCCTTTGGAAATGCTCACCAGTCTTTCTGAGGTATCATTGCAATTCATTAAAATGCTTCTGAAAAGTATGTTTGTTTTTTTTGTTTGTTTGTTTGTTTGTTTGTTTGTTTTTAATCCAGGAAAGGTAATGCCTATATCAAATTAAAAAGCCTTAAAAAGCGTTTCTCAGGGAATGTCTGCCTACAAAACATTTATACTACTTTTCTCATTGTGAAATGTCTTACTCAGCTGATGGCTACATCTTACTCAGCTTATAGCTACAGTAGTAGTGCTGGGAGACATGACACAGGGCTTTCTGATGAACTTGATCATTTTTCCTTTTTTTCCTGTTTTTATTAGAGAAGGTGCAGGGTCAGATTTCCAAAAGCATTTAGTTTTGTTCTATCTCTGTGACTACCAGCTTGAGAGGAAGAAAAATTTAGACAACATAAAAGATGCTTGAGGATCTTACTTTAAGGCATTTAAGATTGGAAATGGTTTATGGTGAGTTCACACAGTGAGTAGCACAATAGAGATAATTGAGACCTCCAGCTGCTATTATATTATAAACAATAATTTATTTAGCAAATGAATTTAGTTTCTTCCATGGACTACAGATGTTTCTTGTGCAGAGATGGGGATCATAATGAGACTATTGATCCATTGTTCCCTGTTCCCTCTATGTTAGGGAAAACTATATTTCCCTATAGTTTTAGGGAAAGCTACATAAGGATTTCTAGTGTGGGAGCAAACTTCTTTCAACAGTGTCTCTCTCCTATAATATTGACTAGGAGACATCATTTAAATGGCATTACAGACTCCTTAATAACTCCGTTTCTTCACCTCCAGTGCATATGTATTGTGGACACAGGTGTGATAATTACAATTATTATTTTTTTATTATTATAAGCAAAGAAGGGAGCCTCCTGTTTAAATTTTCTGTAATGTGACTCTGCTGAGTAAACTCATAGAAACTCTTCTATTTATACTGCTGAGAGAGGGTATTAACAGTTTGAAAATAATGCGATGGTGAAAAACCTAAAACTTAAGATGAGTAAAAACTAAATTAAAAAAAAAATAATAGTAATCCATCAGGTAGCACACAGCACAGTCTACTGATGTTATCAAGTAGTGTGGATCAGTAGGACAAAGCAGTTGGTGTTAGGGATCTGATTCCCACACTGTGCGTGGCTCAGGATATATTTCCCTCAAAACAACTCTGGACCAGTTGCATGGACTGAATGCCTACTTGCAACTGTAGTGTACTTAGTCTGGTCCTAAATTCCAGCTTAGTCTCATTCAAAGGAACCCAGTTCATGTGCCTTGAGACCTGTCCATGATGAAACCAAACACAGTAGGGGAATACTACTAGTATTAACAGTCTAATAGTAGAATCTCAGCAAACTCAGAAATCGGGTATCATAAAAGCTTGTTGCTTTGATAATAAACATTCTCTTCCCATGGCTGCTGTGTTGGACAGGAGCAACGGTGATGAGTCACTCAGGAAGGAGACACAGTAGGGGAAAATAGAGATTTTCTAAGATTGGCAGATGATCCAAATTAAAACCCTAAGGTAGGTGGCACCTACTTAGGTAGTATCAGACCTGAGTAGACTCAATTTACAATATGCAAGCTGCAGTGTTAATTAGTATTTTAATATTATTCTGTGGTGTTTATATGGCAAAGTTTGAGAAGGGGGGCTGCAGGAATGACTTATATGGGAGGATGTTAGGGGCTGCCCTGTGCTAGACACAGACAATTCTAGCTGGCTCTGCAACTGACTCAATTTTAATGGCCAGTAATTTTTTGTTGTTGTTTTATATTTTTTTTCCCCTGAGATAAGTCTGTTTTTCCCATGATAGTAACTGGGAAATGATATCCCTTATCTTTATTTCAATTCATGAGCTTTCTCATCCAATTTTCTCTCCTTGCCCCATTGAGGTAGCCGGAGAGAGAGAGAGGGTCTGCATGAGCATTTGACTGCCAAGGCTATCTCGTTATATCTATAGTGGTTCTGACTCACCTGCAATGGGAAAAGTACAGGGAAAAAAAGAAGGAAGGAAGGAAGGAAGGAAGGAAGGAAGGAAGGAAGGAAGGAAGGAAGGAAGGAAGGAAGGAAGGAAGGAAGGAAGGAAGGAAGGAAGGAAGGAAGGAAGGAAGGAAGGAAGGAAGGAAGGAAAAATGTAGCTCTCTGCTACAAAAGGTTTATGTTTAAAGACAGTGAAAGTTAGATAAATATGCAAAAATTATTACTTTAGTCAATAGACAGTCATGGTAGAAGGGTTTTTTCTCTTTCATTCAGGCATTTGAAAACTATGAAGTGATATAGACTGAAGCTACATGCACACCTCCTGGGGCAGCAGCCAGGAAGGAAACCTATTGGCAGTTATGTAGTCACATAGCTTAAGTATGAAGTCATATGTTGTGTTAACCTTCGCTATGGAGGGAAGAAGCTGGTTCCCTTGGCAGGGACTCTTGATTTCAGAGTTCTGTTACAGAGGCAACTTGTACCCTACTGTCTAGTTTCTCCTCCAAAGATGCTCCTGGCAGACATGCAGTCCTACTACAAGCCACTGTCCTTGAATGCCCTCCTTTGCTGCTCACCTGCTTCATCCTCCTTGACTTTCTGGGAGCAGCCTTCCATTTCTGAGGGACCTCTCTATTTTTATAAGAGCTGGATGAATACCTTGGACACCAAGGAGTTACAGTGAAAAATCTTGAGGGTAATTAGGAAAGGAGCACTTGGTCAAGAACCAGACAGGGAGAACACTGGTTTCAATGGATAGAAACTCAGGATGACCTAACTTAAAAGTCAGGGCCATAAGAAGAAGTCTCCCAGATGTGTCCCAGATGTCTTTATTGGATGAATTGTATGGAATATAGGCATTGAAGAAGACCTTGAACCCATATCCTTATGAGCCTTTGATCCAGACTTTGATAATGAATCAAGAACAGATATTAAGAGATTCATGCAAGTCTGTTACCAAAAGATTTCCAGTGAAGCTCCACAAAGCTGTCAGATGGTCAGGATCTCTTAGAATCACTCTAGCATGCTCTCACTTCTCCAAGAAGCTCTGTCAGAGCAGCAACACTCAGGCTAAGCACAAACACAAATACAACACTAGGTGTATTCTGTGTAGGAAGAACAAGCTATAGCCTCATTCCTTTACTGTGATGTTGGGGCAATGGCTTTCAGCTTTCCAAGCTGCTGCCTTGCCAATATTAGAAATAGATCAAATGGCAAAATTCTCACTGCTAAGACAAAACTCTGGCTATAATCTGGTCATACCGGGCAGGAACCAGTTGCCTAAAGGCTTGCCACTGGCTTAAAAAAAAAAAAAAAAAAAAAAAAAAAAAAAAAAAAAAAGGTGTATCTCAGTCAATGAAGTTACAAGGGTCTTGATGGCAAAAACAGAAAGAGCCAAGGGCTATTACCAAGGGCTCACCTCCAACTCCTGGTGTGTCAGACCTGAGAACAGGAGTAACCAAGTGCTCTAAAACAGCCGTCACAGACCTGATCAACATTTCTGTGAATATCAGGCTTCCTGAGCAGCATATTCTGTGTGGATGCTAATAGGCTGAAGCAGGCAAGGCTCCTGGGACAAGTCAGAATGGGACATATATCTGCTAGGAGAGCATGTCAGACAGGCAGAGGACATGGATTGTAGGATATCTGAAGAGGTCAGATCTGCTTCAGCTGAAGCACAGAGAGGGCACAGGAAATGAGAGCCAGAGACATGCTAAGGCAGTGCATATGCAACTGTCTCAAGCTGCTTAGCTGGCAAAGCAGGATTTGAACTTGGCACGGATGCTGAGGAAGCAGTATAGATTTGGCCTACAGTGCTCTAGGGAACTTCTGCAATTGAACTGAAAGGGAATGGTGGGGGAGATTTGAGCATATTTTTCTATTTTATGCCTTCTCTAGAGAATGCTCTATCATCCCTGCCAGAGCTGGTTTATCCCTCTGTTTTGTAGCAGTATATGGACAAAGCAAATGCTGCTGATTGCAGCAATTGGCAGGTAAATTCTAAAAACTTCCCAGGGAAGAAAATCCCCAGGTGCTTTTAGGATGTCTTCACTTGAATTTAAAAATGCCTTAGGACAAACAGTGTGCTACAAAATTTCAGAAACAAAATGCAAGCAGCTTCAGAGAACACACATAGTCTAATCTTGTTCATCAAATTAAATATATGTTTTATATTGATAAAAATGTGAACAGATTCTACAGTACCCAAGACCCTTGTCTGGGATACAGATTTTATTTAGTAGTTCAAGTGAACCTGTTGGATTTTTTTCTTGTTGTTGTTTGTTTGTTTGTTTTGTTTTGTGGTGAAGAATCTCCTTTTAACACTTAATTTGGCACAGCAAGCTGCCAGCATGCGGCTGGGACCCTGTACACTGTCCATTCCCAGGAATCCCAGGCATTCCTGTAGAGTATATGACTTCCAGCACACTCCCTCTCCCCTTGCCCCCCAATGACAGGAATCTCAAGGTAGCACTCAATTACCATCAGTCTGGTTTATTCATTTGTAGATGAAGATAAGACCCAGAGAAAACAGAATTTTGTCTGAGCATTCACTTGGCCCCCTGAAGAAAGTTTTTCTTCAATCTGTTACCTAGCCTTGCCCTTCTACTCTTTTTTCGTATGTTTGCAGGCAGGTGCATGCTTCTCCTCTGTGTCCTACAGCCCAGTGTCCAGGGCAGAGAAAGGGCATATATTCAAGGAACTTAACATTAGGGACCTTAATGATCCAAAGAAGTTGACTAGGAAATGACCCAAACTCCCTCTGTAGTCAGAGAGAGATGTTCCTGTGGAGAACAATTCAGGTCAACTTTGTTAGGTTCTTGCTCTGAATTACCCTCTGGAGGAACCTGCCTATCTTCATTCATTACACAGGGAATCTAGGGAGCCTATCCAGCTAATGTAAGTGCCAAAGTTAGGTGCTTGAAGGTAGGTACAATGAAAAACTCTCTTCAGTCAATGAGCTTCTTGAATCTCATGTTTCACTGCTGTTTTTACTACAGGAGAAAAATCAGGATGAATTTTCAACCTTTTTTATTGCACTTGACTTTAAAACAAAATCTCTAGTCACACTCACTTTTTTAAGTGCACTTATGAGAGAAAAAGAATATATAACTTTCCCACACACTCATGCTAATATGCACAATCACTGCTAATAATGAGGGAAACACAGCTTCATTCCTGTCATTTTCCCACGTATCTGAGCTCCATAGTTACTCTGACTGTCATATCTGTTATTTATTAACATAGAAAGGCATTAAAATGCAATTTCCTCATCTATTTGTTTCTTTCTAAATTACACTCTGTTTAATACTCAAAGATATTCAGCAATGGTTGTCTTGATTTTCCTCAGTTGCATGGATGCATATGAATTTATATTTAATCATTGTATTTATTTGTTTGTTTTTACTTATGTGAACTTTGTTCACCATTTCATTCCACTTTTAATCCATTAGCTGTGTATATCTTCTCTTTTGTTAGCATGCATTTAATCTCACAATTGACTTTTAACTTCAAGAAAATAGTTTTCTCTGAAAGGAGAATCATTTTGTTTTTACATTTCTTAAACCTTCTGCAGACTCTTTAAGTGTATTTAAAATAGATGTGTTTTCTTCCTGATTTGGCTGTTAGAAATGATTACTTCCAAAGAAAGGGTTAGATACGTTGTGGAGGGGAATGCAGAACAGAATTTTGGTTCAGTAAAAAATGTTGGGATTTCAAAATAAACTTCTCTGGATCAGATAAAAAGCCATTTTTAAATTCATGTATATATATGTCTCTCTATATAATGTGAATCATTTATAGTCAGACAATATTTTTTTTTTTTTAATTTTTACTTTATTTTTCATTATTTTTGGCACATTAATTTAATTTTGAAAATGAAATGCTGTCTCAAAGCTAACAACAACAAAACATGAAAAACAGAAACCAAGCAAAAATCTTTATTCTGAAGATGTCAATGTGTGGAACTTTCCCAATATTTAAGATTATTTTCCATTGCTGATTTAAATCAAACTAATAGCATAGAAATTGATTATATTTCCTGCAAGATTTTGGTTTCAATGAAGAATTTGTGTTTTAGTTGGAAAATACTGTCAATTAAAACTTTCCAACAAGCCTTACTTTCTCTTTCTTGGACTTTCTCTGATTCTCCTGTTTAACTTTCAGGAACATATAATGTTTTAATGTGTCAATGTGACTGAGTCTAAAATTAGATTTACATGTTAACACATTCATTAAGCTGTTCCTCTAGTGCACTAGAGAGAAGCATAAAGCCTGGTCCAACTTCCATTGTTTGCTGGGAGCTTTGAGGCTATTTCATCAGTGCAAAACCAGCCTGCTAATCATTCCTGACCTGGGAATCACCTACTCTATTAGGAAGGCTCATTCTCCTTTATTTGTTTTTCTTTGTTTTCTTCCAAAGAAAACTGAGGACAATGTGCATTTTGATGTAGAGCAACAGTGTAACAGTGGGGAGTACGTCTCATGAACCAGGGCTGTGGATGGATCTGTAGCTTCTCCCCAGTCTGCAGAGGGTATTGCAAAAGAATGCTCAAAAAGAATGAAAAAATGAATTAGCAATGTATTTCTACAGCAATATGGCGCTAATTTTGTGTGTGCTACATATCAATTGGAATCACTGGCACAATAGCTTCTGGATTCATCACGGAGATTAGAATTCAGTATCTTTTTAAGGTGTACTTCAAAGCTGTAAATAGATAGGAATAGTAAAAAAAAAAATCGGAATGAAAATGAATGAAATATATGAAATATCTTTTTTTTTTTTCTTTTTTTTGTTCTATTTTCTTATGTAACAGGTATAATGCAAACTGACAGATGAGAAATACATCTGAAATATATGTATATATTGTATATATATATATATTTATTTATTTATTTTCCCTTTGGCAATAGAAGATTGAAGGATGATAATATTGTTTGATCTTGCAAAAAAAAAAAAAAAAATTGTGAGTGAAGTCCTCAGTGTTAGAATTTTAAACTGGATTCTTGTTAGAGTTCTCTGTATGATTAACAAAATTGTACCCAGTATATAATGCAAATGTATTTATACATAAATATAAAAAAAAAAAGAGCTCACCATAATTCCTAGGTTTTCAAAAAAATTTCAGTTTCATTCCTCTTCCTCATCATTGGTCTGAAAGATGAAGGACTTCTTGCTTTTCTTTGTATGAACTAGCTCTTAAGGCTGAAAATGAATCATCTAGCAGCCACTCTCATGACATTACAGATACATTTATAATAGGGTTAGCACATCACCTTGATGTCTCATCCATCATTACATTTTTTTTCTCCAAAGATACTAAATGTAGTAGCATTTAGGGTACACTGTCTAAGAAAGCCTCACACAGTATCCCTTGTTACCTGGATTTCATATGGTCTTTGGGTCAGGATGGATCCGTTAGCTTTAGAGCCAGCAGAATAACGTGTTTGGGAAATGAGCTTCCAGCTCATGGAATGCTTGTGATTTTCATGAATTTACTTGTTTGAAAGAAAATTTTATTCAAGGCACTTTGTAGCTTAATGTCAGAATAATAAAAAAGAATTAGGGAATGTGGAATGTTTGAACAGATGCAGAACTGACAGGGATTCCTTCCTCTGAAATGAGACTTAATATCATGCATTGGCCAATCTGTTGGATATTTTTTAATGCTAAAATTTGACTGTAATACTGGCAGGCCTTGCCAGAACCAGTGTAATCATACTGGATTCTTGGGTTATTACCCACAGCTATTGCTTTGTAAAGAAGTCTTCTTTTCATATGCTTCTATATGATTTGCTGGATTGGTACCCTACTACAATATTAGTATTGACATACTAATAGAAAAACTGAGAATATTGTGATGTTTCACCTAGATTTAAAGAATACATTAATAATAATAATAATAATAATAATAATAATAATAATAATGTGAGGAATCCTTTTCTCTTCTCTTCTCTTCTCTTCTCTTCTCTTCTCTTCTCTTCTCTTCTCTTCTCTTCTCTTCTCTTTTCTTTTTTTTTTTTTTTCGGTACAACATAGAAAAAGAAATAGAGTGACACCAATTAATGTTAAATCATGTTATTTAGCATTTTCCAAAAATATGGTATAATGGGAATTTTCAATTTGCTCTGTACTAGAGTTTACTTACAGCAATTTCTTTTGTATAGTGCTTGTTTTAAAGGAGGTTTGTTTAAAAACAAACAAACTATTCTATGGATGGATTTTCTTCAATATAAAATGAAAAATATCACTAGTGTCTAAATACTGGACCTAAAGGAATAATCTAAATGAAATTATTAACAGAAAATTATGTAGATGAGCAGTTTAACAATTACTGACTTTCATCATTCTTTGTTAAAAGAAAATAAACATCAACTATTTACTAATGAAAAGATTGATGTTCTTTTCCTTTGTTGATTTGAGTCTTTAGAGAAAGAAAAAGAATATTATTCATTATATGAAAAATTCATTCCAATGAAGGATCTGTTGAAGTACATAGCATAGAAACTCTATGCCCAGATGCCCTAAAATTAAGTAAGCAAAGGTAAATATATTTAAATGAGCCAAAAATAAGATCTTGGCCTGTGTTCTGCTCTGCCATACAACTCGAAAAAGAAAGTCAGAATCTGGTGCTTGTCTCAGTCATTTTTTAAAAATGTCTCTACGTCTCAGTCATTTTTTAAAATATAAGGTCTTGGTATCAGAGTAAGTAAGACTTTGAAGGTATCTGGTAGGAAACTGATCTCATTTACAACTAGGAAATCTATCTGGATCAAGTAAGTTGTAAGAATGCAATAGAGAAAAGAACAAAACACAAAGAAACCTCTACCTGGTCACTTTCTGCAGCCCATGGAGACAAATTTGCTTTGTTTTTACTGTCTAGGAATAGTCAATAGTAACACTGACACAAAATAAATATCTTCAAATGAAAGTGCTTAGGATTTCTTCCTTTTGTGCCCCTGATATTCCAGCATGGACAGGAAATGGATGAGGACACTAAGAAAACACAGATCCCAAGCGATGACTTAGAACTCCTTACTTAAAAGTCCTGATAGAGTCTGCATTAATTAAAATCACAAAGAAACACATACACAGAATGCCCCACGTGTTGCAGGACCTGCCTAGAAACTGTTGAGTTTCTAACTCAGTCTTCAGAAGTGTACAAGTCTTCATTAGCTATGTAACTAACAATGACAAAATAACTCAATACTGTGAACTTTTCTAAAGGTTGTGGTGGGATTCATTAAAGACAGGGGAGCACCTTTTACCCATTATATCTCTGTGATTTGTTAGCTCCATCTATTTTAGATGGTGTTTGAGAAGTCTAACAATACATATAAACAAGAACTAATATTGTTTTGGCATTAAAGTTACGGCACAAAGAGTGATCATGATATTTGATGTGTAATTTAGCTTCGGTTATTCTTCTACAAGGATTCCTTTAGCCCCTGGAGGTTCATAATGCTTCAGGAAATGTGCCTTTTCACTTTATTAGGAAAATATACTGACGAATTCTCTGATAGAATAACATGTGCCTTGTGTCTTGTTAGCCCCAGGATGTCTTGAAGAAGACATCTATCTCAATGGGCATATTCCTGCGGGACAAATACAGTTAACAACTGAATATATAAATCAACCAACAAGCTCACTAAGGAGTAGTAAGGAATAGCTTATTTTCTTGTCTCCTTCTTGTGTTTTTGTTTTCAAAACGTTAATTTTTATAAGCACTTGGAACGATAGCTTCAGGTATGATATGCATGAAACCTCTGTTAAAATCTGTTTTTTTTTTTTTTTTTTTTTTTTTAATGGGGTTACGATTTAATGGGGACCTAATCCAGCTCTCACTGTATCTCTTTAAAGTATTGCTTTGGCAATCTTACCCAGAAAGATTATTTAAAAAATGTAACACTATTCAGTAAGTAATCTTTCAGGTATATAGAACAACCTCACAGTCATCTTCAATATGTTTCTCTTTCTTTAGCCATATTCTCTAAATTTTTCTAGTTCAATGCTCCTGTGCAGATGGGTATGAACTTAATGTGCCTACACTCTGAACTGAATGCACACAAACTCAGTCTGAGATGAATGTACCATTTATAAATCTCAGGTGCCAGTCAGAGGCAGCTCACATCTGACCAGCTTGCACTGTGGACAGCTGCCAGATCACATCTGTATGCAAAAAGACAGCTGATCTACAAATTTATATAACACACCTTTCATTTTTTCATTGATACTATTATTGAAAGATTCGGTCTTCTGTTTGAAAGATGATTTTTTTTTTTTAATTATTTTTTTTTTTGTTTTTTTTTTTTTTTGGCTTCCAGTTATCCCTGTGTATCTGTCTTCATAATACTAAAAATACTCTAAAAGAAGCTTGGAAGATCTCTGTTACCCGGAGTATTTCTGTAGAGTCAGGTAACATTAGTATACAACTGGTGTAAAGAAAAATAAATCTTTTGTTTGTTTGTTTATTTTTTTTCCTTCAATAAGTATCAGAGTATCCTGCAGGTTACTTGCAAAATTTGGTGTAGGCAAATGACTATTTCTGATAAAGATTAAAATAGAATGTTTCTATCTCAAACTGGATGTTTTGTCCAATGATCTACTGAGATTTCTAGTGCTTGTCATTTTAATCTGAACCCAAGACTGAGATTTCTGACAGGTCTTTTTTGTCATAGTTTAAAGAAATTATTGCTACTCAGTGTTCTTTCTATGAGGTATTCCAAGTGATTTTTAAGTGCCTTGTACAACTGCTCCAGCACGGGTCCCCCACGGCTGGGCGGCAGCTCCCCCCGGACTCCCTGCTGCTGCATAGGCTCCTCTGCATGGGCTAAAGCTCCAGCCCAGGGCCTGCTCGAGCATGGGCTGCAGCCTCCTCCAGGCCACATCCACCTGCTCCACCTGGCGCTCCTCCACCCACGGGGGGGCTGCAGCATGGAGATCTGCTCCATGTGGGACCCACGGGCTGCAGGGGGACAGCCTGCTCCACCAAGGGCCTCTCCACAGGCCACAGGGGAACTGCTGTCCTGTGCCTGAAGCACCTCCTGCCCTCCAGCTGCACTGACCTTGGGGGTTGCAGGGCTGCTTCTCACTCCACTCTCCCAGCTGCTGTTGTGTTGCAGGTTTTTTCCCTTTTCTTAAACCTGCTCTCGCAGAGGCCCACCCAGCGTCGCTCCCTGTCTCAGCCCTGGCCAGCAAGCCGTCCCTTTTGGAGCCGGCTGGAGCTGGCTCTGATCTGACATGGGGCAGCTGCTGGGCTCTGCTCAGAGGCCACCCCTGCAACTGCTCTGCTACCACAACCTTGCCATGTAAACCAAATACAGATTGATAAAGAAGTTATATTTGCAGACTGTGATAGTAAAAGTAGAGGATAGAAAAAACTAGTTTACTATCTGATGGGTTTGTTTGTTTTCCCTTTAAATGAACAAAGCATATATCCTACTAAAATATCTCAGTCTCTGCCATTGGCTGGCTTGGGGGGTAGGTCATAGGGGTCACTGAGAGACCTTGGAAAATCATGTCCTCTCTGAACTCTATAAATGAAGATAAATGAAAATTCTGGGTTCCTTGCTGCAATGTCTCAAGGTTTCATAGGGTAAGAACTTAGCAGACCTTAAGAAGACTGTAGATACTGGAGTGTGCATAGAGATATGTTTCTTTTTCAATAATGGAACATGTTTAAAGGGGTCTGAAACCCGTGCAACTGCAATGTAGAGCATGGCTGGGGCTGTTTAAATGCAATAATATCTTGCTTGAGTGACTCAGGTCAGAGTATGTCACCAACAATCTGTCAACAGAGGTGTCAAACAAAGAGCAGCTCACCTGAAAAAAAAAAAAAAAAAAAAAAAAAAAAAAAAAAAAAAGTGCAGGATAAAGAAAGAAAAGAAAACTCAAGAAAACAAGGAATGGCCACCACTAATGAAAGTTAAGGAGAAAGCTACTTTGAGAGCTGATTCTGTGAAAATTTATCTGCAGTCTGAAGCATTCAGCTGAAGAAAAATAAAAAAATAAATAAAAGGTAGAACAATGCAGGATAGAACAATGGCATTGAAAATATATTACAGAATATGTATAGCTGTCTATTATTCTCAGGGCAGCTTAGTCATGGTCTCTTTTAACACATTTTGACTATCTAACTCTTCTTGTAAATGACTCAATTAGTTGAATCACATTGATTAAACATGGAGAAAACTCACAGGAGCTGTCAGCTCGCTGTTCTGAGAAAAACAACAGCAGCAACAACAAAAAACATGGTCAAATACACACTTGACAAATAATAGAAGTCACACTTCCTCTCTCCCTTCCTGTCAGAGAAGACAGGAGCAAGTCTCAGGATTTGGCCACAACCTTATCACAGCATTAATATATACGTGCATATTAATTTCTGAAGAAAATATAAGGTTGCTTTTGTTTTTGATAGTTAAGCAACATGAAAAATAAACCATGTATTCGCAGTAATAAGCATTTCAAATGATTTTAGTAGATTTTATGTTCCTCTTCATATAAAAGACAAAGTGAGATCCTCAGATGAGAAAATGAATGCTATCTACAATTTGTTCAGAGAATTACTCTTATTGAGGAGACCATTTGTGTTTAGTAAATACATATTTACAGGATAATAGATGTCTCTGGTAAATAAAATATGATATGTTAATATAAGTAATTTTCACCATTCATTTCTGAATTAGCTAAATGTGTATTTAACAAACAAACTTCTGAAACGAGCTTAATCACCCATTGGCAAAAGGAAGATTAAAATTGAAACAACAGGATACGTTTCTTATTGTCAAAACAAAACCAAACAAAATCCAATTTATAATCTTCTTTATTAAACAAACTGTCATTTTATGCATGCATTAAAAGAAAAAAAAAAAAAAAAAAAAGAATCCTTAGGCTCATGGTGCTACAAAGATTGAGGATCTGAACTATTACTTTCAACAAAAATATAAAGAAGATATTAGGATAAATAAGGTTACTGAGATCAGCCACAAAATATCTGAGATAAGTGCATAGCTACCTGCCATTAGGTCTTTTTTCTCACAGGCTATCTATGCAATTCTGTGTGTAGAAACATGCAGTGTAACAACCTAAATATTAATTAATTTATTAACATTTCATCATTGATTCATTAAATTAACTTATAGTACAAATCATTGATTGTTATACAGAAAGTAAGTCAAACTATTTTCTGTTAAAGCAAGAAACGCATTATTTTCTTTTTGGGGAGTGCAGAGAGAGAAATCAGACAACTAAGTGCAACAGAATTGTGTGAGGAGGAGGAAATACCTGGAAATTCTTAAAATTTCATTTACATTGGTAAAATTATCTAGAAAACATATTAAGTGACCTTACAAAAGATATGCTCCTCCTTAAATGTGATATCAGGATGGAGCATTTTGGAATGCAAATTTTATTAAATTAAGATTGGTGGAAAATCTGTTCTCTAAAACACAGTCATTTTATTTTAGCATTAAATAGTACCTCTTGGGTTGCCTGTCTTTCTTTAATCAATAATACACTTTTGATTATATATTCCCTTGTTTACAGATTACTGTACTTACTATGTGTTTATAGACAAAAGCATTATATGACATAAATGAGCCTGGCATCTTGGTGGAGAGAGCTGGAAATGAAAAGCAGCAGGCTCTTTAATACAGCAAGTCAAAAGCAAAGGACACAGTTTTCTATTAGAATGTGGAGAAAGAAGGAGCAGACGGATGCCAGTTGTAAAAAAGTGGGAGGGAAATAGCTCTAGATGAACATAGATGTATATACTGCTTTAGTCTTCCAGTGATTAATGGCAGGTAAGGTGGACATCTGAGGTCAGTGAGAAGTGCGGGAGTTAGACAATTAAATATCAGCAGAGCACAAGCAGGGAGAAAACCCTGCATTATAAAACCTCTGAAGAAAGAAATGAAAAACTCCCCTTTGGAAATAAATAAATAAATAATTGTGAAATATGTTCATCTGTAGGATTTGCAGCCTTTAAAGTTTTGATTTTTTTCCTACTGTATGTTCACAGAGTTGTAATAAGCTTGAATTGCCTTCTGAGAAAAAAATAAATAACATAAATAAATAAATAAATAAATAGTTGCTAATGATGTTGTAAGCCAGCAGCCAATGTCCTGGAGGGCTGAAGTGGTGGCTACCCCATAACAACTTCCAGTATACAGTAGTCCCAGTTTAAGCCAATACTCATTCCCACTAGTGCAGAATGCAACAAACCCATGCATAAAACGGACATATGTGTCATCCACTCTTGCTTCCCAATTAATAATCCTAATAATACAGCTTGTAGAGGCCAGTTGTATTACATGTAAATATATGAAATATGGAATGTGCAGTGTGCAGATGGCAGCTAAGAGCAGTGTGTGCAGTTTTGGCTCCAGGGTTGGGAATGGCAGCCTTTGCTTCACCAGGGCCCAAGTAGAGTATTTGGGTGACACAGACACCATCGTGGAGCAAAAGCCTCTCACATTTCAAATCTGCTGTGGAGATGTTGGTAACATCAGGATAGGATTAAATCCGGTACTGCAGCTCTCCAGGTGGGCAGTTTCTCCCTAATGTGCTGGCCAGATTCAAGAAATGGTCAGAAGAAAGCCACTGAACAAGTGATAAAACAAAGGTGAATCTTGGTATTGCCAGCATCCTGGATGGTATGTCCCAAGTTTTAGAGAAAATTTAGTGGCTGATTTTCAGTTCTGCTCTTCAGGATTTGTGACAGCAAACTTTAGTGACAGAAGGCTAGTAAAACCCTAACAAGATTTGTGACCTTGGCACACTAGGAAAAAAAAATATATTAAAAAAAAAATAAAAAATCCACATTGCTCTCTTCCTTCAAGTTCTTCACTAAATCGCTCTAAAGCTGTACATCTGGGTGCCAAGGAAACACCTGATACCACCTGGGTGGGGTGGTTGGCCACTATGGAGCACAGAAACACCATTGCATGTATCTCTGACTACAGTCACAACCATGTCACATTGTGTCCATGCAGTCCATGTGGCATTAAAAGGTAGCAACAGGCAGGTTGCTTCTGGTTGTGGTGACAAAAATGACCTCACGCTGTCCCAGTGCTTCACTGGTGCAGGGTGCACAGGACACTCAGGAATGGGTTGTACTCTGTGGGTTTCAGGGGTGTTTTAGTCCACCAGTGTTTGTGCTACTGGTATAGGGGTGATATTAACAAAGTTTAGGAAATTGCTACAATTTAAACAGCTGATTCAGTTAAACTGGGTAGAATTACGCCAATCACAGCCTTGCTGCATTTACAGAATGGAAATGGAGGTCTTGATCTTTGGCTGGGGCACCTTGGATTGAGAGAAATAACAAAAAATGCATAAGATAAAAAAGTTGCTTGTAACTTTTGGTCTCTTGTATTAAACAGTAAATTCCCTAAGGCAAGGATTATGTTTTCAATGTTTCATGGCATGCAGCCTAACTTATTTCATTCTCAAGGGTGAAGGGGTGCAGTTCTGTAACATATTGGCAGTCCTAAAATCTCACAGCAAACAAATATTTTTCTTTGTTTTAGTTTAGTTGAAATGTCTGTTAAATTATTAGCTATTCTCTGCAACTAAAGGGGGGTGGGGAGGGGGAGGGAAGGGGGGAAGACTTCAATTTTGGAAAAAAAGTAATCATAAAATCGTACAATCATAAAATCATAGAATGGTTTGGGTTGTAAAGATCATCTAGTTCTAACCCCTTGCCATGGGCAGGAACATCTCCCACTAGACCAGGTTGCTCAAAGCCCCATCCAGCTTGGCCTTAAACACTTCAAGGGATGGCATATCCACAGCTTCTCTGGGTAACTTTCTACAGTGCCTCACCATCCTCATGGGAAAGAATTTCTTTCTAATATCTAATCTAAATCTACTCTCTTTTAGTTTAAAGCCATTTCACCTTGTCCTATCACTACACCAAATACACCAAATACAGCTCTTCCCCTATCCACCAAAATAGCTTTCACTCTTTTCTTTGAATCTGAGACACCTCACTACTTGTCCTTCAGACACAACAAACTCTATTTTTCATTTGCACAGTGTTGCCAGGAGTAACTAGTTCTAGATATTTTATTTATTTATTTATTTATTTGTAGTTGACCACAGAAATATGTGCTGACTATAAGCACTTTTAAGAGACTACCTCAGTATCACAGTAAGATCTGCAGCAGAGTTGGAACAGAAGTGATGGATGCAATTTTCACTTTTATCTTTACTCAAAAAAATAAAATAAAATAAATAAAGACAAACAAACAAACAAAAATCTGCCAAGCCTTCATTCCCTTGGAAACAAATCATTTGCTTGTTATTTTTGCAGCTTGTCTTATTTCAGCCATTTTGGAAGTTGCATAAATTTTTAATGGATAAACTTTTGAGACTAAAGTCTTTTTTTTTTTTTTTTTTTTTTTTTTTTTTCCCCAAAAGTGCTTTTCATAATTGTTACATGTTCTCTAACATAGGACATTCAAAGAAGAAACAATCCCTGAAAGCTCTTTTGCAATGTGATTGAAATTTACTTCCACTTGTTAACATGTTTTGCCCTGTGAGTGAAGGAAATGTTTGATTCATTTATGTGTTTGTGTTGATATATTTTTCTTGATTTTAATGCTTGGGATATAATTCATTTTATGTTTTGTTTCCTAGCTTTCCCAAGATATTTTAAAATTATATAAAGTGTAAATTTGCTTCAACGTATTCTATTACATACAAAGAGAAAATAGCCATCTATTAAATGGCTGGCACAATCAACTACCTGTAGTGCAAAGTACAATGACAGAATACAGCTCTTGGCAATTAGGTTGTGCCCACCTTGTGACTGAACAAAATGAAGCTGCTCTTAAAATAGAGATATCATTGGCTTAAAAAGATATGCATTTTAACATACTTTTTAGAATTCTTTCTTTCTAAGGGTTTTGTGGCAATCTGGATGTTCTGGAATTTGGTTTTGATTTGTTTTGATTAGTTTGCAATCATTAATAGAAATTACTAAGGAAACCAGTTTGTGGAGTTGTTAATAGGTATCAGTGAGATTCAATCACTGAAACATTTTTCTTTTGTCTTTTTTTTTTTTTTTTTTTTTTCATTAAGTGTTAATAAATGTGAATGTAACTCATGTCATGGTTACAGGGAGAGAAGAGAGAAGACTGTCATGAACTGGACATTCCCCAGCACAGCCAAGGGGAAGAGAGTGACCAGGAACTGGCTGCCCACTTGCTTCAGTGGATGAGCACAAGGAACCAGTGCTCTTGGCAGCTGGTGCTGGCAGAGCAGGCAAGTGAAAGGAGCGATACCAGGTACCTAGCAAAGGAAAATTTTCTGAGGTCATGACAGAAGTGTTCTACTTAGGAACACCGTGGGACATTGATTCCCTGTAATTGGATTCCCTGTAAATACAAGTGTAGGGTTTCTGGTCACTGACTGAGGGGAATAAAGCAGTTTATACTTTCCAAAGTCTACGATACAAACCCTGGTTGACCCAGCATGGCATGAACTACCACTCTTGACAGGGAGAAGCATAGAGATGTGTTGCTGTGGAAAAAGCCCTGCATGCATGTCTTCTGCCTCCCAAGCTTTTTGTTTGTGTTCCAAGCAAGGATGGCACTGCAGCTGGCCAAAGAGAGCAGGAAGAAGTATCCACTCGTTCAGTGGAATGTTCAGGGAGTGATGGCAGTGCTCTCTCTGTTCAGAGAGATATGTCATACAGCTGGGCAAATATACCAGCTAAAATACGCATCTAATTCTCACTTCCAGTGGATCAAATTGCAGGTCCATATCCCTCCTTATCTTCAAATACACCACCAAAAGTCTTGTTCACAACCCAGGGGAAATAAATGAATAAATAAATAAATATATAAATAAATAAAGCAAGCATTGAGACATATTTATGTCACCAAAAAAAAGACATTTTTGATTGATTTTTTTTTTTTTTTCCACTTACAAATATCAGTGTAAGGTTCACTCATGAATGTTTCTGCTTATCTGCAACTCACCCCAGATTTTTCTTTTACAGTCAATCTGGTGGGAAGCAGTAAAGGTGTATGAGTAGATCCAACCAACACTTCTGTCAGACTAAAATGGTAACAGGAGCAGTTTGGATTTGATCCAAGGTGCTGAACAACTGAATCCATATCATTCACAAATTCACATAGCTCACTAAAAACACTTGGAGAGAAAGTATCCCACAATATCAGAACACTGTTCTGAACATGGCACTCAGAATGGAAAATTTGTAGTCATCAGAAATAAAGAAAACAGAGCAGAGCAAAACAAAACAAAACAAAAAAAGCAAGCAAAACCAACCAACCAACCAGCATAACAACAATGCTAATAGCTGTCCAGAATGGTGCAAATCCCAGCAAGCAGGAATTCAAGTATGTAATCTAATGCCTTCCAATAAGACAAGGACTTGCAATATTGTCTCTTGGTGTGGGAATCAGGGGCTTAATACTTAAACTTGCTGAGCAACCACTGAGAAGTGCTGAGTATTCAGTATTTATTGACTGCTCTAGGAATATATGCCAATATACAAATCTATTTAATGGATTTCTGACAGTGCAATATAATATAGCATAAGATGGTTTCTGTACTATACAGAACTTTAATAATGACAATTCAGTCTTGCTTACTCTGTCCCTTAAATTCTGACTCATTTTACTCTGCACAAAATAATTTACTAGTGCAAAGTTTTTTTATTCTGTGGGACAAAGGTAAATGGAATAATCATCTTGTTAAAAACAATGAATACATTTAATTAACTTCAGTGTAGCTAGGCATTTGACTTGGAAAAGCTCAGACAAAAAAAAAATTGTCAAAAGAGAAGATTGAGTAGATACAAAGATAACTTTAAAAATATAATTCCCCTCTGAGTAATGAGAAAATTGATCTTTGATATGAGAGAAAACACAATATTATGAAGTGTGCACCTGGATAAAAGAATATTTGTTTTTCATGCTATGCAAATTATAATTCTATTTCTTTTAATTAAGCTTTATAATTTGTAATTCCTGTATTAATATTTCCTTAACGGTTCTTAACAGATAACTTCTGAATTGATTTTTTTTTTTTTTTGGTTATCTTATTTTAAAGAGTTTCTTTTCATATATTTGTCTTGCATGTGTTGTAACAAATCTCCACTGATTCCCTACTTCCCTCCTTCTCTTTGACCATAAAAAAATCTTTTTGTTCTGAAATAGAGTATTATAATTACAAAACAGTAAAGACTGTCTTCTTTGTGCTTGCTTACTTACTTTTTGTTTATTTATTTATTTATGGAAGAGAACCTTATCTTTAGGTTGATAAGTCAAACAAGCCATTGAAATTTACTTAGCTTGAATCAGGAATAAAAACCTGCTTTGGACGGACTTTGCTAGACATAAGAGAAGAATCAAGCAACCTTAAAAATTCAAAAACCTGCAAGGATCTTATTATAATCATAATTATATATGATAATATATATATATACACACATATGTCTAATTATATACACACGGTATGTATATAATATATATAAGATATATATATATACCATATATATATATAATATAATTATAATATAATCATAATAAGATCCTTACAGGTGAAGTGATCTGCCAGACTGAGTTTTTACAGTATTTGTTGCTTCATTTCCCTATGGAAAGAGCCTTAGACTCTCAGCAGAGGGTCTGCTTATCCTATAGAGATTTTATATGGTTTGACTTTGACATCCAAATGTTACTGTAATCTGAGAGGAATTTATTTATTTATATTTTCAGATTTCATTTTCTTTTGCTTGTAATTGAAGGAGAAGACAAACAGAACTTTTCAGCTTACCAGAATACTACTTTATTTTACTCTGACTTCTTAACCAATCTTTAAAGAAAAAATGGAACTGTGGTAGAATTAATTCTAGTTTTATGTTGTATTGCACAGTAACTATAAACAGGACTGTGTTAATGTTTATTGTCTATTTTGTGGTGTATTTAAATGGTTGGTAGTATTACAGAATGTGCTGTATATGCACAGGAACTGCTGATTTAGGTAGACGTGAAAGTACAGGATACTAGAGAGAGGCATTTCCTATTTTTGCTGCTTCTTCACCCTACTAAAAATTTATAAGGTTGTCCCCCAGGCTGAAATCTTCATGTAGTTGTTATACAATCCTTTCTTGGATATGAGAGAAGTGGAAACTGCAGGAACAGTTCACGGGTTGGGCAAAGACAGGGGTTTCCAGGCTTCAGTTTCAGGCTGGCGTTTGGACCAGTAAGCCATCAGCTGTGTCTTGGTAATGTCAAACTGGTGGCACCCCTTACTGTGTCCTCTAAAACTGTTGGGACTCAGATATGCTTCTGCAGCCTCATTCCTGGAACCTGTGGGTGCACGTCACATCTTGCCCACAGGACTGCTGTGCCACTGCTCTGGCCCATGGCACATTCCTGCAGTGTAAATGGAGGGATCACAGAAACACCTAAAATGATCATTTCTGTGATTACATGAGGAGGATATCCTCTACAAGGCAGAATCTACAGCCTGCACGTATATGATGCTGAAGGTCTGGCAGCTTGCAGAGCATGTTTTTGATGCGAGGTAAATAGGCGTTTCCCTGGGTTGGAAGAAGGGCTATAATCCGTGTTTACACTGTTCCTCACCAGTCTCCACCCTGCTCATAAAATATTTGCTTCTTCTTACTCAGTGGAAAATTATTATCACTTTCAAACGTGCATGTTTTATGCTTCTTACCTTTCTTTTCCTCATCTTCATTACTTTCATCTTTTTTCCTTTTTTCCTGACTGTCCTCTCCAGCTTCAGAATCCCTTCCCAAACACAGAAACCTCAGGAGGAGTAATTGTTAAGTACTTCTAGAGAATTTTTCTATTCCTACAGGAAAATTTCATATAAGTAAAATTATACTGAACAAGAGCTTCTTCCTTCTTGACCAGATTGTCCCAGGCCACTTCTTTTCCATTTTGTATCTACACAGCTGTCAATCACCACAATAGTCCTTCTGGTCAATATGATAAGGAAATATCAAAACTTCCATTTTACTTAGAAGGATTTCTCATAAAATAAACAATCTCATAGGGAGCTCAACTTGGAGCAGTCTGGCCTGACTGCTCTTTCCAAGTGGGGTGAGTTCAAGTGAGCACAAGTTCAGTGCTCATCAGTGAAATCTGGTTATGGGGATTTTTGGTAAATGCTCAAGTTGCCTTTCTGGATTTCAGAAATAGTTCTAGTGTTACCAAAAATCTCTTATTATTTTTTTATTAATATTATTTTTTCTAGCTACTTACTAGGGAAAAAAAAAAAAAAAAACAACCAAAAAAACAATCATTTTAGAAGATGTTATTAAAAGTATAATTTTAGATTTAAAAGAGTTTTAAATAAAAAGAGAAATAAATAATATTTCTACCAAAGAAAGGTGGAAAGATGGAAAGATGGAAAACATGTGAGTAGAGGAAGCCTGTTAGCAAGAAAATGAAGGAAGTGAAGCCATATTTGGGTGCGTAAAGATGTGGAGTTTTCAGGGCAATAGCAGGGTTTATGTTATTGTTTCAAGAACTTTTAATTTTTTTAAATAAGCATTCAGTGGAGAATATGAACATTCATTAATGTTCCAAAAAATTCTGCATTCCATGTTTTGTTAAAGCCCTCTCTGGTTGATCTATAATAGGAGAAGAAATAGCATATCTTTTGAATTAGATATGCAGCTAAACTTCCCAAATTAGAAGAAAGACTACAGGCAGGTGAATACTTAGAGTGACTTCAGATTTCAAACTTACTTATCTGAATTGCTCACCGAAGACTCGATGACTAGAGGCCAATTCTTTTTAACTTAGTTTCTGTCAACATCAGCTATGGATTTGTCTTATGAGAAAGAGGAACAGTTCACAGATTCTTCTCTGAGAAAGAATAGGTGATAAATTCATAATGTCTTTCAGTCAGGAAGAATAGTTTGGCTGTGTTTTTCATAGCCTTCAAACATAGTCCACAATTCTTACTTTCTCTTTCTCTTTCTCTTAAAGCTATATTCCTGAGCCACTATAATTCACATAGGAGTAGGACTGAGGCAGGAAAGGCAATGAGAAAGAAAGAACAAAGAAACCCAGCACTTAAGAGATTCAACAAAATGTCAGCATGTAAGTAGTTCCTGATCCTGTGGGGCTGGATACTAACTGTTATTGTACAGTATGTATATGTATACATATACGCATACATATATATGTATTTATGTATACGTATACGTATATGTATAAATATGTATTAATTTTCCCTAATAAACTTCTCCAGTAAGAAAGAAAATCATATAAAATAGAAATAGAAAAAAGAAGTTTAAATTATTTTATTTTTTTTCAGACAAAACACTGAGGATTTTGTACCTTTCTGTGCAATACAATAGATTCAAATATGAGATTCTCCTCACTAAACCAATCTGCTCATGGCCAAGTCTCAGCAGTATTTTAACCTTATATTCAAATAAAATTCTGAGAGCCGTGATTTCCCTAGCTAATGGAGAAAAATAAATAAATAAATAAATAAATAAATAAATAAATAAATAAATAAATAAATGAGGCAGGTACATAGCCCACACATTACCTTGTTTCTTTCCCATAACAGCATGTTGAATTGAACATAAGGACTTCTTTGGTACTGCTCAGCACCAGAAGAATGACATTAATTTTACCTCTAAAAATGTGTACCCTTTGGCGTTTGGTCTTTCATGGCGTTGGCTTGCTATCTGCAAGTTAAGAGGTTCACCCAAGATAGAATTTATTTTTGTAGGTGGTGGCTTACTGACAATAGGAACAGAGCTTAACTGCTAGGTGAGAATTTTACGTAGACCTTATTGTACTTATTCCTGGAATACAGATGTCAGTTTATTCTGAATACATACTCAGATCTGTTAGTGTAACAGGTTGCATGTTATAGGGACAACATATTTTTGTAGAAATGGATTTTTACTTCACTGACATAGTAGGTCTATGCTGTGGGAGGATGAACAATAAACAGGAAAATGACTGAGGCCTGAACTTCAAGATCTGGAAATATGACTCTGGGGAGCTCTCAAAGCTGACAGACAAATGTAGCAAAACAAAAGCAAAGCAAGGGGCCTTGCAAGCACAGTGAACCAGAGTATTAAGCTTCTCCTGGGAAAAGATAAAGATATCACAGAAAGAATACAATTGTAAAAACGTCTTGGAGTACATTGGAGATTCCTCCAGTCCCCCTCTCCCTCTCTTTGCATGATAACCAGACACCAAGAGAGCCATTCATCTTGGTGAATGAATATGTCTGGATTGCAGATATCTGCATTTTATTGTCACCCAAGGCCCTTTTGCAACACTGAGACTAAGTCAGTGGTGTCTAGAGCACACTTCATCTCATCCTAATGTAGACATCTAAGTTGTCCAAATAAACAGCACCCTCACAGCGGTCTTTGTTCTCTCTACAGGTTGTGGAATGAGCCTAAAATGATTTATGTCTGTACTTTAGCCAAGTAAAATTAAATGAGATAAATGGTGCTCAAAATGAACGATTGGAAATACCTCACTAAAAAGTTATATTCTACCTAACATGGTTGGTTCTTCATATTGCAATTACAAATCTAGATTCTCTTGCATTGCTTTTCAACACTTTGTTTAGAATAAAGATAAGATAAACACAGTTACATCACCCTATACGCCCTATACTCCAGATCTGAGGAAAACATCCTTAAACTGTCTTCTTGAATCTTTAAAGTTATGGCTTATAAGGCATCTTTAAAGTTATGACTTATAATATATTTCTGTGAGCAACAACATTATCACAGGAGTGGAGGGATATTGAGCACTGCTATCTCTTGAATCTCCTTCAGCTCTGGCCCAAGTCAGAAGGCAGTGTCTAGGCCAGTATCAGAGCAAGAAACATACAGCTAAGCAAAAAACACATCCCAGCTTTCTGCAGACATTTTGCTGAAATACTTTATGTCTCATTCCCACCACTAGAATGACGGAAAGAGTTGTATCACCAACAGTATGAGAGCAGTGGAATGTCAACTTCCTATCTTACTTTTGTTCCTATGGGAAATGTGATAAATGCACTCTGCTTTGCTTTGTTCACCTCATGACACTCTGCTTGTACTGGTATTAAATATAATCTTTTGTGCTATTGAAGGATGATTTGCAGCTAAGCCCTCCAAAGTTTCTAGAAGGTGTGTCATCAGATTTAAAATACAGACTCCAGAATTATGACATGACAGAGCTTCTTATAAATTATGTAATTTATAATTTGTAATTATGCAATATTTTTGCATACTTGCCAGAAGGCAGTGCCATGGTATTTAGTTTTCTTTTTGCTTTGTTTTTATTATCTTTTACTTATTTTACAGTTGAACTGTTTGCATATGAGACAGCAGCTCTATTTAAACTGTCATAAGCCTAGCAATTAATTTTAAGTGTTTTACATTTCCTTGAGGTAAAAATAGATATATATATATATATATTCCCTTAAGCAATACATGATTATATATTGCTCACAATGATTGATGGTTTGTGGAGTGCAGGATCATAAAATAGTACACTGAATATTACAACAATGCAAGTCCCACCAAGTTTCAAGGTTTCAGGAGCTGTCACACATATCAGTCATTTCATATTGTACTCATAAAGGACTTCCAAAACGACTTAAAAAAGAATCAGAGAAAACACATCCTTCATTTGGAGAGTGGAGACAACTTGATCACTGCAGTTATGGGAGAGGCCCTAAAATAGCACAAGGGAAAATAATCTCAAGACAATTCAGATTTCTTCTACTTTTTTTTTAATTTTTTTCTCATGTGATTTGATATGGCCTCTAAGAGCAGTTCTGTAAAATTAATGTCCAAAAGAGAAGTAAATCTATGTATAAAGCAAAACAAGAAGAAGATTACCATTTTCAAAGCTTCTTCAAAAGGGAGAAAGGGAAGAACTTTGAATATGTAGTTGCTGAAGATATATGGTCCACCTTTTCACCTGAGCTTGTGTACAAACTTATTGATGTAGGATAGACTCTTTTTCTTCTGGTTATACTCTTCTTCCTTCCTTTCTTCCTTCCTTCCTTCCTTTTGTTGTTGTTGTGTTCTTATTGCTGCTGTTTCAAAAACGAGCATGATAACATAAGGAGAAAATAGCAACTCTTATATCTGGATCAGGCTAGGTGACTGATATTCCTTTTTACTGATAAGTGTAAAGGTCATCCCAAATTGTCTATCTTTGAGAAATAAATGTTTTATTGCAGAAAACTCATCTACTGTACTGCTTTTTGCAGCTGACAATCTTTTTCAGACTAAATTCTGGGAAAGAAAAACCTTCCGTACTTTGATATTCATGATATGCTGCAGGTTTGTTTAAAGAATACCTAAAATGTGAAAGAAAAGGAAAAGGGAGGTCTTATCCAATAATATTCCCAGATCTTACTGAAAGGCTGGCCATGATCTTCTGACATGCCATTAAAAGCATCATAATTTTGTAGATCAACTATCAGAGGTGAATTATTTATATTACTGCTATGCAAAAACAAGACTAGGTGATATTTCAGATCAACTGCAACAAATGACATGCAAAATGAACATTTTCAGTCCTTGCATAGACAATAACATTTAGCAAGCATGGTAGTGTATTCTTAAGCTAAACTGGAAGAGTCCATAAAAGCTAACAGCTCTGTGTTTTCTGTTTTGCACATAGAACAGCCATTTATTTAATGGAACTCACTCCTACAGATCTGTATAAATGAAAAACTAAATCAACCCCCCTGACAAGTCTGGAGAACTAAAACTCAAACCTTCTAATATGAAGGTTTTGATAATATGCAGTTAAAAATTGTATTTTATAAGCAAAAATATAGCATTTGAAACAAAAGCTAGCCATAACTTTCCAGTGAAAATGCTTCCCACTTTTCTGGATAGGCAAGTTTGATTTTGAAGAAATTATTTTCTTTATTTCACCATTAGTGAAATAATTAGTGAATGTGGCAGTTTTGGAGGAAAAGACCTGGAAGGAAAAGAAATTCAGACATATTTTGGCACTAAGGAAATCACTTTAAACTTGCACTCCACAGCTTGCCACATGATGAAAGTGTTGATGTTGATGAAGGCCATGGTACAAAGCCTTAGAGCTAACCTGCAGCAAAAGAGAAAGGTCTGGGGAAAAAAAAAAAAAAAAAAAGTTTGCATTTTTGTATTTGAAATGTTTTAAAGGGAGAAACTGTTGCTCAGTTCCCATTTCTTTTTCACTTAATGATTACTACGACACACAGTGATAGAAAAACATTAAAAAAAAAAAAAAAAAAAAGTATTGCTTTTCATCTGAAGAAATCGCTAAGCACTGGACAATGACATCTATTTCTCCCACTCTCTGAGGACTTTAACTAATGGGAAAGATGCCAATCTAGCAAGGATTTCCCTAAAGAGGTGTAGAAAGGAATTCTTCTTTGCAATGTGAATCTGTGCTGATATGAGAAAGTCTTTTTTTTTTTTTTTTTTTTTTTTTTCCCTCCACCACTTTCTCTTGTTATAGAAGTTGTTGGGGAAGGATCATGGCAGAACTGAGGCAAACACAAGGACCTTGAGTTATGCTGTTTGACATTTTTTTACAGTAAAAAGAACCAATCACCACTCTGGCTGCTTTGATTTATCAGATGACTTTAAATTAGGCGTGCTTGTACACTACAACACAGCTACAGTGAGAAACAGTGGAGCTGACAGGGCAGAATTTCTCTGGCCATTACACAGTGATTACTTTATATGTTTTGATTAGTACACATTTTCTTGATTTCACTGATGTTGTCACAAATAATATTGCCTTTAGGATAGGAAGTGAATCCCTGTCATAACAGTGAGCCATATTGCAGTTCTACATTACTTTGCAATATTATGCACTTTGTTATGCATTATGCTCTGCCACTCTGATAATGCTAGCATACACAGCACTAGCCATAGTGGATCAACAGGGAGCAATGACTTGCAAAAATACATCTTAGCAGTATAGCATACCCCCTCTCCACATAGTGTTGGAAGATGCACTGGAGAAAAGTTCTGATGTGATCTTCTTCCCGTCCTCTGACAGCTTTCCTGTGGCTTGTGTTTGATGTGGGTGTTCAACACCAGAGGAGGGCCACTACAGTGTTGTAATTTTGTAATAAACAAAAACAAAAACACACACACAAAATATCAATTGCAATATTTATGTTTGGCTTATAACAAACAATGCCTTTTAAGTAAATAATGTGTGTGGTCATTTGCACTAATGTACGTAGAGCCAAACACTTATATTTGTACTACTGCTTCAGTTAAATCATTTTTCTGCTTTCACAAAAGGAGTTGTTTTTGTATGGTATGTAACACCATGCTTATTGCTATGGTGTTACATGTATTCAGAAAAAAAAAAAAAGAAAGAAAGAAAAAAAAAAAAAAAAGAGAGGCTGAAGTTGCTAGAATTTAGATTAGTCTAAGTTATTTTAAACTTAAGTCAAGCTTTTTAACCAAAGTGTGTGAAGAAAAAGGATTTGTGTGTAATGCTAAACTTCTCACAGACTGAAGCCAACAAGGATATTTCACTTGACATTTTGTGAATAATTTTATATCACAGTCCTTTCAACATAAATATTTTGTGAAAATATCACAGATTTCTTAATTATTTTCCTATCAAGAATTAAAGACCTGATTTTGTAATCAGAGTAAAACTTTCATTTGTAGTAATGGCAGCTTTGTTCACAGTCAAAATCTGACTTTGCTCTCCAAATAAATACAAAGAAAACTTAATATATATATAATGATATATATATATAATGTATTGGATTACATGTCTTTATTTATATTAGGGCAGTGCTCTAAGATTCCCAGAAGGGTATAAATCTTTCAGACATGGATAGGCTTTACCCTAAACATAAATGGATAGAGAAGCAAAGTTAAGGCTGATCAGTGGTTGCTTGATCACACTACTCATTTAATTATATAAATTATATATATAATAATTATATAAAGTCCCTCCCATCAATGCTAAATCTACCACTATAGTTATTTTTAAACCAGTCTTAACTGCTTTAAATCTCCTATCACAAATTACCCAATTTACTGGAAACTTCACAAGCTACTTTGATCTAGCTCCCTACCATTAAGTCCCTAAGATACCACCCACTTTTCCATCTCAGGCCTTTATCCAGATGGGAAAAAACAAACGAACAAAAATAAAACATATTAATGTTTCCTGCCTTTTCTATTTTTAAGTAGTTCTCCATCTCTGCTAGAAAATAAATAAGTTTTGCCCTATTTTTCAGGCTGATAAAGCTATATATTTCCCTTCTTTCTTCCTTATGAATGTTGCTAAGAGAATGAATGGGATGTTATTTGTTTGTTGTTTTACTGAAATGTCCTTTTATAGGAAGGCTTTCTTGATAATATTTCTATAAATATTGGTATTCAAAACATCTTTTAATTTTACTCAGAATCACAGAATTGTCTAGGTTGGAAGAGACCTCCAAGACCACTGAGTCCAAACTCTGACCTACCACTAACAAGTCCTCCACTAAACCATATCACTAAGTTCAACATCTAAACGTCTTTTAAAGACCTCCAGGGATGGTGACTCCACCACGTCCCTGGGCAGCCCATTCCGATGACTAACAACCCTCTCAGTAAAGATGTTCTTCCTAATATGCAACTTAAAACACCTGTGGCACAATTTTAGCCTGGTCCCCCTCATCCTGTCACCAGGCACATGGGAGAATAAACCAACCCCCACCTCACTACAGCCTCCTTTAATGTACTTATAATAAGCGATAAGGTCACCCCTGAGCCTCCTTTTCTCTTGGCTGAACAAACCCAGCTCCCTCAGCCACTCCTTGTAAGACCTGTTCTCCAGACCCCTGTTCTCCAGACCAGCTTCGTTGCCCTTCTCTGGACTCGCCTGAGCACCTACATGTCCTTCTTGTAGCAAGCGGCCCAAAACTGAACACAGTACTCAAGGTGCAGCCTCAACAGAGCCGAGTACAGAAGGAAAATCACTTCCCTAGACCACTGCTTCTTATACAAGCCAGGTTGCTGTTGGCCTTCTTGGCCACCTGAGCACACCGATGGCTCATATTCAGCCAACTATCCACCAATACTCTCAGGTCCTTCTCTGCCAGGCAACTTTCCAACCACTCATCTCCCAGTCTGTAGCTCTGCTTGGGGTTATTGTGCCCCAGGTGCAGGACCCGGCACTTGGCCTTGTTGAACTTAATACAGTTGACTTTGGCCCATCAGTCCAGCCTATCCCAGATCTCATCGATTGTCTTTGCAAAAGCCTGAGTAGAATCCAAATTGCCTTGTGGGCTGGTCACATTCTGCACTTTTAAGGATGTTTCTCAGAATGGCTTCATGGCTGTAAAAGATCCTGGGGACATGATATATATTTTTGAGTATATATGTTAGAGTATTTTACAAATAAATTTTGAAATCTAGATTCTTTTTATGTGACATGGCAAAACTAGACAGCTGACTTTAAGGTTGAAAAGATTTAAAGATCTTAAAAAAAAAATCTTTATTACTATTGCTTGTCTTAATTTAAGATTTTGTTTCAAAATTTCTCTTATTTTCTTTTCTTTATGTTATGATACAAATTCAAGAAAGTAAACACATTAATAGTTTTAAAGACATGAAGAGTTCTTGCTGAACAGATTAAAAACACTATGCAACATTTGAATACTTAAATATTTTTATGATTTGTAAAAATGTTTTACAAATCTTTGTGCAATTGTTTTCAAATACTGCAGTTATTTTGTTTTAAAATTTCAACAGTGATGAAGGCTGAGATTTAAAATTACTGAATAATAAGGATATCCTTTAATAAGGATATCCTTTAATAAGGAATAATAAGGTTATCCTTTATAAGGATAACCAAATAGTGTAAACTAACTTTTATCTAAATTCATTATTTCATAGAATCATAGAATCTTTAAGGTTGGAAGAGACCTCCAAGATCATCTGGTCCATCCATCCTCCTACCACTAATAGCACCCACTACACCATGTTCCTGAATACCATATCCAATTTGTCCGTAAACACCCCTAGGGATGTGGTGACTCAAGTGTCACTCCATTTGCTGCTTACTTCCTGATCACATGTTCTTCTAATCAGCAAAATAATGAGAGATATATAGAAATGAGAATGTGATGGAGTACACAAATCAGCAATTTTTTTTTTTAATTTTTGTTATTATTTTTTTTTTTTTTAAACAATAATGTGTAGTACAAGACCGTAAAAGAAATTTGTTAGCAATATGTCTTGGTGGCTTCACCTAATTCTGTATTCTATGATAAGCATCGTCAACAACAACAGAAAACAGGAACTTGCAACAATTAGGAAGCAAATTTTGTCTTCTGCTAAAAGATTTTGAGCTTGTAAAATTCTGAGTTCTTGTTTACTCATGTTAAACAGGGAAAAACTAAGGTAAATAAATGTGAATGTTAATTATTTAAGGCTGTAGTTTGTATAAAAGTGATATCATCAAAACAATACCTCTTCAATATAATGAGGGATAACAGTGTCACTGAGTGCATTTATATAAAAAAAAATCCAAATGTAATTAGCAGAAAGTTTCCTTTTCTTTTCTCTTTTCCCAAAAATTATTGTAACCCAAATTTAGATGTAACAATTATTCATCCATTAATTTATTTAATTAATTGTACTGTAATTACTTTTGCATGAAAATTTGGGAGAAAGTTTATCTCTAGTCTTTGAGACTTTTTGTACTATTCTTTACAGAACATTAGACCAACACTAAACAAATCTGCAATTAGAATTTATTAGCTTGAAACAGAAGAAAATGCTGGCAATTCTTGTTCACAATTGTATGAGGTAGAGATATTTTCTTTTTCTAGTGACCTGTCACCCAAAATAAAATCTACTGATATAATAAACCAAAAGCAGATTAGAAAAAAAGACAGAGAATAACCATCCTTCAGGAATACTTCTTTTAATACATTTCTCATTGATAGGATTTCTCATTGAAATTCATGTGTTTTCTGCAGACAAACAAAAAAAAATTTTTGATGGATAAGAAATTACCAACTCCATGTAACAACGGTACTACTTTTGAAACAGGATATGTTAAAGAATTATAGGCCTCATACTGAGGTCAGAAAAATTTCATTCTCATATATGTTGTAAGGCATTGTCACATGGTGTTACAAAAATAAAGGACTGGATTTCAAACCTGAAATTTAAGGCTATTTTTCTCCCCCTCTCATTTACACTACTTTCCATGGGTGAATTAGACTAATATGAGACAGAAATATATCCTTTCCCTTGGGGCTGTCCTTGAGCTGTGAAATTATGAATGCTTGGAGAAAAACAAAAAAAAATGGACTAAAAATAATGCAAAAGATGCAGAAAACAATTCGTAAGTGTTTTGAAAAATAAGAGTTCTATGGCACTTCATAAAAAGAAAGCTCATAAGAAGTAAAGGAAAGCACTTTTTAAGTGCATTAGCAGTATCAAACTTGTTTTTCACTGGTATAATTTGAAGTATCCCAGTGGCAAGACATGGCCATGGTTCATAGTTCATGTATTTGAGGAAATCAAATGTCAGGCTACTGAAAGAATGTAAGAAAGGTTAAAAAAAAAATAAAAAAAAAAAAATAAAGTTAACTGCTTGCATTATCTTTGACTATGCAAACTTGCAAACTTGACGAAATTGTCAAAAGCTAAGGCACATTGTAATGAGCAAAATGTAGATTTAATGTGGACTTCTATGTTATTTAGTTTAAAACAACAAGAACAAAGACAGAAACTTAAGCAGTTGACTTCAGGTTTTTAAAAGTATGATCCAAATCTATAAAAATACTCTCTGCTCTCAACATTGCATGTGGGACATCTTTTCTGCCAAGACAAAGGGTTTTCACTGTGTGCCATTGTGAGAACTGCTACCTGTCCAAGCTCCAGAGATAACTAGTTCAAGTTGTTTCTTGTACAGGTTAATAGCAAAAGTGAAGATGCAAAGGTGTAAGACCCAGGAGATTATGAACATGCAGGAAGAAAAAGAATGGAAGAATGGCTGTGATAAATCAGACTAAAAATCCATCCAAGCCAGTGTCTCAGGCAGGGACCAATAGCATGTCTAGTTTATAGCACTATTCTTCCATTATATTCTTCCAGCCTCCAAGGGTTCGTAGCTCAGGGACTTCCTAACACAGCGGTGGTATCTTGGCATTTAAGAAAATGAAAGCAGTTAAACTACTGGAGATATCTGAGCACGGAGCACGTTGCTTAGGCAATCCCAAAGCAGTTGTAATTAAGATAAGGAATTTAGAAGTTGTTCTTTCTACAGATAATGTTCTGAACCTCTGCACTACTACCAGTTTAAACTTAATTCTTTACACTACATTCACAAGAATGACTTCAGGGAAGATATTTATAATAATAAATGACAATTACAGATATAGATGACATAATTGCCAGTGCTTTGCTTCTGTAAAATATTTTTAAAGTAGAAACAAAATCGAAATATTGACTTAATTTGATGAGAAAAATGTCAATAATTATTTGGTACAGTGTTTTTTTTTTGTTTGTTTTTGTGTTTGTTTGTTTGTTGTTGTTTTTCCCGAGTTAGTTTTTTCTGATGAAGAATCAGTTTTTTTTGTTTTTTGTTTTTTGTTTTTTTGTGTCGTGTAGAGAAAACTGTTTGGACATAACTTAAAAATTTTACTTTAATAACAAAGTGGTTTTTTTTGTTTGTTTTGTTTTGTTTTTAACAAATATTGATTTTCTAGAAAAGAATTACTGAAATGAATAGGAGGGGCTTCATAAACATTGTGCTAGATTTTGGGTGTAATATCCATCAGTTTTATATCTGCAGTTTTTCTAGATTTATATTTACATCACTGAAGTGATCGCAAATAGGTACCCTTTTCTTTTTATTTTCATCTAAGGTACAATTCAAAATTATATACAAGAATATGAAGTGGTTTTTGTTTGTTTGTTGTCTGTTTTTTTTTTTTTTGTTGTTGTTGGTCATTAGTTCCTGATTAAATGTTTTCACAGTAATTAATAAGAACTAGAAGCAAACTTGATATTATAAGTGTTTTATATAAAGTACTTTTTGCCTTTTGTTGTCAGCCAAACCATTCAAACATTAAGGATAGTTAGAGAAAAAAAAGAAAATATTGGGTAGAAAATTCCAAAATTATAAGAGCTCATTTCTGCAATGTACATAGAAACCACAAAACCCCAGCAACGTTTAGTCAGAAAACACTTAGCTTTTTTAGCTTTTTTTTTTTTTAGCTTTTTTTTTTTTAATAGAATCTCTATAATCATAAACCCTAAATCTCAATAACAGAATATAATGCTATCAGTAGATTGCATATGCCTACAGAAGATTTCTTTGAAACCTTTTCCTGATTACAATATTTTTCTAAGCTTTTGTTTTCTTTTCTTTTCTGACTGAACATTAATGATTTTTTTTTTGTTGTTGTTCTATGTATTTCCTTGTTCTCTGGTGAGTGAGAGGTACCTTTCAGATAAATTATTAAACATTTCTTCATTAAACCAATATGGCATGAATTATTTAATAATAAAAAATAATTTTAAAAATATCTTCCATGAGGGTATCATTGATTCTAGCAGATTCCATGTACTCTAAAGCAATAATATATAGAAGGAGGTAGATGTACATCCATTGTTTTTCTTTACTATTATAAATAATCTAAATTGCAGAAATGCAATCTGATTAACCAAATTATTCATCAGGTCAATACTTTCAAGTCTTTCTCTACTGTTCATAGAAAACAGTCATTTAAAAGAAAAAAAAAAAAAAAGGTTATATAACTATATAGCCTGGTTGACCAAAGGAAAAAACTCTTGGCAGCAGGTAGTGGATGCAATGAGGATACAGCAATGAACTGTGTATTATCTTAAGCAATCATATTGAGAGAAGCCTGAAGACTTTATCACAGTAACAGACATGTATTTCTTTCCTGACGATGGAAGACAGGTTTCTGAAATTTTACAAGAAAGGTCAAGATATAATTTTACACTAGAATATATGTATGGAAAAACAAATATGTATGTATTGAAAGAATTTACACTGCACAAGTGATGAAATGTTGAGGAGAATTAATGTCTATTTTTCTATTTAGCAGTGTGATATATAGACATATCACTCCTATGTAAAACAGTCTTTTTAAACAGTCAGAATATTCAATGGGAAAACTGAGTTAGGTTTTGAGGTATATGCCACAAATTAAGGGGCAAACACAATGCACTAAACTCCATAGGAGTAGGCACAGAGTAGCCTCAATACATAATAACCTTGCCAGGCTGTTATCAGTCTCTGATCCCAGTTTTCCCTGTAGCATAGTCAGCATCTGTCTCTAACCATCATGGTTTTCCCAAAGTAATGGTCATTGACTATACATCTCCTATGAGTTCTTATAGGAATCTCCAGTGCTTTGAAGAAACGTAGTGGGTTTTTCTTCATTAAGAAGAAAAGACATAAAGAAAAAACAAATAAGACAAGACAATTACAATCAATCTTGTTAATTTTCATGCAGTAATTAAGGTAAGGAATATTCTGTAGCTGCATTATACCTGTTAACCAGAGTAATCTTATTAACTCGTGAAAAGTTTACATAATACTTGAACATAACACATCCCCATCTGTATTAATCACAAAGCTGAGATGACTGTTGTACCATTTTGCATACTCTGCAATGTCTAGCTGTTTTAACAATCCTGATTTCCAGTGGAGACAAAACCTAGTTACATTTCCACACAGAACACTTATAACCCACTCAGCTGAAGTCTAACAAATTCTAAGAGGCTGTAAATTGCTCAAAGAGGAACAATAAGATATAAATCAGTTACAGTTCAAATCATTAACTTACACCTTGCAAGCTTCAGCACCTGTTTTTTCTTAGACAGATTCCTCAGGTGGGGTTTCCAAGAAACAGAGAACCTTACTTTGAAGTGACATTTGTGGTAGGGAAATCATGTTTTCTTTACCCATGATTTTATTTTTGCTATAGCCAACTCACATTATTCCACTTTAAAGTTTACCCCGCAATGAAGATCTGAGCATTTGATACATTCTATGGTGGTCAAGTCCTTCCCTCACTGGTAAGACTGTCGATATGAGTTTCTTAATGTCTTGGTTATGGATGACAAATACCTTTCAAAAATTTGGTGTTGTAACCACACAACACAAACAGATGTATTGAATCTATATAGACAAAGGAACTTCGTATTGATATGTTTAGTCCATTCAGAAAGAAAAATCTATACAAAAGAGATCTTCTAGTAATTTTATCTCTGGAGCAATTATCATAAATACCAAGTATAGGAAAATTCTTTCAATAGTTAGGATTATCATTCTGCATAGAAGTCTATACTTTTCTCCCCAGAAACAACCAGACTTCTGTTTTAGTCAGAAAGGTAGGTTCAACAGGCAGCAGACAATTCAGTACAAGTGTGAAGATGGATGAATGTCCAAAAATCAACTTCTTTACTCTCAGGCAGAATCCTTCTACTTGCCAGCTTCAACCATTACAGGCTGTTTTTAAATTTTGATACACGTGAATTAAAGCAAAATGGCATGTCCTGAATCCTTTAGTTAATAAAGAGACATGAAGCAAAACTGTCAATAGGAGGCTAATCATGTCTTGGGCTTTTGCACAAGGGCTATTTAGGTTGGGAAACCGGGAGCAGTGAAAAAGAACAGTTCGCAATAAAATGAAGTGCTCTCAGAGAGATGAAGACCCTGCCTGAGGGAAAGACTGCAGAAGTCAATGAAGATCCTGGAAATCAAAGTACAGGGTAGGGAAGGAAAAAAAAAAAAAAAGCCAGTGAATGCCTGGGGACCTTGTCCTCTAATGCCCTGGGGGAAAACAACAACAATAATAACAAAAACAGAAGTGGAGAAAGATCCTGGATAACAGGGTATTGGTTGGGAACAAATGCCAGGAAACAACCAGAACAACCAGAGACCTTGGCTGCTAGTTCTGGGACAGGTGACAGTAAGTAGTGGCACAGCACAAACTGACAAACTGCTTGACATTCCTGGAGCAGCAGTGAAACCCAAGACCTGGGAATATAGCCTTGGGAATATAGTGAGGGAATGAGTGTGGGATGTAATCAGGCAGGGTAAAAACTCTAATTAGCTCTTAGGATCCAGGATCCAGATCTGCTACAGGTTGTTGTTTTTTCTGTCTCAATCATGATAGCTTCTCAAATATTCTATCAAATAAGTTTTATTCACCACAAAAATTTAAAGCTTCTTGCCCAAGCAGAAATGAGAACACTTTTTCCCAATAGGAGTAAGGAACAAAAAGTAACTCAGTCATTTTGCCCATATACACTGATCTCATGACATTTATGTCATTGCCCTTGTTACCTTATGATTCCATTTAGTTTCCTATTTAATAACATCTCATTTAGGGAAAAAAAAAAAAAAAAAAAAAAAAAAAAAACAACTAGTGAAATCACTGTTGAAATTATTCTGAAAAGAAAAAAAAAAAAAAAGCAAAATTAGAAAATATATGTATTATTCCTTCTTTTTAGTAAAACCTTGTTATGTTTTGTTATAACCTTGTGTATAAACAGAAGGTCCAAGGGCCAAAAGCATCTGAAATGTGTCCTTGTTTCCTTAGAAGTGGACACATACTCATATTCCTTAGGATTTTCCATAGACTCTTTCTTCCAACACAATCCTCACTGTAGTTTCACTCTACTATTGTCCAGAGCAAGGATTGTTCCTGTTTACAATGGTAATGAATTCTTCCCAGTTTTTTATGCCAGTGTATAATAGGGATGAACTCAGTCAAAAGTTCATTGTTGGTTAGTCTTTTTCCTTGGTCTGGAATTGTCTACTTCAGTATATTCAGACAGGGTGTTTGACCTATACCCCGTGTGTAATTGGATGAGTGCTCATATTAGTATTTAGTGATCAATTCTTCTGTTTAGTTTATGACAACCAACCTGCTGCTTAAGTGTGGAGGAAAATAAGGTCACTCATTTTGCCTTTCTTAGTTCACTGTTAGTATAAATTATATGATTCTGTAAGAAATCCTTGTGCTTTTGTAAAATCAAGTTTTCCTTAAAGGTTAAGTGTCCCTTTTCCTGACACATTTTCTATAAGAGAATTTTACAGTGGCTTAAAGATTCTGGTTCAGATTTGCAAAAAGGAAAGCTTAGGCAGGTGTCTCAGGAGAAAATCCTCTAAAAATATGCTTGCAGAAATGTTGTGCTAAGTGTTGAAAATTGGCTAAATTACTTGCAGTAGGTGGGGCACATAATTCTGTTTGCTTCTCTTCCAGATCCTATGACTCATGTTCACCTTCATAAAAAGTTATTTTTGCTTTGGGAACCACTGCAGCTCATCTTGACTTCTTGCAGCACTTTATAAGCACTTAGTAGTAAATCATCTGGACCCAACTACCTGATCCATTGTAGTGGTTCAACAACATCTTTCTTTGCAATGTTAAATCATTTGTAAAATTAAATAAGTAAAAAAAGAGGGAAATTATGATGAGTTCATGAACATATAACTAAAGTAAGTCTGAGAAAGTAATTCAGCTGGCAAAGGTGAGTGATATATTTATTTTAAATTGGTTTTGTGAGAACATTCTATTAAGTTGAATACAGAAGTTGCAATTTAATGATGTAATTTCATTCTGTCTATTTAAATGGTTTGATTCATTAATTACTCAATGCAGATATTATTTAGTTTGAAATTAATGTGCAATTATACCTATCTCTAACTTGATTTGCATTATACATTGTGTATACATGGAGTACTAGGTTTCTTGTTTAGTATTTTGAATGGTTTACAGCCAGGTATGTCTGGAGCCTGTAACAAACACATGCAATGAGGCTGCTCCTGCACCTCCCACATACACACTAGAAGAAATACCTACCTCTTGATGCATCATTTTCTTGATTTGGTGCCACTGCCACTAGGGAACTGGGCTACTGGGGGCAGAGTTTCACCCTGTTATTGCATCTCCAATCTGCTGCCTCTTAAGTATATAATTAAGCTGTCTGTAGCGTTTATTTGGCAAATGTGCCAAATCTAGTACAAGAAAGGGAAGGGGGAAGGGAAGGTGGGGCTGGAACACAACAACGATGACAAAACCCTCAAAAAATTATTTTTATTCTTCAATTTATCATTAGGATGAACTTGGAAAGGAAATTACATTGGTGCTGTGCTGATGATTTATTCCAGGAAAGAACACAATTTACACAGAGAAAAGTTCAATTTTAATTCCACAAAGCTCAATAGAAACTTGTTCATATGTTCTGCCTATAGGTGGTGCAGTTTTTTGTTTTCTAATAAGGTGAAACCATAAAACCTATTTTCACTTTTAATATAGTATTCTAATGTCTTTTATGTATAATAAAAAGGGATTTTTAATGAATTTGTATTATTATATTAAAGAAATCCATGTCTATACTTTAAAATGTCTGAAGTTGTCTATACATGCTACTCTATTTCATTGTATCTCAGAAAATGCTGGCACACAATAGCATATCTATTACAATAATTCAATATGTTCAATTTTCAATTCAATATTCAAAATTCAATTCAATCATAATTTTTATGTATTTAAAAATTCATAAAAGTATTTTTCTGAAGTTGTAGAAATGTCTATTGCTTATTGTTTGTTTGGACCTGGCAAGTTAGGAACTCATGCTATTCATATGAATATGTTTTGCATTAATGGCTTGCTTGAAGGGATCTCAACTTTGGGTCAAAAATGTTACTTAATGAAATAAACTATATGCACCATTGACATGTATTATGTCTTTATCATACTACCACCCATTTATTTAACCTCTGCGCAGTATTTTCCTTTGGATAGGAAAGACAATTTATTGACCGGAACTGCTACCTAGGACACATGGGATGTGTAAACACATTGCAACTATTTACATTAAACAAGAGGAAAAAAATATGTATAATCTGAACAATTATTGCACTTTCTGTCAGACAATTCCCTGTGGGTCTTCAAGAAGGGAAGGTCTTCTTCCTCTTTTTGTACTACATACTTAATACTTTGTAGTTTGCTTTACATGTTATTTGATGAATAACAGTAGTAGGGTTTTGTTTGGTTGGTTGGTTTTCCCCAAAGTCTATTTTAATTCTGATTCATGGATGTTAAATTTAAACTCTATCTACAGAAAAATATAAAGGCACTTCTATAGTTAGTCTTTGCCAATTTATATTGTTCTAATTGTGCCAATTTATATTTTTCTAATGGAAAGAATTTGGAATTATATCTAAGAATTATTTGGAATTATATCTAAGAATTTGGAATTATATCTAATGTTTTCTGGAAAAACGGGATGTAATTATTGTTTCACTCCAAAAGTCATTTCAAGGGTTCAAATCAATATAATCTAAACCATTTTTTTCTGATGGGCTAATCTGTCTGTTACCAGGTTGGTCACATCTACTGTTGTAATGGAAGTACGGATCATTAAAAGGACAAAATTCTACAACTGCAAAATTAAAACTTTAGAATAATATAGGAAAACAAACAAACAAACAAAAACCGTATACAAAGACCACCAAAACCTAAGTGAAGAGTAGTTGTTATGGTCTCCCTCATTAAGATGAAAAAAATGACTGGAAGTTTTATATGCACGATAATTTGACAAACTAAAAACACATCAGAGCTGGTTAGCCATCTTGACAATGTAAATTTTGCTTGCCCAAAGTATCTTTTGTAAGAAGATATTTATTTATTATAAAAATAAAATGTCAAAATACAATAAATTCTTTGGAGGTGTTTCTTCAGTTGTTCTTCCTTTATTGCTTATTTTTCTTGATGGCAAAAAGAAAAGAAAAGAAAAAAAAAAAAAAAAAGGTAAGATAATGGAGTGAAGAAGGAAAACAAAACTTTTCTGCTCCTCAAAACATTAATGATTTCCCAAGTTTTTTGTTATACTCATTTCTCTTTTACAAACTTGCCCAACCCTATCAGTGTGATCATTTTGGTTTTGATTGAACATTTTTTCTCACCTTTCCTTCTAATTTGGTCTTTATGTCATCATCCTGCAGGGAAGTGAGTGATAGGCCACATGAAGGGACAGGGAGAAGAGGAATTTGTGATAAAGATGGATGTGTTGTTACTGCTGTGTAAAAGAGCATTAAACTTTCCAACATGGGCTGAAGCTACTATATTATATGCAGCCTAATGAGGTGTGCAGTGATGGGCAGGAGAAAGTAGTAAAAGAATAAATTGTTAAACACTGAAAAAGTAGCATTCAGACACAAGCATTTGAATTCTGAATGAGCAGCACATCCTTAGAATATTGTATTTTGTTTTGGTGTCCAGTACATATTTTAATTTATACCAGTCACCAAGGTGTGGAATTCCTTTGATGTTCTGTAATACTGTAAAATATTGGCATTTTACCCATTAACTACTGCATATATAGGGAAATCAAGCCACAATACTATTTATTTTTATAAATACTTTTTTAAAATGCCTTTTACTAAGTACTCTGTTAGCCACTGTTGTGATATCAAATGTTCTTATTTAGTTAGAAAAAAAAAATCCTCTATACATATATATGTATATACATTTATATCTATACAGATTGCACAAACTATACAGTATGTTCAGAAATGAAAGTGGTAAAAGATCTGCCTTCGAGTAGTACTGAATCACAATTACTCCTAGTTTAAATGGATTGTGGAAATTTGGAAAAGTTACTTTGACAACACTTTTCATTGTTGAATGGTTCTTCCTTCTTGTACAAACTAAAGTAGAAACAACAGAAAACCTTCAAGGAGGAGAGATGCTGTCTGCAAACCTACATCCACAGTAAAATGTTAACAGTAGGAAGTCTGGAGAAAATGAAGAAGACATCATTATGAACCTGAGAATCAATAATAAGCAAGGAGAAAACCTTTGAACTTAAGAAATAAGTGAATAATTATGAGAGGAGTAGGTACTAACTTCATGTTTTATGCATCAGGTATTGTTGAACAAGAATGAGTATATACTCCCTTGCATTCTTAAGGAATCTACTTGAGATCAAGTGGCCTCGGTCTTTTTTTTTTTTTTTTATCTGTTTATCAATAAGACAAATAATAAAGTTCCAATGCCACCAAAGACAAATGCCACAAAGAACTTTATCATACATGCCTTCACGTTTTGTTACTTACAGTGTTTTGCTTAAGAAAGAAAACGGAAATAAAGGCACTTTCTATATAAATTGTTAGTTGTTACAGACTACTTTGTGATACTACCATTTTTCAGCCATGAAGATGAAGAAAATGTTTATAGTCATCTTGAGAAGCCCATATTTTTGTTTCAACAATATTCATTATTCTTTTATCTTTTGTTGTTGTTTATTTGTTTCTTTATCAACATTCGTAGTTTCTACTTTCCTCTCTCTGAAGTACTTTTGAAAGTCTGATAAAGGCCACCACATGCAGTTCTGGAATCCTTTATAGAGACCACAAAGTAAAACAAGACTCTGTTATGTAAATGTCCATTGCCCACTGCAGGTAATTCAGGGATGATATTTTATTGCCTCGTGAAGCTGAAAGGAAAAGAGTGGCAGGAGTGGCATGTGAATAGCTGAGGATTTCATGGAGTGCCAAACCCTGCCTTCCCCACAAATAGCTAGGAGGGTACCAGGTTCTTCACATTATGAATTATGAGTGTCATTAAATGACTGTGCGTCACTGCATGTTCTCCCCTAGCACTTAACCCGTAAGTTTTCTCCCCTGTTTTTGCCTGTCAATATACTCAGGGATTTTTGTCTGAAGTTTTTCATAAGAGTCAAGAGATTCTGACCTTTGTTTTGACACAAACTGGTGGCAAATTTAGCCTGATGTTTACAGATGTAAATGGTCTGTCTACAACAAAAGAAAAAAAACTCTGCACAGAGACAAAATCTGATTTTTCCATACTCCTTCTCACTAAAAGTTAGATTCCCACATGCATAGTTATCATTATTGTACTTGAGCAGCTCATCTGATCACTCCTATCTTCTTAAGACCTCTTTTGAGGAACTATCACAGCCCTTGTACAGTTACTTGGTCAGTACTCCCTATGGGGTTAATGACATAGATGTTGCATAATAGACAATTGTTCACCAAAGACTGTAGAATCCTTGTTTAATAGGTTGTTGTGGAATACTATTCTTTGTGAGCTACTAATGTGAACACTGGGAACACTTTCAGATCTTTGTTCAGGTTCTGCATACAGCTGTCATTTCTATGGCCATCTCCATTACCCCCTCTTCTTTTTTTTTTTTTTTTCCAAGCTTCTTGTAAAATTAGTAGTTTATTGAGCAGCCTCACTGTATCACTTAATTTTTTCCAAATAAATGACACTTTCTGCAGTGTTCCTACTCTGGAACATTTTTTTTTTTCTTCTTCTGGCCTATTTGTATTGTTATATATGGAGTGGTAATTCATGTCGAGAAAATGGTTGATATTTATAAAGGGGGAGATGGTTACCAGGACAGTCTTTGTTTCTAAGGACGTATGATTCCCCATAATGTTCAAATGCTTACCAGCGAGGGGCAGTTGTGTGCATGGGTCCGCTTATCTCAGCTTGAGCTTCCTTCCAGCTCCAGTGCACCTATTTCCAGCGACTTTCTGTATGAGCTTCTCTGAGCAGTTTGCTGAGTCTGGCTGAACCTATCTTCATGAGATCAATGTGCCTGTTTCAGTCCTGGTCTCCGTTCTGCTAGCCTGTTCCTTTTCATTCCTTCTTTCTGCTTCTTTATTGATGACATAACTTCAACACATCGTGTTGCCTTTCTTTTTTTTTTATCTTGAGGGCAGGCTCCCCTCTTATACACTTCTCCCCACAGCAGTTCTTTTCAAAACAACTTTTCATTGGTCAAACAACTTTGCATATAACAGCAACAGTAAACACCCAGAAACTTCCTTGCCTCAATGGCTGGAGAACAAGCAACTGGAGACTGCATGGAGTCTCCTGAATCACCCTTCTTTGTTCCCTCTAAATTCTTTTACATTCCTGACGGCCTCATCATTAAGAGTCTGATGTTATCATCAACCACGAGGCTTTCCAAACCCCATGGCCACACTCCCACATCTCCCCCTTCTTTATTAATATCAACCGTTTTCTCGACATGAATTACCACTCCATATATAACAGTATGTAAAAGCAATGTTCTATATATTTAGAATGTTTGATGTTCATGTGTTGGTGGAGCATAGACTCCCCGCACACCCAGCTCTGTTTATGTGCCTTTTATACCTTTTTTACCTTTTATAAGTATTCTTTTATAAATATTACTAAATTCAGATTGAGTTGAGACTTCAGTTATAAAGGTGTTTAGAAGTCTTGTCCATATAATGACGCATTTCTGCAGTAACAGCAATTTTTGCTTTGGTAGGGCAAGTCTGTCTTTGCAGTGAGTTGAAACTACATGACTCAAATCAATTTAGAAGGTGGATAGCCAACCTTACGCAGAGTTGTACTCATGAAATTAAGTCCTGTTCAGAAGCTTATTATTGGAAGACCTTTGCATTTTTCATGCGGGTTTTGATGTTCAGTGGACCTTAGTTATCACTCAGACTGTGCTGGACAATCTTAACAGCTGTTTGCAATACATCTATTAGATTGTTACACTTCATCTTTAGTGTACTGGTACCTATGCAGGAGATGGCATGCAATGGAAGATATGTGTGGATGGATTGTCCAGTGGCTTAAGAACTATGCATGGTCCTCCACATTATCACCACGCAGAACAGTATTTGTCTAGTATTCTATCCTCCTTATATTTACAAAAATACAAAGTAATCCCCCAATTAATTTAGGAGCTCTGAGGCTGACTTTAGGAGTGAGAGATTTATTTCATATACACTTGCATAAGATATCCACCTACCGGTGTGGATCTTTGTCCAGAGTCATTGTTTAGTAAAGGAGGAAAAAAGAGGCACTTCTACAGCACAGTTCACTTTACAATAAGGTAGTTTGCTTTATAATAAGGTACTATTTTAGGTAATTGTCCTAAAATAGTACAATTAAGCCTAGAACTTTCTCTCCCATTTATTAAAATACAAATTCTAAGCAGCTGCCTCAGAGTTAAATCTATTCTGTAAAGTAAGGTGAGCCGAAATTCTCCTGGCAGATATAGTCAGGGTTCATATGATTTTGGCAAGGTACTGTTGCCAAATATGTTGCCACATATTGCAAATGTTATCAGATAAACAAATATTTAGTTTTTATTTTATAAATCTAGGCTTCTTTCTTTCTTTCTTTCTTTCTTTCTTTCTTTCTTTCTTTCTTTCTTTCTTTCTTTCTTTCTTTCTTTCTTTCTTTCTTTTTTTTCTTTCCTTTTCTTTAGGCCTTAAGCTCTAGAGTTTGATCTTGGTTCATTCACCTTTATTTATGTATTTATTTCCCTCTGTTTGGAACTTGTTTTTGCTCATTGCAGTGTTCCATTTTCATTGCAATAGCCATACATAGAAATTTTGCAAGTTGGCTATCACAATTGCATGTTTTGGAGAAGCTTTAAGGTACTTCCTTTGTATGACTTAATCCAACATAATTTAAGTTTCTTGTACTTTCCCTATTTTTTCTACTATAATGCAAAGACTTCAATTCTGTTTAATCTTGTTTCAGCCCTATTGATAATGTAATTGTGATCAATATTATTCTAATCCTGTTCGGCATTGTTGTCATCAGTCATTTTCTTTAAAGTGAACCTGCACTGTTTTAAACTTAGTTTCCTGTAAAACATAGCACATAGGTCACCAGTTTAATTCTATTCAATATACTCAGATATATTTTTTCAGTATTCCTTCCGCTGTTCTTTTTAGTTCTTTTTAATGTCTCTGTCATTCTATATTTGTCCTAGAGCTTAGTGGAGTTAATTCTTTATTCCCCACTCCATACACATACACATATACACCATGTTTGGGGTTCTCTGTTTTTTTTTGTGTTTTTGTTTGTTTGTTTGTTTGTTTGTTTTTATTTTTTCATTTTTGTAGCAAAAACTGTCTGCTAACTAGTTTTCATTGGTGCAGTCTAACAGATTTTGAAAATAAAATGTCTTTTTACTCTCCAGTCTTCTTCTCTGCCATTACAAAGCAGTAAATTTAGAACCAATAAAAGCAAATGCTCCTTTATGCAGCATATAATCAACCTGTGAAATTCACCCTCACAGGAGGCCATCATATCAAATACTCTGGTTGAATGTTAAAAATTGGGTTAATTTTATGAACACAAACAACATTTGTAACTATGCATGCCAAAATAAATAATAAGGGTAAACCAAATATCATGCTTCAGGTCATAAATTGATTATCTGTAGGTGTTAGGATGGACTCCTACTCTCCATATAAAGCTTTGTGCAATTGATGATGTTTTTATTTTTATGAGGATAAGAAATAGTTACAGGGTTGTCTCTCTCTTTCTTTCTTTCTTTCTTTCTTTCTTTCTTTCTTTCTTTCTTTCTTTCTTTCTTTCTTTCTTTCTTTTTCTTTCTTTTTCTTTCTTTCTTTCTTTCTTTCTTTCTTTCTTTCTTTCTTTCTTTCTTTCTTTCTTTCTTTCTTTCTTTCTTTCTTTCTTTCTTTCTTTCTTTTTCTCCTTCTTTTTATTATTATTTTATTTTTGATTTGGTTTTATTTCCTCTAAACAATCTCATGCTGTTTTCTTTCATTGTCACAATATTGTAGCAAATAGTTCAATTATTGAAGGCAGCCCCTACTCATTCAGACATTTCAAGTGGGAAAGATTCTGTCTTGTATTCTTTTGTCTACAAAGAAATTGAATACTGCAGAGGGAGAAGTTCTGTAGTTATGAGCTGTCATGGTGTCTTTCTTCGCATCTGTCTTTAACTCTCAACTACATCTTTATGCAAATTGACATTGTTCCAGCAAGTGATGTGACATTAAATTTTGGATCATTCATCTTAATTAATTTCTCTGTTATTTTTATATTTCTCTAGATTTCTTCCTCATCTTTTACTTGAATTCATTGCTTGCATTGTTTTTGTTTTTGTTTTCTTGCTTTTTTTGACTAGGATCCTCTTACTGTTATATTGTGATGCAATGTAAAAAAACAGAACCTTAGTTATTCTAAGCTAATGTCCTAATTATAAACAACAGATGAAAGCCAATGCAACCATGATTGTACCCATGATTGTGGGTACTTGAACAAATCCTTTGCCTAATTAATCTTTCTCTTGGAACATTGTTGCCTCTAAAATTCTGCCTCCTTATCTGGCAGTGTCATCGCTACGTCATTTGCAATGTTTTTCCATTCATAGCTTATAGTTTTACTTCTTTCCAAATATAGTTCTACCAAAACAACCTCCAGTTTCCTGCACAATGATTTTCCTTACCTTTGGACCACAAATATGTGATAATCCTGAATACGTTCAAAATCAGGAAATTTAGTTTTAAGAATTCAAAAAATGTGCAAACTGCCAAGCTGTCAAAGCCGCCATATTTTTTCTCCTTTGTAACAATGAATTATTCTAAATTTCTACAGATGTCTACAGTGATGGGAAGGGGAAGAACTTACAATGAAATGAGATAAATATCAAGGTTCCTTTAGGTAGTCTCATGGCAAGGTTCTAGGCACCTTTGATAGGCAGTTAAGCTGGATGCCTAGTTCCCATATAACACATGTAAAATTCTCTCTAAAAAAAAAAAAAAGATGTTTCAGACAGACCTCCTATTAAACTACCATGGCAGTTTTAGTCGAGTGGGCAGACGAGATCCACCACAGCCACTCTCTCACTTCCCCTCCTTCCCAAAGGGAAAGGGGGAGAAAATATGATAAAATGATAAAAAGGGCACAAGGATTGAGATAAGGATAGGGAGATTGCTCAACAATTATTGTCATGGGCAAAACAGACTCAGAGTAGGGTGATAGTAACATTTATTGCCTATTACTAACAAGCTAGAGCAGTGAGAAACTCAAAACAAACTAAAAACACCTTCCCCCCATCTACCCTCTTCAATGTCTTCCCCCAGGTGGCCCAGGAGAACAGGGAATGAGGGCTGTGGCCAGTCTTTAGCACTCCATCTCCACTGCTCCTTCACTGTCACTCTCTGCCCCTGCTCCACATTGGGCGCCTCCCATGGGCAGCAGGTCTTCAAGCAGCACTCTGTACCACGGGGTCCATCCTCCAGGAGCAAACTGCTCCAGTACAGGTCCCCCACGGGTGGGTGGCAGCTCCCCCCAGACCCTCTGCTCCTGCGTGGGCTCTCCATGGGCTGCAGCGTGGAGATCTGCTCCATGTGGGACCCATGGGCTGCAGGGGGACAGCCTGCTCCACCAGGAACCTCTCCACAGGCCACAGGGGAGCTTCTGCTGTGTGCATGGAACACCCCCTGTCCTCCTTCTGCACTAACCTTGGAGGCTGCAGGGCTGCTTCTCATTCCTCTCTCTCCCAGCTGCTGTTCCAGCAGTTTTTGTTTGTTTGTTTGTTTGTTTTTCTTAAATATGTCCTCACAAAGGCACAACCAACATCACTTATTGTCTTGGCTCTGGCCAGCCGCAAGGCCCTTACCTAACATGGAGCAGCTTCTGGATTCTTCTCAGAGAAGTCATCCCTGTTGCTCTCTGCTACCAAAACGTTGCCATGTAAACTCACTACAACTCCATGGAAATAGTAAAACTGATATGAGGCTAAAATACAGTCACATGAACACAGCACAGCAAGTAAGAAACTAACTCATTCATTTCAGAAGAGACTTGATTTTGTTTTCTGTATGACGCTATCTATATTATTTTTGACTACACATACTAATCAGATGGTCCAGCTGATGGAAAGTTGCAAGTTTTATAATTTATTAAACAATAACTTTGTGTAGAAAGTCACTGTCCAATAACTAATGGCCCACAAAATAATGTAATGTAATTGATATAATAAACTAGTTTTTAGATCCTTACTGTCAAAAGCATAGAGTGGGGGCATTTAGGTTAAACCTTCAATATGCATGTAAGTCCATTTGATAAACAAAAGTTATGATCTGCAGTCCTAGACTTTTAAGAAGTTGTTCAGTGGTGGTTAGTTTTAAAAGCATATTCTAAAGAACTGCTCTGTAGGTATATGCTTCAATCCACACTTAACATTTCAGCTGAGATCTGAGAGAAGATGACCATGCATTATCTAACAAGCTATATGATCAAAATACAATAATTAATACACTATGGGACTTGTAAAACATAAATGAAGATGAACCAAAAGGAGGAACCTGATAACCTTTAAACAAGGTTAACCTATTTGTATAATATAATAAATGCCTACAATGTTTCTCATGAGTCATTCTTTCCACTCAGCCTGAGAATATATAATAACGCTTATTTTCTTGCATCTGAGATTGTTAACCCCATGCTAATGACTTCCATTTTTATATACAAGATTCAGACTGGTTTCACCCAGAAGATACAAATTTCCACAATTGTTTCTTGTCATCAACACTTATCAGCCAAGTGTGACATGCATGCTCCTGCAGAGGCTGCACCAAGTGATGTAAGTTCAGCAGCAGTAAACAAGGATTTCTACAGGAAAGGACTAGGAGAAGACATGGGAAGTGACACAGAAGCCATGGGGTATATAAAATTACTGGGATGTAGTATGCTATTGTCAGGTGTTTGAAAGTACTGATTTTATGTATTACTCATATAAAAAAAAAAAAAAAAAAAAAAAAAGCGTAACACATATAGATATTCATTTATATATTTACAAAAAGCATATTCATAAGAGAAAATAATTATAAAGTTTATATTTTCAAATATGGAATGCGAACACTGTCAATACTAGTCATTATTGCATGGACGTTGGGTGGCTACTTAAATAACAAATCTACAGTTAAAATGGAGATTGACATTTCCTGCTTTTATGTTTACCCTCTACTTTTACTCTATTTGTAGAACTCTTCAAAAAATAATGTGAAAAATTAACATCAAACTTAGCTTGTTTCATTGTTGCCTTAATTTAGCTAAGACCAGAAACTTGTCACTAAAATAAAGAATGGAATAATGGAAAAGAGAAGTGTGCTCCTTTACATTATAATCATTAAAATACTGTTTCCAAGAATTAGATGAATTCATATTTGATTTTGTTTTTTCTTAAAGATGAATGTCAGGACCTGAATTACAGGAGATGTTGAACACCCTTAAATCACTACATTAACAGAGGAATCCATCAAACTGGAGCAAATAAACTGAAATAACCTGACTCCTAGCAACAATTAATTTTTACAAAACATATGAGAAGGTAGCAAAACAATTATGTGTCTATCTCATAACTTCTCCTAGAACACCCCAATAATGTAATTAAACTGTTATTGTCTGCATGTAGTGGTCAGCCATAGTTTCTTAACTATTTTTACACTGCCTTAGGATATATTTTTTTAATGTTACCTATGAGAAGATTCACACAATATCACTTATTCTCAGTAGGCCCTCTTTCTATAGAGAATCCAGGTGAAATCAATGATTTCATCATCATTTCACCAAACTGATAAAAAATGTATCCAAATCTAGATGCCGTCATTCAATATGGTGTAATATTACCATTGTATTACAGTCTCCAACTGTTCTTAATCACCCACCTAATTTACAGCACACACTTAATTCACATGAAGTGGCATGTTACTCAATGTATATTTTAATATTTTATATATTGAAGCACATGAAATGTGATAATACAGAGATCTCTGTCATCTCATATGAAGTAACCCAAGTCCAGTAAGAGATGAGGAGAGGATAATTATGAAACTCTCTGAAAAACTGTTCAAGATATTAACAGAGCCATGGATTTGATCTTCCATTCTCATCTGTTTAATTTGTATGCTTAAGGAAAACTATTTAGTGATAGGCTGAAGTGCATTTGGTAGATCAATACTCCATTGATGTTGATATTTGTCAGCATTTTCTTTAGCTGATGATTTATAGGGTGCCAGAAGCATTTATAGAATTCTTAACTCTTTATCATGTCTCAATTTGCTCTACGCAGAAAACACTTATTCTTTATTACACTGTATATTTAACAAAATAAAAGACATGGCATATTAGATATTTTATAAGTGTACTTGGAAGAGAGTTATAGTATCACTATAGGTTGGTTTAGGTTTGTGTTACTTGGTCTAAAATCTTGAAAAACTAGTTTTAAAATTTCCAAAAAATACTTTCTTAGCAAATACAACACTAATCATGAGCTGAAGTCATTTGTATCTTTTAATCTAGATTTTTTTAATAACATAAAAATAATTGAACATGTGGTTTATTTGAAGTTGAACAGCTGTTGCTGATGAAATTAAATCTGAGTTCTCATAAGGATTTTTTCCCTAAGATTTGTTAAGAAAAAGATTTGGAACAAGAAAAATGTTTTCTTCTGTGATGAAAATATATATTACAGCCTTTTTAAAAAAAGAAATGCAATTTTCAACTCATAAGTGATAAAAAAGTGTAAAATGCCTGGCTAAATAGACTAATAATAAGCACTTTGCAATTTTAACCCAAAACTTAAGAATAGCTTTTTCAGACTTTGTGAATCTAACATGCATAAAGATGAAACAAATTCTCCAAGTCAAGGTCTGGGCTGTGGCAGATTCAGCAGCAGAAATAAGCTCATGACTGGTTCATCTGGAGGCCAGTGGTGCACCCCTGGACCAATACTAGGACCAATGATATTTAACATCTGGATGATGGGACAGAGACCACCCTCCACAGATTTGCAGATGACATAAAATTAAGAGAAGTGTCTGGTACACCAGATGAATTTTTGTGTTCCTTTTCACATTAAGAGTGTTATGTCCAGGTCTGGCCTCTTCAAAGAGGACAGGGACATACTGGAGCAATTTCAGAGAAGGACCACAAGGATGACTAAGGGACTAGAGCTGATGCTGAGAACTGGGACTATTCTGCCTGAAGAAGAGAAAGCTTGGGAGGAATCTTAGCTGCATGTTTAAATACATGATGGAAGCAATGGAGAAGAGGGATGCAGACTCTTTTCAGCAGTGCCAAATGATAGGACAAGAGCCAATAGACACAAAATACAAAAATATAAAACTGGGAACAGGTTGCCCAGACAGGCTGCAGAGTCTACATCTTTGGAGGTACTCAAAACCAAACTGGGTACAGTTCTGAGTAACCCGTTCTATGTGACTCTGCTTGAGCAGTGAGGTTTGGCTTGTTGATCTTCAGAGGTCCCTTTCTGTCTCAAAGATTGTGAATCCTAGGCTTCTGGCAATTTCCTTGACTTCATGACTTCAAACATCAAAGTACAAAGTACATGACTTCAAACTTCAAAGGCTTATTTTTCTACTTTTCTACTCCAGTGATGCAAAGATCATCATCAGTGAATATATACCAGTGTACAACTGAATTAATGCAGTGATATAGCCATGCAAGACAATGTTCCAAATACAGTTGAAGATTATTTTAAACTCAAAAGAGATTTGTTTGCTGCTAAGGTAGTAAATAGAGGCCAATTGTTACAGAGAAGAAGGTTACTAATTAAACAAATAGCTGCAGAAATATCAATATTATCTAAAATCATTTGTTTTACAAGGGTTTTGACAGATTTCATGGAGAAACAAACAATGTTTAATATTTTATTCATAGTTTAGTATAATATATTTCCAGGTAAAATCAATGCTGTGTTTTTATTAAAGGCAACTTTGTCCTTCCCAGTGAGAAACAAAATGAAACGTAAGAAAGGAACTGCTGAAATAGAAAAGAAAGTGGTAGCAAATGTTAAAACATAGCATTATGAATCGTACAAATAATTCTTATTCATGTGCATTTAGTTTGGTGTCTGCTGTTGTTGTTATTATTATTATTATTTACATTTCCATGCTTTTTTTGTTTCAGGAAGGGACTGAATCTAAAACTATCTCAAGGCTTGATTTGAAAATGACAGTACATTTGCATTTGTATGGCACATTTAGTGAGATCCCCCAAATAAATACACCCCAAACAAGAAGGTGGAATACAGGAAGACATGAGAAGGCTGTCTGAGAGAGGCAATCAATATAAAAGAGAATCAGTGCCTTTACTACTGGCAACAAAAGTGGTTTTTGTACAAGTGCTATCTCAAAGGGCAGGATGTTCAAGCTGGTCTAGAAGAATGATTTGGAAAGATAAGGAAGCTTTTGTGGTCATTCCCACTCTCACTGATGTGTGAGCCAGCTACCTTAACAAAAGGAAGTTCAATTGCTAATACAGAAACAAAACTGAAGAGGGCTGATAAAAAGCATTCTGAACAACATGAGGAAAAATGGGAAAGAAAAGGAGAAACAAATGCTTTACCAAAATACATCTGAAATATGTATGAAATGAAAAGTTTAGACTGGTGAAAATGGAAATTCCAGACAACAACATCACACTGCTTTGGTTGTACTTAGAAAAACTGGGGAGTTAGGTAGCAGGAGAAATTCTGTTTGGGATAGTAAAACATTATTAGAAAAAAAAAAAAAAAAAAAAAAAAAAAGGAGATCAACAGAAAATTTAGTGTCTGCCACTCTCAACAGTGAATTCAGGAACCCTATGTACTAAACTACCTGTCCTTTTTTGACTTAGGGAATTATTGACCATTGAATTTCAGGTAGAAGCTTGTTCTGTTACAGATGTTCCACATTTGAGATAATAAATAAAAATGTGGCAAAGAACATTAAGCCTTTTTTAAGGTGAATATCATCCAGATGCAGCACTCAAGCTAATGATCACCTTTTTAACCATTCACCAAGACCTTGTGCTTTATAGCACTTTGATCCTCCAAAATATCTGCTCCCTGCACCTTCTTAGCAAACAGCTATTCCCTCAAACTGTTATAGAAGACTCCTTTTTGAATATAGGTAATGAAAGAGCAAGGCTATGATTGACTCCAGTCTCTCGTCCTTCCTACTTTATGAAATGAAGATTCTTAAAATGTCTTTCCATGAGACCTCCTCCATTAAGTACTGCAGTGTGTTGCATTTACTTTTGACATCTTTTCAGTCTCCTAAGAGAAGGTGAGAAAGCTGTAGTTACTTCTATCATGCTGTCTGTCCTTATATCTAGCTTAAAGTCCTTCTATTTAAGGAAAAAACAAAAACAAACAAACAAAAAAACAACAAAAACAAACAAACAAACAAACAAACAAAAACAAAAATTAAAGTCTCCCTGCTTCACAGACATAGGAGCCTGTACAACTACTCGCATTGGCAAAGTGGTTCCTCCTCCCATTCCAAAGCTAAACATTTGAGTTTTGGCTATCCAGAATTGTTAGTTTACTTCCAAATCTTTACCTTCATACTAACAAAGGACTGTGTGATACCCAAACAGCAGAAAAGGGTGATTCCTTTACACTAGTCCAGCAAGAAAATTTCATGCTCTACCATGCAACTCTCTGACTCGGCTATGGGGTTGTTAGCTCTGAAGCTCTTTTTAAGCCGGTTAAGTAATTTTGACACGATGAAACAAGGTCATCATCATTGTTTAGGCTCTTCAGTAAATTCAAAAAGAAAGATGAAACAAAAGAAATCTTAATTGACAATTCTTTCCCCTATGATGCAGTTATGAGGGTGGATTGGTGGGGAGTCCTTTAAAAAAGATAAAGTGAAAAGTTTTTTTTCTATATTTTCTCTTTGGCCTTTCACTGCAGTAATATTGCTTAATTACCATTTAACTAGTGCTTACATTTCACCTAATGCAACAGAAGTCAGTAGATGTTATTTAGGTATGAAACAGTATAATTAATGAATTAATATAAAATAATAACTAAACTAATGAGATCTAGGTTGCTGTTTGTTTTGCTACTTTTTTTTTTTTTGTTGTTGTTCCTTTCGTTGTTCCTCTGATTAGAGGAACAATATATATATTTATCTGAAGTCTTCTGACTCATTGGCTGAAGTCTCAGAGGAACAATTTGAGGTCTTAACCGAGACTGGAGATCATTTATTTCTTAATATATTATATACAAGGAAAAAAAAAAAAGTCTGAAAAATGTGCAGCCTAAATAGATAAGACAGACAAAAGACTTTAAAGAAAACAGCAACAGAAAAGAGAGTAAGTTTCATAAAGTCAGAAAACCAGCTGTACAGACGAGGAGAGCCCTGCTCTCCACATATTCAATATAAGCCATTAGATTTTCTTTATTCTTCTGTGATTTTCTACTTTAATCACAGCGTTTAGTTTAATTTGTCTTGTGCCCAGTGTCTTTCCTACATCAGAGTTTTCCATACAAAGAACTGGTAAGAAGAAAGAAATTGTGAATTTTCTTGTCCTTACCTGGTGAGATTAAACATTCCAGATTTAGTCTAATTTCACTACTGGGGTACAGTTTCCACAACCAAGATTTTAACATTTTTCTTAATGTATTTCTCATAAATGGATTATCAATTTATCGACCTTTTATTCATTTTTCCATGACATTATATATTTCTTGATTATACTTATAAATTAACTTACTGGGCAAAGCAGGGAGGCAGGAGAAATTTCTTTTGAAACTTTATGACAGTGGTTCAGTCTTGGAAGTGATTATGAGAGTAAATATGTTCAAGGAAGATATATCTTGTGGTGCAGTAAGAATTAGCAAATAAACAGAAACCAGTGCTCTCAAAGTCCTGAAACATGAGTTGTCAGAGGCTGAATATCAAAAAGTAGTATTACTACTTGCCTTACTAATTGCTTGCTCTGCGGTTGTGATCTTTCCCAGGTATCTGCTTTTGACCACTGTCAGAGAGAGTTTACAGAACTACATGGACTGCGTAATAACCAAAACTATTGAGACTTAAATGCTTAGGCTAGCCACTGCCTAGAGAAGGCCTAAGGAATGACCACAGGAAGAAGAGAAAAGATTTAAGGTATAGCTGGAGATATTCCTTCATACTGGCCACATGTAACTCACCTGTGTTTGATACAGGCCTCCCCTAATTATTTATATTACCACAAGAAAACATCAGTTCCAGTAAGGGACAGATCTAGACTTGCCTAAAGAAGGATGGGAGTCTGGTTGGGCATCTTCTCCCCAGCTACTGCAAGAAGCAAAGTAGATCTTTGTTTTGTAATAGCTCTAAAGGGACGTGAATTGGGATCTTAAGGGAGAGCAGAGTTTTTTATGTCTAGGATTAAGTCCTTAATGAACATTCAATTGAAAATAAAATATCAATCCATAATAATGACAATAAAGGTGGGTTTTTGTGTTTGTTTTGTTTTTAACAAGAAAACATTGTTTAACATTGAAAAGGTTATCTATCTGAAATAATGGACACTTACATTAAAACCAAACATGAATGAAAGGCAAGTGAGAAAACAAGTTTCATGGATCCTGGTTCCAGCCAGATTGTATATGTACTGTGTATGGCAGAACTATACATGTTTGTAGGTTGTTGTGGAGATGTATGTGAAATACAGACCAACAGTATAGATCTGGACAAAAATATTGTCAAAGTACCAAATTCACCCACAGAAGGACAGAGAACTCATCTGACAGAAACTGCTGAATTAGAAAATTTCTAGTTATGTAATAAGGTAAGAAATAATGAGATAATTTCTAAAAGTGTAATGAGATAAGGAATTCTTTTTGGTGCGTCATTTGTCCTTATGTTCAAGGAAATGATATTTAATCTGGAAAATAAATAAATAAAAAAAAAAACACCTACCGCCAGTACTACTACTAAAAAAAAAAAATAAAAAATAATAATAAAAAAGATAAACAAACAAAAAAAAGACATAAAAACATAAAGAGATCCACTAAGAATGTATCAAAGGTATCTGGCTAAACATCGGATTCTCATTCTACTTATACTTAAAAGTCAAAATGTTGACTTTTTTTCTATTATTATAATAGTATTGTTGTTATTATTTACTATTTCTACTATGGCTACACAATCTCAGTCACAGGTCAGATCTCTGCGTTATGTATACGAATTAAAAGGCAATAAGCCTTGCAAGGCTATATACAATATAAACGTGTTCACAATTAATGACGAACTCTCTTTTGATGGTATTCTAGAAATCTGCTGTCAGGCAGAGTTTATGTTTACATAGGCACACTAATTTTGAGTACTAGTAGTACTACAGCAAGATATGTCAGTATTTTCAAAGGTATATTCAGCAGCTGAAACTGACATTTGAATGGTGCAATACCACTCAAGTGCTTTTCATGCCCAATGAAGCCTGACTAATCTGACCACTCTAGGACTGTGTCACAGTTTCAGGTTAATAAATGCTTGGTTATTGTAAAAAGGTAGAACATATTTTTCAGTTAACTATTGAGTTTTCTCAGCATATGTAAAAATTTGAGGCTAAATAAAAACAAAACTGTAAATGCATTTACTATGTATCCTTGAACCAACAACAGCGATGGGAGCAATAATGAGAGTGACTCTGAAAAAGGCATCTTGAAGTGAAGAAAGCTGTCCATGGCTTGCCTCCCTGCCCTCAGTAAGAAAGCAGGGCCTGGTTGATAGCAGCCTCACCAAGGCTGGCGTGTTATTCAAGAGAGCCATATATCTGACTGCCACTATGTGCTCCTCCACAACTTTACATCATGCATTTGCAGGTCAGTGTTGCCAACATAATTTGCAGCCTGCCAACAATCTGTTTTGGGCACCAGGGGTTCTAGGGCCCCAGTACAGATAGACCAGCAGGATTCAGAGTAGGAGGCTGGGAGTCAAGCAGATTTTTCAGAGACAAACCACAGCTGTGGCACTGAGTATTCTCAAGAGTTTGTTGATCACCTGTGTTTGCTGTTTTGTTTTTATTTGGTTTTGTTTCTGATATTTTTTGTTTGTTTGTTTGTGTGGGAGGGGGTGTTCAATGTTACTGGCATTTATTCTGGTGAGTGTTGTGCTCCATTTGTCTGCTGTTTTATAACATCATTAAATATTTTATATTACTTGGCTAGACTAATCTGTTCTTATAGGACCAGCCACAAAAATGACATTTGCTGCAGAAGAGTCAAGAGATCAGCTTTTGGCATGGAGATGGCACAGATTATCAAATCATATTGATTAATAAAGATCCTTGTCTCATATATATATTTCTTCAAAGCAAAAGGGAAACTCACATTCAGATTTCCTGATAGTCTCAGGCTCAGCACATTGGCTATAACTCTACTTTATCCATACAAATTTTACAAGCTGCCCTGTATAACAAGGTTAGTACTTGGAGAAATTCTGTAATGAGGAGCTTCACAAGACAAAATCAAAGTGAATAGTATTTTTTTTTTTAGTTTACTGAACTTATATTCATGCTCTTTAAAATGTGTGGTATAATGTAAAGGCATATGGCTACATAGACTGGTCTTCTTCAGTGTTTTTGTTGTGTTTTAACACCAGTCGGCAGCTTAAGCCCCACACAGCTGCTTGCTCACTCTCCCCAGGTGGGATGGGGGAGAGAATTTTAACGATAAAAGTGTAGGAACTCACTGGTTGAGATAAAAACAGTTCACTACATAAAGCAAAAGCTACACACTCGAGCAAAGCAAGACAATAAATCCATTCACTACTTCTCATTGGCAGGCAGTTTTTCAGCCATTTCCAGGAAAGCAGGACTCATCACATGTAATTGTTTCTTGAGAAGACAAACACCATCATTGCCAATGTGCCTTGCTTCCATCTTCTTTCCCCCAGGTTTTATTGCTGAGCATAATGCCATATGGTCTGGAATATCCCTTTGGCCATCCTGGGTCAGCTGTCCTGGTTCTGTCCCCTCCCTGCTCCTGCTGCACTCCCAGCCTGGGAGTGCTGGCAACCAGCACGAGAAGCTGAAAAGTCCTTGGCTCTGTGTATGCAATGCTCTGTGAGAACTAAAATATCAGTGTGCTATCACTGCTGTTTTAATCAAAGATCCAAAACAGAACATCATATGAGCAGTAACAGCCAAAACGAGGATAGTTTTGTGTTGTATATTACAGGCCTAAGTCATCTTTCCTTGGAGTGCACCTAAGGAGAGAATTTGGCTTTAATGATATACTTCTGGGCAATCTGGTATTTAACCTAAGAACTGTGTTGTCAGAGAAGACATTTGATGCTGGGAATTTTTATGAAAAGATTATACAACACTCTTTGACACCACTTCTCATGCAATCCCTGCAAATCAAGTACAACTGCTTTGCTGAAGTGAATGGAGTTAGATTGTTATAAAAATAGTGTAAATCAGGAAGCTGTGCCTATCAAATTTGAATATTGACTTGTTTCATCAGATTTTAATAGATCGTTAGTCTTTACTTTTCAGTGAGACTCTGCTCTTTCACACAGTGAATACATATCCATAATTCTAAGAAGAAGCTATCATATCTACGACCATGTATGCAATTTAATGCAGCCCTATGAATATAATATTTTCCCTTTTTACTTCCTCACCTGAAATGTATTTCACTACTGTATTTCATTATTTACTGTGCTATTAACATTAACTGTTGGATTCTTTCTGCTCTAAGTTGATAACTTATCTGCAAATAATAATTCTCCCTGTGACATGTCCAGAGGAATTCTTGCATACTTATCAGTATAGTAAAATACTTTAATCCCACCAGAAGTTTTTAATATATTTCTAGACCATACTTACAATTCTACAAGAGGAGTTTTCTCTATTTTCTATACGGAAAACCTGTGAATCCTGTGAAACTAAAGTGACCCACAACTGAAACAAAATATAGTTCTATTATTTATTAGCATCCATAATATATCTGTTTACTGCAGATGATTTACCAAGTCATGTGAAAACCACAGAACTGACATGAGTTGTGTTTTATCAACACAAATGGGAGGTTTTTATCTTAATCAAGTGATTATTTCAGCTCAGGCTAAGACAGATCAAAGAGAAAATGGTTACAAATGTATTAGGAAAAAAAATAGACGTTGCAATGCAATATTCTATGTTGCTTTTTTTTTTTTTTTTCCTTTTCTTTCTTTCTTTTAATCCTTGTACATAACAGTCAGTCATCATTCTGTTACTGTGAGTTCACTGAACTGAGAATGTATCCAAGATTCAGGTAAACATCCAACCATTTGTGTAGCCTTCTAATTATCTTCTGATATTCTAGGAAGAAAACCAAGCAACTATGGATTTGGAGCAAATGCACGTGGCTTCATTATCTATTTTAAGCTGTTTACTTTTGTGAGTCTGGGGAGTTTTTAGAGCTTAAAATAAAGAGAAGGAAGCAATCAAACATTCTGTTTGGTGATGATTCATTTATTCAAAAGCCCCTGACAAAAAATGTATGGTTGACAGGAGCCCAGCCATTTGCAAAGGTGACTTGAGGCACAAGATAAAAAGAGGTTTAGAGTAATGTTACAACCTTTTTATATCACATTAGCATTGCAGATGTATCAAGGCAGAATCACATTATCTGTTTTTGCCGTATTCTCCATTTTGATGCAAAAACTTAATTCAACTCACAGTCCTTTTCTTTCAGTAAAATCCTAGGTACACAGAGAAAAAGTATGACTTACAGTTGAAGGAACAGAAAATTCTACTAAGAGTAGTAGGAGCAGAAATATTAGTAAAAGTATAAAGTATTGTTATTCCAAAAATAATAATAATAAAAAATAACTATTTTCTTAAACTTCAGGTACTTCATATCTCTTGGGTACTGGATGAGTATGGCATTCTTTGAGTAAAAATTTCTAATTTCTCTGCTTACTTATACTGGAAATTCTTAATATAGTTGGAGATACTCACAGAATCATAGAATCAAATAATAGTTGAGGCTGGAAGGGACCTCTGGAGGTCATCTTGTCCAATGACCCTGCTAAAGCAGGGCCACCTAGAGCAGGTTGCCCAAGACCATGTCCAAACAGCTTTTGAGTATCTCCGAGGAGGGAAAATACACTATTCTAATTCTGGTGGTCTGCTCACAAAGTATTTTTTATCAGCATGTCAAAGCCAAAGCTTGAGTATGCAACACCTTAGAGATGCTAAACTCCATCATTTGTCTGTGTCCTGTTCTCAGAAGTCAAACTGTTCCCAGAACAAATACACAATTAATGTAGAACAATCAAAAAAATGATATTCTTTTTCAATCAATCTCATTACTCCCATCCCATTCAAAATAATAAATATTTTAATGTTTAAATTATCCAAAACAAAACAAAACAAACAAACAAACAAACAAAACGACAACAGCAATATAACAACCAAACAAAAAATATCTCTTCTAATGTTAAATTTCTGAGGATGTAATCTCTCTTAAATATATTTCTTCATTGCATGTCTCAAGATACATATGATCTAGGATTTATCTAGATCAAATCAAAATAAAGTCATTTGACCAGTAAAAGAAATGAAAAGTTTGATTATGCACTGTCTGGCAATCTAGGTGTTTTTTTGTTCTGTAGTGCCAGAGCAATTTTTTTATAGGCAGCTCAAAATAAAGGTCATTACACTGATAACCATCCAACCCTCCCTTAAACAAAATTAGAGTTTCTAGTATTTCTCAAATCATAAAGAAATACCAAGTCAAAACATTTTAAAGAGCCTTACACTTCAAATTCAACTATGAAGACAACAAGTAATTTCTACCAGCAGTGAATTACAGTGAACGGTTCAACCATTAACACTGAAGAAGACTTGGATCTTATTGAGGTTTAACTAACATTACCTACAGGCACCAAAATCAGTTTCTGAAAAGGTGCATGAAGTATAATAAAAACATGAATAGAAACATGATAGAAACAAAGTATAATCTTAAGGTGAAGGAAGGAATATGGGCAAGCCCTTGCAAGAGATTAAGGTTTTGCAAAGACATACCATCTGAAAATAACCTAGAAATAGGACATGTTTGTACCAAAGGATATAATTATCTTTGCCACATAATCAGTTTTAGCAATTTTTATACACATGCAAAGTAAATTCCTGGTGTAGTTAAGCAGAATAATAAAGGATCGATATTATCCTTGCCTGCTCTCATAGGTCAGTTGTAAGCAATTGTTTTTCAAAACCAGAGTTAGATTTCTATGCTTTGAAGTGCATGTTGCTTTGACAAGTGACCATGCAAATGTGGTTTAACCTGTCCGGCAGCTAAACACCATACAACCCGTTCGCTCACCCTCCACCCCTCCCTCTCTGGGACAGGGGGGGGAGAGAAACGGGAAACTGAAGCCCGAGAAACTGAAGGTTGAGATAGAGACAGTTTATTAGGACAGAAAATAAAATGATAATAATGATAATAATGATAATAATGATAATAATAATGTGTACAAAACAAGTGATGCACAATAGCACAATGCTCACCACCCTCTGACCAGCCTATCCCCGAGCAGCTGGCCCCCCCCAACCCAGTCAGCCACCCCTATATATTGTTTAGCATGACGCCATGTGGTACGAAATACCCCTTTGGCCAGTTTGGGTCAGCTGTCCAGGGTCTGTCCCCTCCCAGCTCCTGCTGCAACCCCAGCCTGCCCGCTGGCAGAGCAAGAAGCTGAAAAGTCCTTGCTTAGTGTAAGCACTGCTCTGCAGCAATTAAAACATCAGTGTATTATCAACATTATTCTCATCCTAAATCCAAAACATAGCACCCTACCAGCTACTAGGAGGAAAATTAACTCTATCCTAGTTAAAACTAGGACAAAATACTACCTTGGAGTTTTACTTCTTAACAATTTCTAAATCAAATTTGTACTTTTCAACTTAAACATCAGGTTGCACCTGGATGATTCGCCAAGTCATGGCATATGTTTTTTTTTTTTCCTCTTTGCTGTACTCTCAGTGGTGCTCATGAAACATTTCAGAATGAATGAAAAGGAATATTAAAACTACTTCCAAGGACAAAGTAGAATTCCTGTTATTGTGTATTTTCTGTATGGGCCTGAAGGCTACAGAAGGGCAGAAAAATAAAATCCTTTGTAGGAAAGATTATTTTATTTAATTTTAATATCTTTTCAGTTAAATGATTATTTTCTGCTTAATCTTTTATGTGGATGATTTTATTGTTTGTATGTGACATTGCAATCAGTATGATAGCACTGATCTTATAGTGTAGGATAAGAGGAAACCTATGTATAATAGAAAAAAATATGAGAAGTACATAGTGAAGCAGGTACATAAAACGCGAAGGATACAGACAATAAAATGTGGTCCAAGGCAAGTCCAAGTCAAGCTCTCAGTCATATATCACCTCTCCAACCAATCTTCTATTGGTGTTAGAAGCTCCACTAACATCATAAAATCTTGATCTTTCAAGATGTGTTTAAATGTCCAACTGTTTCCTGTTCACTGATAAAGATAGTATTTATCTATTTTAGTCAGTTGATCAGCAAACAAACTGTTTAGAAATATGAAGTTGCCTCAGACATTTCTGTATCAGATTTCTGGACTAAAAGTTAAGTGCAGATCATTCTATAGGGAATAAATAAATAAATAAATAAATAAATAAATAAATAAATAAATAAATAAATTTATAAATCTAGGCTGAGTGAAAGTAAGTTTTGGATGGAGATTCAAATAGTTTTTATTTTATTTTATTATTTCATCTGATATCTTTTTCCTATGGGAGCTATCAAAAGTATTTATAGAAGAGCCTGAAGCCCCCACATATGTAGTTTAGGGGGAAAGAGAATAATATGAATTATTCAGTAAGAAATGAATAGTTTAAGTAAGAAAAGAACATTTCAACCTGTTCTGAAAATAAAAACTGTGGGAGCCTCTCATAAATGAACTGTGAGCACATTTATCATAGGCAAAAGAGGATACTTCATTATGTAGTCAGAAGCCATTTTGTAGAATTCAATGCCATATAAAAGAATTAAGATAAACAGGGAAATTGGATGAAAAAGTGATATAGTAGTATACAGCTGCAAGTTTAACATAAAACAGCTGGTCAGAATAAATAAATAAATAGAAATAAAACAATAAGGCAAAATCCATCAATAGCTTTTGCTCATAATCTTATGAGGGTGAAATGAGAAGAAATAATATTTCCCCATTAGAAATGTTGGATGCAGTAAAATCTTGGCAAGACTGATAAAATGCATACTATGCTAGTATATTGTTTTGACTGAAAAATAAGATAAAACTTGGTGTCTATTAATAATGAGAGCCCAACCACAATATGCATCTCCTCAGTTACTTTTTATAGTGTTGTTTTTAGGTAACTATAAATTTTGTGTTTTTTCTTTTTCTTCTTATTTTTCTTCTTCTTCTTCTTCTATTTATTTATTTGTTTATTTTCAGAAAAAAAGACACATCTGCTAAACAAAAGCTCCAAGTGAAGGTCTTCTAGTCAATGGAAAAAAATATTTTCTGCATTTAATTTTCCTCTATCTGATTAAAAACATTATTTTATTAAATTTACCATTGCAAACATGGCACTTCTGTGCTTTTGAGGTATATTTGCTTTTTAACTTCCAGAGTTGGAGTTTTAACAGATTGTTGTTTCTCTCATTTTCCATGAAGAACTTGCTGTCTTCTGTTGTAAAGTAGATTCTACCCTTTCTAATATTTCAGTTTGATCTTGCATTCAGATTGTTGTATTCATAAAAACTGCATGTTGATTTCACAAGGGACTACAGTTTTACTGCTGTATCAGTTTTGTACCCATTTTTAATTTACATTTTGTACCATTTTTAATTTACATTTTTGTACCAGAGGAAAGAATACTAATAATGACCTGGTCAGTTTTTCCATTTCCAGATTTCTATTTATGTATTTATCAATTTTTCACATGTCACCTGCTCCATATTTTTTTTCCCCCTGGTAGAAGAATTTTATCAAAAACTAAACAAACAAAAATAAAAATAAACAAAAACCCCTAAATCTTCAGCCGAATTCTCAGTCAGAAAGAGTGGAAGAATAATTAACAATCATAGCATCAGCGGCCAAAGAGAGGGTCACAACTGTCCTTGGTTACTCTCTGTCTTGGTCACCTCTCCTCTTTGACTTTAAAAGAAAGGCATTCTTAGGACATGAAGAAATTGAGACTAGCTGAGAAACAACTTGACAGAAGATTAAGAAAATTAAGTACTACTGTGGTACAAATAATCAGGCCAGCTAAGGAAGAGTCATACATTGGAAAGAGGAATCATTATCCTTGGGATCTCTTTTTCTGGAAATGTTCAGCTTTGGCAAACTATAAGGTGGCTTTATCACTGACCTACAATATGGCAATGTTTATTTTGGAAAGTAATTACTAAATTCTGTGAGCAGGACATAACTGTGATAAGACCTTAGCCCTCATAGACTAACAAATACTGCATTTTTGTACTGAAAACTGAAAGCTGTACATTATTTCCCTTGCACAACAACACATTCATGGGGTTATCAATCTTTAACTGAAACAGGCATTCACTCTCATTTCTTATCCTATACTGATAGTATCCTATAGGATACTATCAGTATAGGATACTCTCTAGAAATATCATGTTAGATACTCTCTAGAAAGATCATGTTAGATTCAGACATGTATAGCATGCTTTGCTACATCAGCAAGCAGATGGTTTTATCAAACACCTTAGCAGTCATGAGACACAGCAGAAGTTTCTCTGATTTTGAGGGGTCTTCTTTCAAGAAAGGGTACCTTAGTTATCACAAGTTTTTTGTTCGTTTGTTTGTTCTTTTTCTGTTTTTGTTTGGGAGGGGAGGAGGAGCTGTTTGTCAGCTCTCCTACAGATGTTGTTCCTCCTTGTTGAAATGTTTAAATCTTTATTTATGGAGTTAAAGAGGAAGGACAAGAATAACTTGATTGTTTGGTAGTTAGGGTAGCAGCTTGGTGGGCATTTGGTAGCCAACTGAGATTAACCCACCACACCTAGAAAAATTGAGATTACTATTTCAGTCCCTACTTTAAAGGATATTTATGTATTTCATGACAGCTGATAAAATTCTGGTGCTATTTAAAACACTGGAATTTACAATTCAACTACAAATTTGCTGTGTATTCACAATTCTGTTTGCTTTCTAAAATTTAAATATAGACAATGATGCCAGGACCAGAGCTGCTTCAGAAACTTGATAGAATATAGGCACAGATATGCTTACTGATACCTTAGAGTGCAAGTGGAAACCTTATAAAGTGTCTAGATCAAAGCTCTCACGTAGACAGAAGTGATTTACAAAAATTTAAAATTTTCTGGTACCAGTGATCCCTACAATCTTGATATGTATTTATTTTTAATGAATCGACCTGATTAATTCTTTCATTTGTGATCTGCTTTTATGATCAGCCCTACCTGATTTGATTAAAATATTTTGATAGTAAACCACAGGCCCTGTTTGCTGTCTACCAGCTATTCATTACTACCCCTTCCTTAAAAGTTATCACCCCAGGAGCTGAGCTACAGTAACCATATAACAGGTCCTTCAGTAAAAAGTCAGAGAGCTTCAGAACACTAACATTAATTACCCTTAACACAGAAGTTAATTATCATTTACTATGGCTTAGATGGGTGAGACCCAAACAATTACCCAAATATTTGTTGATTCTGATGGGGTACTTACTTGGCCTCTTCATTGGGTTACAAAATTCTTTATTTTTCAGCTTCTGTCTCCTGTTTAAAAGTCCAGACTTTAAATCTTACTATGGCCCTTGCTATAGAATGAAGTTGGTTTTTCTCTACTATACTAATTATTGGTAAGTAATGCCTTAAATAACTTCATAACTAAGAAAAAACTCTCATGCAACTTCAATGTGTTTTTCTAATACACAAGAATATGCTAGAAAGCTGTTATCCAATACTACCTCCCACTATATTAGCAATCATATTGTATGTGATGACACATTCTCCTGAAGAAATCATGGGCATGCTGCAGGTGGGGGAAAGAATGTTGTGTAAGCAGTGAAATTTCATGTTGCTGTAAACCATTCCAGACTGGGGAAACAATCCCCACCCACACTGATTAACAGAGGATCAAAATGATATCTAGCCCCACCTCTGGCATGCTTTATTGAACCCTGATTTTGCACTCCCATCTGTTCTTCAGAACTGCCAGTTCATCTGGCAGCCAATCATACCAGACATTTTTGAACTGTGAGAGGAGTTATCTGGAGCTCCTAACAAATTGCTGTTGTCATTTACCATCAATTTTCCTATTATCATTGACAGCAAGACCAACCCATGGCCAATAATCATTTGCACTTCCAGCTGACAGAGAAAGTTTCCTCCCCCCTAAAACTTCATTTAAGCTAAACCACAAATCTTGTTTAACTGAACAATATCAGCTGAGAATTCACCCACCTCTCTCTCTCAAAAAAAAAAAAAAAAAAAAAAAAAAGAGAGAGAGAGAGAGATATAAAAAACTTGTTCTTGGAAAGATGACTAAAGCAAGTTTTATCATATAAAATAAATTTAGGATTTTCTAACTGGATTAAAAATTGGAAACTGTAAATTACTATGAGTTGGAAGAAGTGAATTTCAGCAGCAAAATACATACTTAGACTCCTGTTTTGTAAAAGGGCATTGACTTTCCTTGTATTTTTTTTTTTTCATCTAACCACTCATAGTGCCCTTCAAAAATCTAGCCCATTGTTAGCAAGATTGCTGCTTCATGAAGTCACATATTAAAGTTTGTGTCTGTCTTACCAAAATTAATAAGAATATTATTCCTTAAAGCACTAGGACTGAGATTGAAAACCTATTTCTGCAGGATATCTTCTTGATACCAGTGGACAAGTCATTTTGCCTGTACTAGATATTTTCATGCCTGTGAAGAAGCATAAGGCTAGATCATTACTCACTGAAAGACTTGCTTAGAGATCTGGATAGATTTGAGGAGGTGATCGTATGCTCCTTTTAAGGCTGTCACACATACAATGATACTTTCATGTGGGTAGGAAACATCTATACTAACTATACTGTAGTCACAGCTTCTGCTTTGCTTAGTGTGAAATGGAAGGCTAGCACTGATGATTTCTGTAAAGTGCTTTGAAATCTGTTGATGAGATAGGAAAATGCTCTGTGGATTGCAAAGGTAATTTACTGTGGGCTTGATAATTTGTCTATACTGGAAGGTTAGTAGGATAATGGTGACTGCTACTTGACATGATGCCTGTATCTATACTAGTAAACGTGCCAAAATACTCATAAGCTCTGAGACCAACTGGCATGAATAGCCTACATCTATGCTAGTAAACTATGTGGCCATATAGAATTAATGACATGGCGGCACTCAAACTCCCTGCTGGTATTATGTGGAACATTGCCTGTGAATACCTGATTTGACACAAGAGCCTCAGGGCCCATTGATGCCCCCCCCCAGGCACTGTTTAATTTACTTATATACAACTAACCTCTGAGTACAAAAATGCTGCAGGAACCTTTAAAATAACTTTTCTGAATTGACAAATGGACCACTCAAGTTTAGTGATTATGTGAAAACTTTGAATATTATTTCCATAGCTCTAATGATTGTTTTTTCTGCTAATGAGCCCAGATTCTGAGGAAGTCCAAGTTTTTCTGAGGATGTTTAAACACAAGAAGACCTGGTTAAATGTAGTTTAACCAAATAGATATTTTGCTATAACATCACAGCTTTCCACATCAGTGTGGAATATTTTTTGCCCGTCTTTGATAATATTTATTCTGCATGATGTCCTTCAGGCTATGACTCTTTTACAATTTTCTTTGCTACATTTTCTCCTATAGCATTAAGGACTGAACAACATAGATATTACTTCATGTATTACTTCATGGCATGTTGAAAACAGGCTTGTATTATTTTTTCTATCTACAGTTTTTATTTCACTATCTTTGATATTTTTCCTAAATACAATAATGTTTAACTTGAAAAGTTAATTAAAAAAAAAAAAAAAAAAAAAAAAGGAGGTCTACTAATTATTATTCAGCTTTCATTAATGGAGCATTACCTTATCAAAGGAAATATTAGTTCCAGTGCTAGACAGAATCAGCAGTTTCTAATGGCACAATATTTGTTCTGTGTATAGCTCCAGGTCAGGGAAAAAGGAAAAGTGTCTTTAATTTCCTTTGCTTTTGAAGTTAGTCAAAGACCATGTAAATTATTAGCTTAATGTGAAAGAGTGGTACCCAAAGTATCAGTGGAGATGGACTGTGGAGTTTCTTATTTAACTAATTAAATATTATATTTCATGACAGTTCTCACATAATATAGTCTGAGCACTTCTCAAACAACAGAAGGTGCCTACATTTACAAGTTTGAGGAATGACAGAAATAGGAACAGTTAATGTTGTTTGAAGGTCTCTACCTCTCCAAACTGGAAGGCACAAAGAAGAAGAGAAACCAAGAGTAGACAATGAAACAGAAGGAACTTCCCTGGAAAGCCAAATTCTATGGCTGCATCTATACCAAAGGCAGCTGCTGATTCACATCTCCAGTATCATAGGCCTCCTGAGTTGCTCTACTAGACAGGAATCAAACATCTTCTGTCAAAGTTGCTGGCAAATGTCTCCCCTTGTTCCACAAGTGTCTCCTTGTAAGACAAGATAGTTTGGATCAGTTACCTGTTGCAAGTTACCCGAGGATGGTAACTTACCAATCAGTAATGCTCCTCTGTTAGAAGTCTAGGCTCAACCACCATCCTGCTTTCCCCATACATATGTGGACTGTGCCTTGGCTGGCTCTTTTTACTCCTTCATCCAACCAGAAGGAAATCAGTGGCTCTAATATTTACATTGAAAAGGGGATAAGACCCCTTATGCTCCTTTCTCACGTAATTTTCCCAAAGAAAATGCGTAGGGGTGGATGGATGGGAGAGATAGAGTGGTATTACATAAGGAAAAGAAGTACATAAGGAAATCTCCTACTAGCCAGTCAAAGTAGTACTTTCATTGTTATTGAAACCTCATTTTAGTTGTTGCAGACAAATTTTTCTTGCCTTGGTTTCTTGAATCTATGAGGTCAATGAAAGACTTTCTGTGACTAAAAAGAGCCTTCCTTACTTCTGTGAATAGTAGTAAATGAAAAAGTAAGATAGCAATCTACAGAACAGTTGAAGAATATTGCACCCACTGTGATTAACCATTGTTTCTCAGTCAGGTTTCCATCTTTACTAAATGCAGCCAGAACAAATGAAGGGGAACATTTATATCAGAATCAGATGATATCTGAGTTCTGATTGAACAAAACTATATGCTTCACATTTTCTTCTGTACCCTAGTATTGCACAGAACAAAATCTGGGATGGCACAGAAAAAAAGAAACTATTCAGAATGCAGCAATCAGACTCACTTTCAAATGCATAATGTGAATGATATCGAGGTGAATACTCACAAGAAAACTTGAATAACCTAGTTCTGGCATTTAGATATTTACTGATTCCAAAATGTCTTTGTGAAAACTGCAATTTAAAGAGCATAGAAGTTTAATTCAGTATTCCCTGAAATACAAAAGAACAGAAGCATGGTGTCATTTGACTGATTTATTCTTCTTTCTTCAAGAGCACCTGCATTTTATTCTCTTGAATAAAAGAGAATTGTACCTTGTACCTTTCAGAGAAGCAGACTGGGAAGCTAACCAGGTATTGTCAATGCAGCGTCACCTTGCAGCTGGGAACAGACTTGATGTGCTGATTCCTGGTGACACTGCTTTTAAAATACAGGTAATGTAAATGGAGAATCTGTACAGTTGTCAATAGTTTTGGAAAGCTTAATTGTCATCACCCCAAAGTTGAGAAGCAAAGTAGATAAAGTTTTCTTATTATTGGATGGCTTTTTGCAGCAGATAAAATGAGCTTGTCAGACTAAGACTATGTTGATGCTGTACATGGTGGGGTGGTGAGAGGGTTAACACTCCGCCCTCTCCAGCCCTACCTCCAGTTCCAGCTCCAGATTGGAACAGGATTAAAATTCAGCAGCATGCAATCTCAGTTTGTTTCAAAATATTTATTTTTTTTGCAACGAATATATCACGTGTGCTCAGAGTTATCTAGGCCTACAACACAGTTAATAGTTCATTACATACATTTTATGAAAATCAGAACCCAATTCATGATATTTTGTGAACGGTATAAAGAAGTAATGGCAAATTGTTTCTAATGGTCTTCCTGACCTTGCCTCGCCCTGAGCGGGATAAACTGACATGAAGATCTGTGTTCCTACATGTTTTGTTAAAAAAAAAAAGATTTTCAAATGCAAAATTAATTGCTGTGTCACTCTTTCTTGATAGTTAAATTATGTTGAAATCAAATGATGATGCTGTTTGTCCTTGAGATGTGACATCTTCTTCAGTTTAAAGTAACTTTACGGCTTCTCTAAGGTATACCTGAAAATATATTTGATTTAAATTACTTTAGAATCATGGGTCACAAAGTGCACTTCAATGTCTTCTTCACTCAGATGCATCATCTGATTAGTTACAGACAAGATTTCTATGAGGAGGCCTCATCTATAAAGCAGGAAGATGCTTTTATAAGGGCTCTAATGTGAATTACAGGCCTAAACTATAACCAAATACAGGAAAAACTTTCTCAGTGTTCAAAGATGTTTAGATCAAAGTGTTACTTTCTCAGCATTTCTATCTAATCAAGCTTCACTCATAAGGTGACAAAAACTCTGTCATCACAAAATCTTATGACACATTTTCCTTCTGCAATTCAGACCTCCTGTACAAGGACTTACATTAGAAAATTACTTTCCTTTGTCTGCATATGAAGACATTACTGAATGCTTTGCTTTGAACTTTTTTTTCTTTCTTCTTTTTGGTTTGAATTCTGTCAGTTCTGTCAGTTTTCCAGAGTAAAATCTGTAAGAACGCAAGTGGAATGGGAGCTATTAAGCAATGTAGTGACCCTTCTTGCATTCCTCCCTGTAAAATGTTAGTTATAGTCTTCGAATACAAAAGATTTGTATGCACACGCTAGCTATTACCTGAAATAAATAAACCATTTCCACTAGGTTTATGTATTCCATGGGGCTTTTTTTCTGTTCTTAGATCTTATGCTCCTCTGATGTTCTTTCTTTATTCACAACTGCAGTAAACCTACAAGTAAGCAAGCACTTTAATTCTTCATTCAAACAGACCAAAGCATAAAGATATGACTAGCTTATTTGTATTCATTTTTCTATGAACATTTGCAGTCACATCTTTAAATGAAAATGAATAGGTGAATAGTCAGTTGCAGCTCCAGATAAGCTGGCCTCTGTATCTTCTTGTATAATTTGTACTCAGGGATGCTTTGTGCTCCTTGAAGAACTAAGTAGCCTCCAAGTGTAAGTTAAATGGAGTCAGTCAACCACTTTCTGATGGATGTCTGCCTCACCTTCTTGCATCTTAAATTCTTAATCGCTTCTTTTCTTTTCTTTTTTCTTTTCTTTTCTTTTCTTTTCTTTTCTTTTCTTTTCTTTTCTTTTCTTTTCTTTTCTTTTCTTTTCTTTTCTTTTCTTTTCTTGTCTTGTCTTGTCTTGTCTTGTCTTGTCTTGTCTTGTCTTGTCTTGTCTTGTCTTTCTCTCTTTTTCTTCCTTCCTTCCTTCCTTCCTTCCTTCCTTCCTTCCTTCCTTCCTTCCTTCCTTCCTTCCTTCCTTCCTTCCTTCCTTCCTTCCTTCCTTCCTTCCTTCCTTCCTTCCTTCCTTTCTTTCTTTTCTTCTTTTTTCCCCTCTCTACTTGCCACTTTTCTCCTGCCATATATGCCCAATTCTTCATTCTCATTGCAGTTCCTCATTACTCCTTTCTTTGCAGTTCCTCATTACTCCTTTCATTGCAGTTCCTCATTACTCCTTTGCTTGATGCTTCTGAAGCTTGAAGCTAAATGACTTGTCCTCTCTTTTTTTTTTCCTTTTTTTTTTTTTTTCTTTCAGAGTCATTATTCTAATGATGGTGAACCTGAACATTATTCAGACACTGAAAATTGCACATTTTCAGTGCAAGGAATATTTTTTAATTATGGTAAAAAAAGATGAATAAATCCTGGAAGACGTCCACTTTTTTTTTTTTTTTTTTTTTTTTTTTTTTTCTTCTTCTTCTGTAATTTGTTTTGTTTTGTACATGTAAGGAAGAAATTGCACAAGCCAAAAATAGCATGCTCCCAAGACAGCATATTTCAGAAGGTGTCACAGGTGGGTGGGAGATGGAATTGCCGTCCTCTGGGAAATTTTTACTGTTTGATATTTGCTTTGCAACAAGCATACTTCATTTTGCTGACAGCCAAATGGAAGGCCATCCTTTGTGCATATTTGTGGAGCTGGTGGGGCATGGTGATAAGGCAGGAGATTAATTAATTCTCCTGTGAAAAAGTATTTGGAGCATCACAGTGCACTGATTCCAGATGCTCCAAACACTTTCTCTGGGCTCCATCTCTTAGCAAAGTAACCAAGCAGTGCTTGATTTGCATAGAGTGCACAGCTCTCTTTTCCACAAGTCAAGAGAGAAAGGCAAAGAACTCCTGGAACAATTAGTAGTGGCTTTTAAGAAACAAGGAAGGTCCACAATTTCTTCTGTACCAAAAAACTGCAGTTAGGTTGGGAACCCTAATTCTTTATTATGCTCTGCTCTAAATTACTTCCATCATGTCTTGTATGTTAGAATTAATGCTCACTTCTCTACAGCATTTGTGAGCAACAGACGGTCAGCCTGTGCTCTAGGATCCCAGCCCATAAGTACACTACAGAGTTTATCTAAGGGTTTCTCTCTCTCATGCTTCTTTTAAAGATTTGACCCTAACTACAAAACAAATCAACACGGGCACTGAAGACAGAAAAAATATTCTTACAGCACTGAAAGTTGTTAGGTGTCTGTATAATAAATATCAAAGCCCCAATCTTAAATATTTTGCTATTGTCATTACAAAAGCCAGTTGCAAGAGTACCATTCATTCATTACCTAAGATTCCCCAGTCTCTACTTGTTGGAAAAATGTGATCAAGATTTATTTCTGTGGGACTAACCCACTCATTTAACTTTCCATAAAATAACTGGAAAAAGAGGTCTAATTGACAGAAATCATTGTAAACCAAGTGGTTAGTTTATGAAGGTTATTCCTTCTCTCCTTATGCATCTTTTTCTTTTCAAAGACAGTGTGTGGAAAGAATACAAAACTTTTGTGGTTTATGTAAGTTTGACTTTTTTTTTTTACTTTTTTTTTTTTTTTTCTTTTTCCTTTGAGTCACAAAGTGATTGATTCATCATGGAAATCAAAAGCAAAGATGAAACTTTGGAGCACTGTAAGAGGTGTAGTCTACCTAGAAAGCAGTGCTTCTGAGTCAATACTGGAACAGAGGAATCCTAAAACTAAAATTTCTGTGAGACATTGCAAATACTACTATAGCTATAATGTACTGACTTATGTTCATTTCTCAGGGAGGTGGAAGGAAAAGAAGGAGAGTACAGTGTGCTACAATATATACTGTAATACTTTGGAGAAAATTGAGCAGAGAAAGAACCATGGGGCAGTAAATCATCATTAAACTTAATGTACAAACAAAGCATGATTCATCAGAACTAAGGAGGAACATACATAGTTTCTCTAACATAATGGCTGCTCTCCTGTTAATTCTACTTGTTGATATACCTCCTGCCACTTCAGAAATTAACTAATTTGAAAGGCTGATGAAAATAACGGTGAAGACAGATAAATGACACGTGGCAAGCCAGCATGATCTTCTAAAAGTCATAACAGGCATAATGAGAAAGGGGGGGGGGGGGGGGGGGGGAAAGAGGGAAAAAAAAGCGGGGGCAGTAGGCCAGTACAAAAAGAGTTAACAAATAATAAATTCCACTGTTTGAATTCTAATTTGAATCACTGGTGTTTTTCTCCAAAATGACTGACTTTCTTTCTTTCTTTCTTTCTTTCTTTCTTTCTTTCTTTCTTTCTTTCTTAATAAAAAATTAAGGCCAAGATTCATACAATCTGTTTATTCCAGAAGACATGAGTTTATGAAAAGCACCAAGTGCAGAAGTATATATATATTTAAAAAAAAAAAAAAAAAAAAAAAAAGAGTTGACAGGTTGACAGAGGCAATGGGCAAAAGTTCAGTAAAAGATGAGGGAGATACAATAAAAGTAATAAAAGTTTTATAAAAGTTTTATAACATTAATTAATGAATCCCAGATCTTCTATTCTGAAGCTGTTTAATTTGCTTATTTTCTTTTGTTTTGTTTTCTTGGGGGAAGGCAGGTAAATTGTCTTAGGTAAAGACAATTTTTAATATATTTTTTTCCTCATATTAAAGAGTTTTTGGGGTGTAATGGGTAAAAGATGCAAAGGAGACTGTAAAATTTAGTCAGTAATTGAAAGGTAAAATGACCAGGTGTGTCTGTCATATAGAGCTTACAGAGCTAACAGCTTTGTGGAATATTAGGTACTGAAAAGACATGGAAATTTAGCCATAGCGAAGGAGCTAGAGTGAGTGCTCTGCTAAGTCAGCTGCTAGTAGAAGGAGCCTGTCCTTTAAGTGTTCATAAAAACTTTTCATTTCAGACTTTAAAGTGCCATTCATCTTTAATTTGACTGTTCTTTCTTTTCTACTTCTGGTATTACACCTTCTTTTGTAACATAAACCAAATTACTTACTCCAGATAAAATAAAATAAAATAAAATAAAATAAAATAAAATAAAATAAAATAAAATAAAATAAAATAAAATAAAATAAAATAAAACAAAATTTGCTAATCTGTGATTTTATGTGTAACAGAAACAAAATCTACAAATCAGATAGTTCAATGACAGGTGTATGTTCTCCAGGAATACAAAAAGTAATACTACTTATGCAATTTTCTGATCACTGGAGACCAATTAAATACTGAATAATATTTGATCAAATAAAGCATTTCATCTTTGACCTGCACACAGGGAAAAAAATACTATGCAAAGTAGACTGGCAACAAAGAATAAAGATCTAGCTGAGAGTTTAAGGACAAAAAGCACAGAACAGCAAATGTCTTCATGGATATCTCACCAGAGTCCTTGCTGAATTCTTTTGCATTATTCTCACTCAGAAAATAGCAGCAGAAGTGTTCACCCTGTGATACTGTACTATATCTTTGGAAGATACAAAGAACAGAAAGTCTCAGTACAAAATGTATTGTTGATGCCCTACAACAGCACAGTAGAGAAAGTAGTGTGCCTAGGGATAAATGATAAAATTCATGAGGACACCTAAGTGATTTAGAAGCCCGAGTTCAAATTTTTCAAAATTGAAGTAGGCCTGTAAGCCCAAATCCTGAGAGGAACATAGGACTTGATTAAGGATGCGGTAAGCTCAATGATGCAACAATTATATTGCTACTAGTACCTGAGCTAGTCAATTTGAAGTTGGCTCACATATCTGTGGTTGCAAGAGTACCCTGAAAGTTATTGGCTTAGATACCTAGTCCATTTCTGAAAATGGGTCTTGGACTCTTAGCTGGCTGAGACCCTTTGGAAACATATATGATACTCCCCAGCCTTGCAAGGCATAAACTACCTTAAACTGCTGTTTACATCACAGGGAACTGAAAGCAGCAGTAGAAAACAGCAAAACACAAGTGCAAGAGTTAACAGAATGAAAATGAAAGAACCTTTTTTTTTGTTTGTTGCAGTGTTTCAATTTTAGTTAAAAAAATAAATTGATTTCATCACACGTACATGTATATCTTTAAATATAGTGATTATGTATAGTTTATATATTCTTATGTCTATACATATTATTCATAGTCCTGAGGAGAAAGGACATGCCATATCAAAAGAAGTAGTAAACCAGGCATAAATGCAATGTATCTGTTCCAGGAACCTATGCCTACAGTGATTAATGGAGTGAGTAAATACTATATATACAGTGTAGTTCAAAAAATTTCCAGTTATCCTAAAGAAGTCATTGTAGCTTCATCACCTTTTGTCGTGTGTTTTTTCTCAATAAAAACAAGACTCAAAATATGTGTATATTCTCAACAGGTGTCTATTCATAGAATAATAGAATCATAGAATATCCCAAGTTGGAAGGGACCCACAAGGATCATTGAGTCCAACTCCTGGTATCACACAGGTCTACCCAAAAATTCAAACCATATAACTAAGAGCACAATCCAAAGGCTTCTTAAACTCCGACAGGCTTGGTGCTGTGACTGGGGAGCCTGTTCCAGTGCACAATAATCCTCTCAGTGATAACGTCTTCATGATATCCAGCCTGAACCATCTTAGGCTCTTCACCATCTTAGTAGCCCTTCTTTGGACACTCTTCAATAGTTTCACATCCTTTCTGTACTGTGGCACCCAGAACTGCACACAGTACTCGAGGTGAGGCCGCACCAGCTCTGAGTAGAGTGGAACAAATATTGTTCAGCTTTGTACACTGGACTCACCAAAGTGATCAGATCAGAGAAACACAGCTGTTGTTACAGCAGTAAGCTTATGAGAAAAAGCAAAATCATAGGGTACCTCTGTTTCTCATGCTCTGAATATGTAGGAATTGTCACAACAAGAATACCTATAGTGTGCTTCAGGAAAGTGGTGGCATCACTGTCCCGGGGGGTGGGGGGGGTGGGAAGGGGGTTCAAAGAAAGGTTGGACCTGGTGCTTAGGGCCATGGTTTAGTGGGTGACATTGATAGTAGGGTAATGGTTGACCAGATGATCTTGGAGGCCTTTTCCAACCTTAATGATTCTATGATTCTATGATTAACCCATTGCAACCATACATAAGGATTATGTTAAGCATTTTTCCTTTTAATTTTGTTGCATACTAAATTGCCCTATATCTTGAAGTAGCCAGATCTTATATATTGAAAGCATTACTTTAATGATATGAGCTTTTGATAATAGAAAGGCAAAGAGCCTTGCAAGAAAGTCAGCTTTGATGTCTTGAAATATCAAGCCTCAGCAAATAGGCAGGTTCTGAGAAGTATTATGACCTAATTTGTGTTACCTTCTGCCCAATAAACTTTGGTTCTCAGGTGCTCTGTTGTACATGCTCTGCCTGTGAAGATTTTCATAATGATTGAGCAAAATACTTTTTGTTGTACTACTTGGATACTGTGCAGAGCAATTTTTATTTTTATTTTTTTCTGGAAATTGAAATAACTTGCTAAAATCTGATGCTGAATTGGCTTATGCATGAGAGATGCAATTATATATTATTTGGAATGACAATTTACCACATTCTTCTGCAATGATTTGTGCTTTGCTTTCACTGAAAAAAACAAAAACAAAAAAAAAAAAAAAAAAACAAAAAACAAAACAAAAAAACAAAACAAAAACAAACAAACAAACAAAAATCTTTTTTTTTTTTTTTTTTTTAATATTTCAGTCTAATATCACTGAGGCTAAATATATATTTGACCGGGCTCGTTTAAGGTGAAAAGCCCCTTCAGTATTCACATGATTACTTTTGTCACTTACATACTTTTAATCTGTCTTGCAAGGATCTCATATATTAATTTTTCTTTCAGTTAAATGGCACAGGACTGATCGTGCCCTCATTACCCAAACTGTTATTTCTCCCTCTGGCCTCACAAACTGTATTAAATGATGTTTCACTGGGGGAGTCCTACAATGACATTCTGAGTAATGCCTTAAACGATGGGTCTCAAATTGGATTTAATTTACATTTAATAAGACATGTATTGTATGGCAAATTAATTATAACTGACTGTTGAATGTATTTTTGAGAATTAATACTTAAGGAATTAAAAGTATGTTTATTATATATGAGGTTGTAGAATATCAATTATATTTCTTTTCAGTAATGAAGTGGTATTTGTTTGACATAAGTTAATTATTTGGTCAGGTTTAAAAGAATAATTATCTGAGCTGTGTAAACAGGCTCTTTTAATTAAAAAAAAAAAAGAGGCTTCATGAGAAAAAAAAAAGAATTTTTAACTATCTCGTATTTTCTGAATGTTTTTCTGCTGTTAATTTTGAATTTCATCACTTCTGCAAGTGAATCCAAATTAAATAATGCCAAAATATCCTTGTAGCCATAAATTTGCATACAATCCACTATAAACACTGGATAAATTGGCTATCATATTTTCAAAGTATAGTTCTTTGCAGGGTGTAGGTTTTACATACTTTTACACTAAAGTTGAAAAAATGCCTAAGCATTTTTAGCCTAAACAGCTAAGAAGAAAATTTGATTCCAAAGTTTTGGATGTTTAGCCAATTCAACTCATATGATGTGCCACAAATACAATGCATTATTTTATGTTAGTAATCCTCTTCTCTTCTCTTCTCTTCTCTTCTCTTCTCTTCTCTTCTCTTCTCTTCTCTTCTCTTCTCTTCTCTTCTCTTCTCTTCTCTTCTCTTCTCTTCTCTTCTCTTCTCTTCTCTTCTCTTCTCTTCTCTTCTCTTCTCTTCTCTTCTCTTCTCTTCTCTTCTCTTCTCTTCTCTTCTCTTCTCTTCTCTTTTTTTTTTTTTTTTTTTTCTTTCTGCTTCGCTTTTTATTTTCTCTTTTTCTCTTCTCCCTCTCTCTCTAAAATACTCTGGCATTAACGTTCAATATTTCATAGGTGTAGAATTTCTCATCTGTCCTTTAAACCATCTCACTTTCACAAGTCTTACCAAAATCAGTTGAAATATTTCACATAGATATTTAATGAGTTTTTCAAAAAGCATTAACTAATGGCAATACAATAGACCTGATTTTTCATTGTTCCTTTGTGCAAAGTACTTTTAAATACAGGACTTTGGTAGATCTTTGCCCTCTTTGTCACAGGTGTAAGTGAGTACATGAGGAGCAAGTGAAACCAATCCCAGTGACTACATAATTTCTCCAAGTCCTCAGTTTTAGTTGCAAGGTTGATCACAGGGACTGGCGTGTTATTTTCAATTCTGTAGATTTGACAGGAAAAGGATTTTCAAAGTTTAATGCCAGGTACATTCTCAAACTGGTACATGTGTACAGTATTAAATTGACCTTTCTGTTTTGCAGTTTTGATAGTGTAGCAAGTCCACTTTCTCTTACACACTACTATAATAAGGCTATAAACAATGCAGGAGTCGAATGACCACCCAATCAAAGTATAAAATATTGAAAAGGTCAAAAGAGTGCAGCTCACTACTAAGATTAATTGAATATAAATTAGGCATTAAACTCTTGATACCTTGCTCCCTTGACTGAGTAGTAATGAGAATAGAAAATGGCAGAAAATTAATCCCTTCTCATTAAAAAGCTTGTAATGAGAATGTGGAACTTGGTAGAAATGTAACCCATTCTCATTACAGGCTTCAGGAAAACGTCTTTGTGGTCTTCTTCAGATGGCCTATCAGTGAACATTTTCTCCCTAATAAAATAGTGCAGAAAATGTGGTTACATTACATATAAGTCCCTTGCATACATCTTCTGTACTGTAAAATCATTCTAATGTGATTTAAACTTTTTAATTCATTGACACTGGAATATCTGTTGTATCTATATTTTATGTTAATGTGCACATACTGTGTCAACTGCAATTTCAGTTCTGTCTAAAACAGTTTTATACTCACATCCCATTGAATTTCAGTATAATTTGCAGATTAAGTTCCATCAGCATCTTTTGCAAAGTCTTGCAAAAGTCAGATAAATGCATAAATATATGAAAAGTCAGATAAATATACCAAGGATAATTATCCAAATATAAATGTTTATATATAAGGCAGTGAGTGGAGATTATCTGAGGGATAAATACTAGGAAAGTGTTTACACACCTATCCACAAATACACACTTTCTTGACAGGAAAAGACTCAAAGATTTCATTTCTCCACATTCAATTCTACTGTACCCACAACATATAGTTTATCACATTAAAATTCAATAAAATTTGCATGTTCCTTGACTTTGAAGTCTATGCAGGCTTTTCTCTAACAGTAGTAGATTGCAAGAGCAGGGTAGGAAAACAAACAAAGAAATAGAAAAAGCAGCCTCAAAATACTGCAAATAAACAAATTTGCATTTTGTTTTCCATGAAAAAGTTAGCAGAAAATCTAATATTTTTATGGAACTTTATAAGTTAATATTTATTTTGATTCTCAGTAACTGAACACAACAATTAAGAAAATAACCAAGTATATTTATTTTTGATATTGAAGCATACATTACAGACTAGTGTGGTTATGAAATCTAAGGAGTGAAAAAAAATCCTTTTGTGTTCAGTCAGGTTTTTTCCTACTCTGTGACTATACTAAAATGCTTTTGCCCTAGCAGAAGCGTGATCCCCACACACTGGCTATATCAATGGCAGATGATCTGGGCTGCAAATAATGAGTCGGATTTCATCTGGGTGTGCTCACAGCTCACCTCCCACACCAGGAGATGTGTTAAGTGTGGCTATTCAGGCAGCCACACAGCTCTATCTTGCATTTTACATTGCCATATTGTCAATGAAACCACAGTGCTCCTCTGGTATCCAGTAAATCCCTAATGCCATGATGAAAGGTAGTTATGAAGTGCATAGGCTATTAATGAAATAGAGAGGAAAGATTTCTATAGGGAAAGAAATTCTTAACTCACTCACTTGCATACAGACATACATACATTTGCACAATTGCATACACATTTTGCTAGAGCTATAAAAACACACATGCCAACCAGAGAGAACCAAACTGAAGATCCTTCCATGTAAGCTCCAGACCACTTTGCACAGTGTGGAATGATAGCACTCAATGTACCAAATACCCTTGACAGCTGCAGGTTGCAGAACTACCCACAGGCAACACAGGAAAAGCATCTGTAACTTAGAGCAGCAGCCTGGCCTCTCTAAATTATGCTGGCAGCAGTTTTGGCTCTTGAAACACAATCTACAACTGGGAAAGTAGAAAAAGGCTAACCTCACCTCCTTCTTCTCAACTGGTTGCACCAGTTTGTAAAGTGACCCCTACTATCAATGTAAGTGCATTTTCTTGATATCATTGGTGTGTATTTACAGCTATACTTATGCATACAAACCTTCTGCTTTTCCTCAGTACTTTTTTTCTCTCTCTGTAGGGATGGATGGATAGATTAGATACTTTTTTTTTTTTCTATTTGAAAACGGTCATGAAAATGACCAATTTTGATGCGACATTTCTCACAAAACAATTGTTAACATGTACAAGCAATCTGTTCTTCTTAATATTTTTTATACTATTTTTTTATTGAATTTTTGTGGAATTTTCTTTAGCAAAATATTTTAGGATATGCCAGGTAATTTCATGTTAGTATCTGTGGAAAACAAAAAAACAAACAAACAAACAAAAAAAACCAGACAACCCCCCCCCCACAAAAAAACAACAACAACAACAAAAACACAGACATTTAAGTGTTGCCTAGAATTGCACTTTAGATCCAAAAGGAACCTGGTATACTGCAGATTTCCCTTCACACCAAGGAACTCTGGCAGGAATACTGCCTCACAGAAGCAGAATTGTTTTTAGTGTCCCTGTGCAATCTACACAGCTAAACAACTTCTTAGAGCAGGTCATCACCACTAACACATGATCAGCCCAACAGAAGCAACAAATATACTTAGTCCTAAACCCAACTCCATGGATACTTCGGTGTCCATAAACTTCCTAATACTTTGACAGAAACACATTTTTTTTTGTAGCACATTTTCATGTCCATAGGAAATACTCACCAGCACGAAAACACTTACTATTTAGATATATCCCAACATTTCATTACACAAAGACTATTACTCTTCATGGATTTTGCTAAATGTCTATGGGATACATTTCCAAATACTCTCTCTTTCTCCCTTCCCTTCCCTTCCCTTCCCTTCCCTTCCCTTCCCTTCCCTTCCCTTCCCTTCCCTTCCCTTCCCTTCCCTTCCCTTCCCTTCCCTTCCCTTCCCTTCCCTTCCCTTCCCTTCCCTTCCCTTCCCTTCCCTTCCCTTCCCTTCCCTTCCCTTCCCTTCCCTTCCCTTCCCTTCCCTTCCCTTCCCTTCCCTTCCCATGTCCTTATCTTGTCTTTTTTTCCTTTCTTTCTTTTTCCTGAGGATTAAACAGTAGATTTCACAGCATCCTCTCTGTCATGGGCATGTGTGATTTTCTAACTACTCTCTAAATTATGCCTCTCTAGTATCATTTTTAAAATTATTTACACTTTTCTTTGCATGCACTATTTTGTTCTTCATCATATAAAACATCCGAAATCTCATCTGCTGAATCAAAATTTTCTACATCATTTAATATCAGGAGGTAACTGCCAAAAATTACTATTATCCAGATATGATCACCTGGGCAGTCATGGCCCCGGTGGGTGGGAGGGTGGAATAGCTCATTTCATTGTCGAATTTCCACATCAGTAATTACAATTCTCACATACCAGTCCTTTTCATTGCACTCTTTTCCTTATAGTGTCACATGCTGGGTTTGCTTCAAGAGGCACCTCATTTTCTTTTTCCTTCTAAATGACCATACTCTTGAGAACCTAAGGTGACAACATTTGCATGGATATTGAGGAATCATTAAAAAGTTACCTAGTCTCTGAAAGTTTAGAATTACAAATATGTCCTTCACCCATTCACTCACTTGTGCAAAATTGATTAAACATCCTTCTCTGGGATCATGTGGCCAACAGCTCCAAAAAATGACCTCGTTGTTTGAAAAGTACAGATCCATAATTCAATGCTCTTTGCAACCATAGTTCCTGACCCAACTGTGTGAAATATTGACAGCGGTAGGAGCACTCTATTGCTTTTGAGTGATTGCAAAAGCTTTAGAGACTCCTTCCAGAATCACAAATGGATTAGGTGATTCATGCTTATTTGGCTACGGTAGAAATATTTTTAAGCACATTTAAAAATCTATGACTAATAGTTGAGAAAAAAAATAATAAATAAAAAATCAGTACTGCTGTACACATGCTTCTTGAGACTAGAATCTGTTAGACATATTGTATCGGGAGTGCCCTCAATGGTATTACTACTCATAAGGGGCAACACAAAGAATACAGCGATGAAGAAGGCTTTCCAGGTATTTGCAGTTCTGCTTCTTGGGGTTGGAATGAGAAAAAAAAAAAAAAAAAAAAAAGGAAAAAAAGGAGGACCAAAAAGCATTTGTCAACAAATCACTCACGCTTTTCCTGACTTTATCCATGGTATAATTCCATCCCTCTTCAGCAAGGCATGTAAGTAAATGCATGCCTTTAATGCTTGTCCAAAATGCAGAGTCCCAAATCAAGCACAGGTATTCAATGACAATGTCTGGATCTTCACCATCACCAAGGCAAAACTTTGGCAGAGCTGAAAAACAAAACTGAAATCCATAAATATACCATGTAGATAAGTTACTCCATATGCCTCCTGTTAAGTAATATTTTAAGCAAATAAATATTACTGAATTGTTTTTCATATCAAACATTTAAATGGAATATATTGAAACCCTGGGTTTGGCACTGGCACAAACAGACATATACCACTGTATGGTGGAATAGGAATTCTTGGAACTTTCCTCTCACTTGATATCTCTTACAGATTAGTCTATGATAAGCAGACACAAAAGATGATGTTATTATATAATTAGTTATTGTGTCAGGAAACTGACCTTATAGAGAAAATGTGAACTTTTTTCTCTCTCCCGTGAGAAATGCTAAGAGTTAAGTGAACCTGACATGCCAGGGTAAGAAGCTTGACAAGAAAACAGTAGGAGTGGGTGGAGAAAAAGACAAACTACAACTATCCCACTCCTTCACTTCTGATCATCCCCCTGGTTGTTGATCAGAAAAATATCCCTACAAAGGAGAATAGATGATTACTGTACGGTTTTGAAAACAGGATATTTTATTTTGTAAGCTACCATATAATACAATAATATAGTTCACTAAAAATGAATTTTATGTCAAGTCAACCTTAAATTGTTGTTGACTATCAAAACCAAGAATTAAACATGGATTAAAGGTGGATCTTTAAGCATTTGGCAACAAAAAGCATTCACTTTTTTCAGTCTACTAATTCTTACTGAGACAGGGGCTAGTAGGATGGCATTAATCAAATATCAATATTGTTTGGCCTACTGTTTTGTTTCCCCAGTATAAAAACAGGGAAAAATGCACCACTCTTGGAAGACACTCTTTTTTCAGCAGAATAGAATGTGAAAGAAGAATGGGTTCGAAAGAAAGAGGAAAGTATTCAAATTAGAGAAATGAAACCTTGTGGATAATTTTATTTTCATCCTCTGAACCAAATTTTCCTGTTCAGAACTGAAGGAGCTGATTTGAAGGAGAACTTGGAGTGTATAAATAATCTCTAGGCTCTCTGCATTCTACATGTTGATGAAGTCCTTTCTCTATGACATTGTGGTATCATATTGTTTGTTCTCTGCCTACTTGTGGATGAAATAAAAATGGTCAGTTGTAGTCTTCACGAGGTCTGCAATGTTATCAGGAGTCAAAAATGATCTGAAATTATATACTTGTTCTTTATAAAGCTACTTCTTAATAGGCAGAAATACACAGTGGAAGAAGAATATCATTTAGGCATTCTTGCTCTATACGTTATGCAGAGTTTCAATGCACTGCCTTGCTGACTGAATTGGAAATTAATTTTGTAATTGGAGTTGCAATAAAATGGACACCCTCACAAGTATATAGTGAAAAGCCTGTTGGGCCTGCATTTTATTTTTATTTTTTAAGCTACATAGTTTTAACTCAACTTTCAAGTAATGCAGCTGCTTCAGGTACACAAAGACCATTCTCTCCAAAATACAGTTTATTTAAACCATACTGCCACTTAGGTATCTTTCATGTGTCCCTTAAAAGTAGTCTGTTGACTCCTCCTAGCCTTAGGACTAAAGCAGATGCAAGCTGGTGAGGTAGTGCAAGCCTGGATATGGAGACATCTTTGGATTTCCATCTCTCCCCCAACTATTTCATATGATCCCAGTGCATCCCAAGTACATCCCATGTTTCTTCCCTTCTGTAAGACATGGATGATAATGTTTCTTTTATCTATTTTCTCCCCTTAGGATAAGCAATGATGGGTATGTATGGCTAGATGTGGGACAAAATGTGGGATTGTGGTCCCATCTGCTCTTCCAAAAGTACAGAGCTGTCAGTGTACAATAGGCCATACAAGAATGCTAGCATGCTTTCTGCCACGTCTGAAAAAAATAATTGTTAGGATATGCTCTGAAACAGGAGTCAAACTAACACTTTTCTGTCAAAGTCTCATGAAAAACAGTCAGGTTATTGGGATAGGAGTTCAAACTTGAATATTTCCCTCATCAAGGGATATACCTATCTAAATCTCATTCAAATGTTGAGACCAGAGTTTAACTCAGAAGGTAATAACTAGCAATGATTTATCAGATTCAATTAATACAGGGTCACCTTTATAGCATTCAGTCTTAAGTACATGTCTCAGAATTTATTCAGTGATTGAACTGACACACCTGAACACCACAAAAAAAAAAAAAAAAAAAAAAAAAAAAAAAAAAAGATATATCTTGCTCCTTGTAGAAGCTCTTAACCTGTGGATCTATCAATATCAGAAGTGTTGCAAATCCTAGACCTGAATATCACTACCAACACCAGGATGGAAGTCAAATAACCATTTCAGCAAGGTTCTGGCACCACAATAACAAGCATTAATTGGAAACCAGACATTATATCTTTTTGTTAGGGCTTTTGTTAGTCCTGTTTGCACAGGATTGCTTTGTACAAAGCCATAGTAAGAATTAAGAGTCAGAGGAGTGCAATAAGAATCTGGGTGAGTTCTGCCCCCTTTGCAGTTTTGGTGCAACTCCAGAAAGGCTTAATTTAAAAATAAAAAATAAAATAAATAAAATAAAAGGCAAACATATTCAACACATTCTGTGTTATTTTTCTTTTTATACTGAGTTTATATCCAATGAATGATACAGATTTTTTATTTTTTTCCCCTTTGGTTTCTATGAATTCTGGAGTACAAAAGAGTATGAATTTGGGAGCATAAGATAAGCATTGACAGAAGAGCAAACAGTGGCATGGCTACAACATTCAAAACAATAATTTTCAGTATTGATTGACTGTTGTCCTGACTCATAGCTACTATGCTAGCTGCATACAGTATATTGCTGCCAATATTAGACTATTCCATTATTCCATATTCCTTTGAGTACCTAGCATTAATGAAACACTATACTGGGCCATTATAAAAAGAAAAGCATGCACACATATTATGAATACAGATATAGATTTTACTGAGAGGGTGAGATAATGGGTCAAATTTTGCCAGTAGCTATTGACCTCTAACAACAAAGATCAAAGAATGTGCATAACTGAGGTTGCTGAATCTCATCATAATCACAATTTAGATTGCTTATATATACATAACATTTTATATTCCTGTTTGTGGTGGTTTTACTCAGGTGTGCAGCTAAGCTCCACCACAACTGCTCTCTCACGCCCCCTTCTCAAAGGGAAAGGAGGAGAAAATAGAGTGAAAAGGGCTCACAGGTTGAGATAGGAACAGGGAAATCACTCAACAACTATCCTCGTGGTCAAAATAGACTCAGTATAGGGAGCTTAATACAATGTATTGCCTATTACCACAAGTTATAGAAGTGTGAAACAAAGAAAACAAACTAAAAACTCCTTCCTGCATCCACTCTCTTCTACATCCTCTTTCTGCATGCTGCAGGGTAATGGGTTGCAGTTTACAGCACTTCGTCTCTGGTTCTCCTTCACATTCGCTCTCAGTCCCACACTGATCCTGTGTGGGCTTCCCACAGGCAGCAGCTCCTCAAGAACTGCTCCCACATGGCTCTGTGCCATGGGGTCCATTCCCCAGGAGCAAACTGCTCCAGCACGGGTCCCTGACAGGCGGCAGCTCCCCCCAGACTCCTCGCTCCTGCATGGGCTCCTCTCCATGGGCTGCAGCTCCGGCCCGGAGCCTGCTCCTGCAGGGGCTCTCCATGGGCCGCAGCCTCCTCCAGGCCACATCCACCTGCTCCACCAGGGGCTCCTCCACCCACGGGGGGGGCTGCAGCGTGGAGATCTGCTCCATGTGGGACCCATGGGCTGCAGGGGGACAGCCTGCTCCACCAGGGGCCTCTCCACAGGCCGCAGGGGAACTGCTGCTGCATGCCTGGAGCACCTCCTGCTGTACTGACCTGGAGGGCTGCAGGGCTGCAGGGCTGCTTCTCACTCATCTTTCCCAGCTGCTGTTATGTAGCAGGTTTTTCCCTTTCTTGAATCTGTTTTCACAGCTCTGGGCAGCAGTGGGTTCCTTTGGAGCCATCTGAAATTGGCCCTTATCTAACATGGGACAGCTTCTGGATTTTTTTGACAGAGGACACCCGTGCAGCCCCCCACTATCAAAACCTTGACATGTAAACCCACTACACTGTTCCATTTTCAGCCTTCATGTTTCCACCCATAAGCAACAACAGTAGTCTAAGTGCCAACACTAATTTCTTAAATCCACAGGTCAGTTTGTAAATGCAGGACATTATTCAAAAGTGTGAAGCAAATTACAGCCCCTGTTCTTTTAACTAAGATATCAGTGTGCTTACTGGGAAAAAAAAAAAAAAAAAAAAAAAAAAAAAAAAAAGTGGACGATGTTTTCATTATCATCAAATAAAGTCGCAAAAGACAATTTAAAAGAAATAATGATATTTGCATGTTCTTAGACGGAACTGCACAACTTGTTTTAAAAAAAAAAATCTCTGATTATCCACCGGTTTGTCCAGTTCAATAGCAAACTCATGTTCTTCAAATCATAAGTCACAGTACACTGCTAGTGGTGGGTGGGCAGACCTTACTATGCAGCACACCAAGGAGGTATGAGAGACTGCATAACAAACACCACAGTCTAGTCAGTTTTCCAAAGCAGAAGAATCTCTTTGACATTAGAGAAACTAGAAAGAAATAGTATGGCAGGAATGAGTATGTTCGCTATACTTCAGAGGCAGATGGAAATCTGAAGGAACACCTTAGTGACACCGAGATACTAAAATCCTTGTAATCTAGCTAATAAAGCCATATTTACATTTGTTTAGTCTCCAAATTCTGTCTGAGTAAGATCATTAAAAAGATCTTACTTGATCTTACCTCCCTTGAAGCGTTTAACTCCAGGTTGGATGGGGCTTTGAGCAACCTGGTCTAGTGGGAGGTGTCACTGCCCATGGTGGGAGGGGGGTGGTTGTGTGAAATTACATTTACATCTTTAAGGTCCCTTCCAACCCAATCCATTCCATGACTCTATGTATGATTCTATGATGAAGTCATGAGGAGAATATATATATATTAAAAAAAAATGGTAACAAATTTATGTTTCATTTGCGTTTTATGGTGAAATCACCCTATACATTTTTGCTCACCACTTAACACCACTCTGAATCTAAACCTTCAGAAGTAAACAGAGTTCTGATTTCTGCCTCTTGCATTATCTCTTTTCTATCCTTTTATGTTTAAGGATGAATATTTTCAAGCTCTGTCTCATTCTCACAACATGAAGAGCTTTGTGAAACAGCTTTTCAAGCAACATTTCAATGATCAGAGCTCTAATGATTTCATTAACATAATGGCTGCTCACAGATTTAACTGTAACTGAGCCAACGCATTGCCATTTTAGTGATATTTAACAGAGTTCATTAACCCTGAATGTATTTATTTATCACTGCTGCACTTAAATTTTAATGCAAGAAATCCACAGGACAAGCATTTACTTGCAAATTTGGCAATTTTCATATGTAAACATTTTCAGAAGGAGTTCATATATTTCTAATATAAAAAAGCAGTCTTGAAAGAGAATTGGATAGTACTGCACATAGGTCTCTGAATGCATACTTCATAATAACATATAAACATCTAAAGAAGGTGGAGAAGACAGTAAAATTACCTTTATTTCTGGATCAAGTCTGTAGAATGAATATATAAGAATTATGCTGACTTCCACTTTATTAACAAGCAGATTTTAGTCATTCATTCACCCATTCATACATTTTATGAATATTAACAAGAGAGTTTAAATGGAAAAAGTCTTACAAAAAAAAATCATCTAGTTGTGAAAAAGGGTATCAATATCCTATGATTCAAACTGGATTTTTATTTAGAGTAAAAAACATATCAAGTGTAGTAAAGAAGACAGTTTAATGCTACTGCAGTAATTCTAAGAGAGTAGATAAGAACTTCAATTGAAGGATTTAAATGATTTCAGAGACACTTTGCATTATAAGTGCTCTCATAGGTGGCCAGCAGAAGACCTACCCCTATTCTGTAATTTTTTTCTTCTTCTTTCTTTAAATAGGAATAAACAACTACTTATTATATCAGCTTCTAGTAATTATTCCTATGCAAATATTCTCACTCAAAATCCTTAATCCTAGACGCAAGCATTCACACATGGAAGAGAGTTAAATAACAAGGGTTGCTCTGAAGCACTATTCAAAGCTCTATGTTGCTTTCTATATGTAAAGTCAAAATATGAAATATAATATTTCATTTGCTGTAACATAAAGACTAATTTTAACAATTATAAGACTTTGATGTTTTTCTACAGGCTTCTGTCAATTGTGTCTGGCAAGGAGATGGTATTTTTTTTCTAGATGGGAATCAATTAAATTAATAAGAGAAAACAAAACAAAACAAAACAAAAAAACAGGTGTCTGAAATCACAGAAATTCTGGCACACATTCTCTGGATTTTATCCTTTTGAAATGGTCCTCTGGACCTACCAGCAACCATTAGCATCCCACAGCAGCTGCTGCGTGCCAGTCTCCTTCAGCTGCTGGCTGTAAAGCAACACTTCATGATGTGCAATATCCTTGCTGAAGAAGTAAGGAACACACTAACAGAAATGTCTGTCCTTCCTTCTGTGGTAGTGTGTGCTACGTCTGTTCAATAGGTCTTGCCACCTTCTCTGCTAAGAGCAGGCCAGCTACAATGGAAGTCCACAAGACCAACACGTCAGACATACTTGGTTCTGACTTGTTCTGGCCTTCCTGTAACTTTTTGTTTATTTATTTATTTATTTATTTATTTAGCATATTTAGCTACAACAGCAATTTCTCCAATGACCAGGTGGCTATGCTTAATTTATTTCTTATCTTTTTATGCTCTAAGCATAATTTTTGTATACATAGTAACAATAAACTGCTATTCTGTTTAAAATGAAATATTCATGTTTCTAGCATAATGATATCATATAGAGAAACAGACCTGGCACGACAGCAGAGACCTTGAAAGGGAAGATACAGGATGCAGTGTAGAGGAGTGCAGACATGGAATGATAAAAGGCAGATTAAAAAAGACTAAGGTGTAAAACATGTTAGAACACACACACAAAATAGCTCTAAGTAGACCCCAGGGTGTGAAAAAAAAAGATGTCATTATGTTACTGTGGTCAATTTCAGACCCTTTCTGACAATGAAGAGGAAGGACATCATCAGCATCACTATTCTCTTGATGAAAAACCTGGGACACTGTTAACTCCTTGTAAAACCCCTCCTCAGTCTCCAGCCAGACCAAGTTGTTGACCTTAGCACTCAGAGGGGCTGAGAATCAGTGAGTATAACACTAGAAAAAGGGGCTAGGTACTAGAAAGTGCATATTACAATTTTAACTATATTAGTCATTGTTGTTAAGCCTTTTTCTCCAATAGAATCCTTTTCTTTATTTTCTCTCTCTCTCTCTCTCTCTTTTTTTCTTCTTCTTTTCATGTACTAACTAGTTCTGTACTAATAATCATTTGATTAGGCTGTTAAGATTTCAATTAGAGTAAAAATAGACTCTTAGCTTTGCAAATAAGATGTTTCCTTTTTGTCATTTCAAGATTTTGAGTGTAACAGGCTATTTGAATAATGTAAGAATAGTCATGTGGAGATCTACATCTGAACTACCTTAAGCTTCCTTTAGAGTGAATAAAACTTACTTTAGAGACAGTCAAAGTGATCAACAGGGTCATAGATGTAATTCATCTCAAAGCAAATATTTCATTTATTTCCTTTGTTTCAAGCAAACTGTAATGTGTAGTTTTGACAGAATGTATGCTAAGGACTTCTGAACTTAAAGAGGTAAGGTTCATTGTGTTTACCTGTTTACAAGTTGGAAATACTTAGCTTGGTATGTTTTTTATTATCAATTTCTTGCACCCATGTTTTGGGTGCTTTAGTTCTTACCAGATTGCTTTAGATTGCTTTAATTCTTACCAGTTTATTAGGCTCAAAATCTTCCTTGCTACTATGCTCACCTTTCCACTGCACCTTTAGTTCTTAACCTGGGACAAGCTGTCAAGTGTCCTATATCCTGTGCTGGGACAAGTATGATGCTGACACTTATAATTTCTTCTTCCTCATTCTAGGGACCATCTGGGGTAATTTTTCTATGTTTGATAATATGCTCTGCTTGTGTTCTTCAGTGGTCCATGACTCCAGTGCTTGCAGACCAGTTTCAGTGGTCTGTAAATAACAATGGCAACAACATATTTTCAGAAAAGAACAGAACAGAACAGAATTTCTCAAGATCATCGAGTCCAACCTCTGACCTAACACTAACAGTCCCCACTAAACCATATCCCTAAGCTCTACATCTAAACGTCTTTTAAAGACTTCCTTATGTATATATATATAGAGAGAGAGACAGAGAAAGAGACATACATACATATCTAGGAAGGTTTTTTTGTTTGATTGTTTTTGTTGTTGTTGTTGTTGTTGTTGTTGTTTTTTTTTTTTTTTTTCAAATAATTGTCTTTTGGATCCTTTTTATTCTTTTTTTTTTTTTTTCTCTCCATAACTCCTCAGGTAAGCAGCTGTGAAGACAAAAAGGTTGGATTAGAATGGTCAGCTACAACAAAATTAAGAACAATTCTGGACCAATAAGTAAATAAATGGAAGTTTATGAGAACCTGTAACACAGTTCAGGCACCACAGGTTTCAGGAAATAAAAAAGGTAATTTGATGGTGCCTATAATGACTCTGCATTTCATTGTAAGAGATTATATTATTTGCTTATTTCCAAAGATATATCAGCCTCAATGAGGGAGCATTCCCGCTGTATCCAGAACCAAGCAAGGCTTAAGTGATGACAACAAAAAGGTATTATATTCTTTGAGATTCTTTACTGCAGTTTTCCAGAATGATTATGTATTGGGTTTATGTGGCAAGGATTTGGTAACAGAGGGTCTGCAGGGGTGGCCTCTGTGAGCTGAACCCAGCAGCTACCCCATGTCAGATCAGAGCCAGGTCCAGATGGCTCCAAAAAAGACCCACCACTGGCCAGAGACAAGCCAATAAATTATGGTTTTTGCACCTCTGTGACTGCATATTTAAGAAAGGGAAAACAAACAAACAAACAAACAAACAACAACAAAACAACAACAACAACAACAACAAAAACACACCACTGTGCAACAGCAGCTGGGACAGAAGAGTGAGAAGCAGCCCTGCAGACCTCAAGGTCAGCGCAGAAGGAGGGCACGAGGTGCTCCAGGCTCCGGAGCAGAAGTTCCCTTGTGGCCTGTGGAGAGGCCCCTGGTGGAGCAAGCTGTCTCCCTGCAGCCCATGAGTCCCGTGGTGGAGGAGATCATGCTGCAGCCTGTGGAGGAGCGCCAGGTGGAGCAGGTGGATGTGGCCTGAAGGAGGCTGCAGCCCATGGAGAGCCCCTGCACGAGCAGGCCCCGGGCCGGAGATACAGCCTGTGGAGAGGAGCCCATGCAGGAGCAGAGGATCTGGGGGAATCATATCACAGAATCATACTATTAACTTGGTTGGAAGATCATCTAGTTCCAACCCATGTAGGATCCATGTTGGAGCAGTGTGCTCCTTAAGGATGGACCCCATGTTGTGGACCTATGTTGGAGCAGTCCTTGAAGAGCTGCTGCCTGTGGGAAGCCCCCACAGTCTAAGTTTGGGAAGGATGACATCCTGTGGGAGGGACCCCACGTGGAGCAGGGGCAGAGAGTGACTGTGAAGAAACAGAAGAGATGAAGTGTCATGGACTGACTGCAGCCCTCATTTCCTGTTCCCCTGTGCTACTCGGTGGGAGGACCTGTAAGACGGTGGATGGGGGAAGGTGCTTTTACTTTGCTTTTAGTTTCTTACTGTTCTAGTCTGCTAGTTATAGGAAATAAATTATATTAATCTCCCTTAATCTCCTTACAGTCAGTCTGTTTTTCCCATGACGGTAATTGGTGGGTGATCTCCCTGTCCTTATCTCAGCCTTTGAGCTCTTTTCATCATATCTTCTCCCCCTTTTCTTTTGAGGAGGAGGAATGAGAGAGTGATTGTGGTGGAGCTCAGCTGTCCAGGAGGATAAAACCATGACAGACTGTAAACCCAGATCTTATTTCACTTATTTTACAACATTAGTTCTAGCAACAGGACTGATTCCAATGGCACCCTGTAAGCAGATTCTGTGATTTTAAGCATGTATAAAGTCTGCTCTGAAATAAAATTCATACTACTTTACAAGCAAATATTTTTTTTATTGCGACAATGAATCACTGCAAATGTTATGTTGCTCTTCATGAATCCTACACTGTCTTCTATAAACAAGTATGAAATGGATATTCAGTGGATATATACCTAAAGGGCTTGTGCTATTGTTGAATTCCTGAAATGTTTACTTGAATTATACTTTTAGTGAATTATGAAATTCAAAACACAATTAAATTACAAATGCATACAAGTAATATTTTTAAAAGCAAATTAATACCAACAAAGATACTATAAATAAGTACACACATGATCATCTCCTTATGCCTGATCAGAACAAATATATTCTCTACACTCTGAAAAAAATAAATCTGAGGAAAATGTAAGACTAAGAAAATTAAAATAAAGTATATTGTATTACTTATTAATGCTATGTTTCCTGGGCATTTGTTTTCTTTTTTCTTTTTATTGAATGGTTAAAATATCAAATATGTATTAAACATACAAATTCAAGAGCACTATTAATATGTAAAACTTCTCCTTAAAATAAATAAATATATATATATATATATCTTAATTAAGGAAATGGTAGGTTGAATTTCAGTGGCTAGAAACACTTACCCCAGGCAGAGGATGGGTAGTTAGCCATTGACAATGTTTGTTGGAGCACTTATTTTATTACTTCAGGGTTTGAATGTGATCCCCTGCTTTGTGGCAAGCCCGGGTGTGTTAATACATACTGCAGTGATGTTAAAAGGCTTGAAACAGCGATGGTGTCAAACTATCTGTGTCACCACATTCAGAGGATTAAAGTGCAGTTACAGCTTGAAAAAAATGATTATGAAAAATACCATATTCTTACCCAGCTGACCTAATCCCCATATGCACTTGATGTGCTTACTTGACTGACTAAAACAAATGTTTTGTAATGTTAGCACTACAAAATGAAGACAGCTCTGTAGGATTGCACAGGATTTCATTCTGGCTCATATATAACTAGCAAACCCCTCAGATGAATTCCAGCTGTGGAACAATTATTACTGATGATGATGTAACAGAGAGGAAGAACAGGTTCCTAGCAGAATTCGCAAGGTAGGCAGGTAAAAAAATTATCAGGTGCATGCACACACACACACAGGCAAAACAGGCGGTCATTACAAGCCAACAGAGAATATTTATCCTAATTATTTTTGTCTTGAGTGTTGATGTCAAAAGTGATGTCTGTCAGTCAATGAGAAAAGACTTTCTCTGAGAAACAGGGAATATGTGTGCTTCATATATATGAAATTTCAAGTTAAGAATTTAAAATAGCCTAAAATTAATGTTCTGAATTTGCACCAAAATGCTAATCCCCATCACTACAGCACAGTGCATTTATGAAGTAGCTGTACCTTTATGAAATTATATGGGTGAAGTTTTGTATACCTTCTTAATTAAAGGACTTAGGCTTTTGCAGTGTGCTTAATAACTTTAGTTTCAGAATATCTTTTTTTCCTTAAAGTACAGGTTATTTAAATAATTATCTACCTACCTACCTATCTTCCTATAATCTGCAATTCTTTCTGAACATTTGTATCAAGCAAAAACACATTGCCATAATATAGACACGTATTGGAAACAGAACCATCTACTAATGTTCCCTGATTCTTGCTGCTTGGTTCATACAAGAGCCAACTACAGGGAAGTAAAGGATAAGGATGCTGTGTATGCAGCCTGCAACTATTTCTGAGACAGCTCACACTCAGTGTGGGTGCAATACAAGTCTCCATACTGTAGGTTCTGTATGTTCATTTCTGTAGGATCTCCAATTCTGATGCCTCAAAGTACTTAACACTTGTTTGTCTTTTTTGAACTGAGAATCTGAACCTTACAGGTCTGTGCCTTAAGAGAGTCTTGATACACCTCATTATCAGAAACCATGACAATTCATTATAGTAACAAACTCAAGATACATATACATATAGTCTGCTTTAAAATTCACCTCGTAGAATCGCAGAATCATAGAATGATGTGGTTGTTTTACTCAGGTGGACAGCTGAGCTCTACCACAACTGCTCTCTCTCTCCCCCTCCTCAAAGGTGTACTGGGTCTGGCTGGAATGTTAACTTTCCCGGCAGCAGCCCATACAGTGCCGTACTCTGTACTCGTAGCTGGAACAGCAGTGTTATCACACCAGTGTTGTGTCTACTGCTGAGCAGCAGTGGCACAGCATTGGGCCTTTCTCTAACCCTCCTAGGGGGTGGGCAAAAAGTGAGGAGAGAAACATCACTAGGGCAGCTGACCTAAACCAATCAAAGGGATATTCCATACCATGTGATGTCACACTCAGCAATAAAAGGTGGAAACAGGAAGAAGAGGGGAGGGGTGGGCTCTCGTTGAGAAGACGTCGGTCCTCCTCTCGAACACCAGCTGCGTGCGTTGAGGCCTTGCTTCAAGGATGTGGTCAATCATCGCTCATTTGTGGGAAGTAGAGAGAAATTTCTTTCCTCTGCACTTCCATATAGCTTTTGTTTATTTTGTTTGTTTGTTTTCCTCCCTTTTTCCCCTTTCCCTTTTATTTCCCCTTAGTTAAATTGTTTGGTTCATGGTAGTCTTTATTTAATTATTATAATTATTTCCTTTTAATTAAATTATCCTTATCTCAACCCGTGAGTTGTTCTTTGCTTTACTTCTCCCCCTCCTCATCTAAAGGAGGGGGAGTGAGAGAGCGGTTGTGGGGTTTAGCTGCCCAGCACGGTAAAACCACCACAAAAGGGAAAGGGGGATAAAATGCAATGCAAAGGGCTCAAGGGTTGAGATAAGGGCAGGGAGACACCTCATATATATAATCCTAAATATAATCCATCCAATATAAATCCTAAATATAATCCATCCCTGAATGGAGCAAGATGCAGTTCATGTGTAACGTGTGACCAAGTAGTAAAAACCCAGGGCTGAATTAATAGAATCATAGAATCATTAAGGTTGGAAAAGACCTCCATGATCATCTGGTCCAACCATCACCCTACTACCAATGTCACCAACTAAACCATGTCCCTAAGTCCAACCTTTCCCTAAACACCCCCAGGGACAGTGACTCCACCACCACTTCCCTGGGCAACCCATTCCAATGCCTGACTGCTCTTTCTGGGAAGAAATATCTCCTAATTTCCAACCTAAACCTCCCCTGGCACGATTTGAAACCATTCCCTCTAGTCCTATCACTGGTTACGTGTGAGAAAAGGCTGACCCCCAGCTCTGCACAGGTTCCTTTCAGGTAGCTGTTAAGAGCAATAAGATCTCCCCTGAGCCTCCTCTTCTCCAGACTAAACAACCCAAGTTCCCTCAGCCACTCCTCATAGGACTTGTGTTCCAGGACTTTACCAGCTTCGTAGCCTTTCTCTGGACACGTTCCACGGCCTCAATGTCCTTCTTGTCCCAAAACTGAATATGGTACTCGAGGTGTGGCCTCACTGGAACAGAATACAAGGGGATGATTTATCCAAAATCTTCTACAGTCTTGTTTAAGACATTTTCTTCACAAGATGGGGCTGCATGTTTGAAACCCGTGGGTTCAGAAGATAAATTGTCTTGAATTCTGCACATTAAAGACTGAGAGATATTGTACAAATCAAGGCATTGATTGTTGTGTGAAGCCCAAAAGAATGAATATTTCTGGCAAGCTTTGAATGCTTAGGCCCTGCTGACATCCCAGCTCATGTCCATTGTTCTCATTACAGGTGAGAGATTTTGTGACATATACTGTATATAGGAATAATGCTTAAATAATTATTCTTACAACTCCTAACTAACAGGAATACGAGGTGCTTGTCCATATCCATGGAGCATTATATTTAGAAGCACCTGTCGCAAAGCTCCAGTGATGTTGCTCATTACATCTGCATGCCCCCTAGAAAGAACTATGCCTACCTTTTCCCCATACATATACATACACGTGCAAAAACAATGCAGTAATTTTTATATTAAAGAAAGTGATTTTTTTTTTCTCTCTGAAAGAAATTCAGAAAAATATTAAAGAATCTTTAAAAACACAACAAAAATCTTCTCTGGAGGTATGCCAGATGCCTTTTCTCCATGTGGTGAAATGTTGAACATTTCATTTTAAATTCTTTACCAAAGTCCGTGGAGTTTGCTACAATATCAAAACTCAAATGGCTTAGGAAGCTAGTGAAAAATTATCCAGCTCATATGGTTAGTACGGTTCTACTGCATAACCTTGGAACAATTAAATCTGGCAAGTTGATCAGACTAGTAACAATACACCAAAACATACTGACAGATAGCAACTAAATGAACCAGAATTCAATGAAATTATAAATAACTGACAGTTTTTGTATAGTCATAAAGAGGAGGAGCAACAATAAATCACCCCTCAAAGCTTTCTTTTTAAATTTGAGACACTGTTCAGTCAATTATAATCATCTTAAATTATAAGCAATAAAATGTTTAGTGGGAAGATTTAGGGAAGCAGAATATATGAGAGAAATTAAGCAGCTAATGGGGAATTGCTCAAGTTATAATTTACTAAATATTGTTATAGGTTCCTTGTGTCGGGTTGCAATAAAAGGAAAATCTTCTTAAATTAATGTATACTGATTGATTAGCTCCTGGATAATAACTACGGTTTTATGCAATATGAACTTACTGTTTTAAGCTGGATGCCCGAGATTCAACACTCACAATCTAACAGTACCTGCTACTGTATCCTGAAAGTAGACAGTCACACTTGAATATTGGCCTGTTGATCTGCTCTTGTGGTTCAATAACGAATGCCATTTGTTACTTCATTCTGATCAGTCCTCGCTTTTCTGAGAAATTTGCTAAAAAGGAAAAGGATAAAAAATTAAAACTGGGCTGCATGAAGATTGTTATAAATACTGCTCAGGAGTACAGACAAGTAAAGTAGGTAGTTATTTATCCGAGTGGCACATATTTACTTGAGGACATTGGACACTTCAATAATGCATACCACCTCAAGCTAGGAAAGTGCGACTAAAGGCAGGACTGCAAATGTTGCTGTATAAGCCTTTTCTTCCTTTCTTCAATCCTTCATTTGTAGTGAAAAAGGGAGTAGAGAAGAAATAACATTCTTGTTGTGTTACATTTGATGTTTTGGGTTTGCTTCTAATGTTTATCTTTAAAGAGGCCTTATGTGGTTGTTGCTCTAAGAATAAATAAAAAATAAATAAAAGTAAAAATATCAAATAAAAAAAAAAATCTAATACTCCACATGTTTTCAAAGGTGTTTTAGTTTTTTTTTGTTTTGTGAAAAGCCTTGGCAGATTTTTATAACTAGCTATGAATAAACAGCTTGAGAGAAAGTCAAATATGCACACCAGATTCAAAGAGAATCCAGACCAAGACTTACTTAATAGCTGATATATTAACTTTGCTTTTTGAGGGAATCCACTTTCCTCTTCATTATCCTTCCAGAGTATGGAAGAGAAAGAACCCTGGAGAAAATATTTTAAAAATAAAGCTGATGACTATTATATCTGTGTATTTTTAATAATAAAATTATACGAGATAAAAACTGGAGTAACTCCATTAAATCTAACAGGGCTATGTATTTGATTTACAGTCTTTTCAGATTGTTCACATTGTTGCTGTGATATGTGGCACTTCCAGGAAGAGCAGTACTGCACCAGGAAGCTCGATTAGGCCCCAGTGTTACAGCATCACCTTTAGAGGAACTGGGCACATAAAGTAATGGCTGTGTGTTTCAGTAAGTGGTTGCAGTTTTAGCCAGTGACCACCTAGAAGTTTTCACTTAGGATATATCAAATTTCATTTGTGAATTCCTGAACTTTTTAGAAAGAGTTAAAAAATAACTTAAAAATGGATAATGGATTTCTTATTATATGCAGTGCTCCCAATGAAACAGAAAATTAATGCCAGAATAAGAGTCAGAGCTGAACTCCTCCAAATGCACATCTGATGAGATTTAACCAGCAGGTTGAACTGTAGCTTTTAGTTAAAAATGTATAAAGCTACATTTTGACATCCAAATAGCTCAATGAATGGAAGAATGTCATATGGTGCATTAGTATTTCTCCATATAGTTTGGACATTTCAGATCAAAGTAAGAAAATATCACCTAGGGCAGTGACTGGCCCTTTATTCTATGTGTTGGCAGATCTCTTTAACTAATTGAGTCTAGCTCTACTCTTTTTGGAATAGAGTTGGAACATAATGGTGCTGAGAAAGCACCCATAACCAATGGGTTGTGCCAATACATGCTTTGGAACAGTGACAGACAGAGAAATCTACGTGATTTTAGAAAAATACTCAGTAGGCATGATATGAAAGTCATCCTGCTCTCTGCATCAGCACTCTCCCCTGGGCTGCTGAGGGAAAGTGCAGTTCTTCAAGCATCACTTTTTACTTTTCCAGGCAAAGGATAGAGCTATCTTCTCACATTTCTAAGTGCAGGAAGTGTTGATACTGTTGGGCAAAAGAAGGCCTTTTAACCTCCTTACCACTCTTTGAGGTACCTTCAATAATCAGACCAGTGTATTTAGAAGGAAAGTTCTTCTTTCTTTACTCTGTACTTTCCTATACTGTTACAATTTACTAAATGCTCCCCAGGGGTCAACTTCATGTAGCAGTGCTGTGCATTATGCAGTAACTACCATCATAGCACTTATACCAGCACTAGAGGGAATTACACCTGTAACATTCTCTTTGATTTTACACAGTGAACAGAACAGTGTTCTCTGCATTGCCTCCACCTTTACAGTATAAAGCACTAGAATGACTCACTGCCCTACTTCAGATTCAAAAGAAGGCAGATTTTCCCTTGCTGTTATAAATATATAAATAAATAAATAAATAAATAAATAAATAAATAAATAAATAAATGTTTCTATGCATCTTCTGTTCCAGCTGTAAAGATGTGGCAAGCAATGTAAATTGAGTATTCTTGGCAGTTAACTTCTTCCTAATATTTATGGGTCAGATTGTCAGACATGAACAGCAGGGTCAGCCAACTTCTTTTCTACAGTAAGTGACATACTTTTCTACTTGTAAAGATCTAAGTGATTTTGTGCTCTGGTCACCTTATCCCCGTGTTTTTCTGTTTAATCTAAGAGAGGCAAAAAGAAGGATCCCTTGATCTTAGCATTAGAATAATCACTTTGCCAAAACTCTCCTCTGTTGCTAAAACTCGGTATCATAGATTTAAGGAGTGAATCAATGACTTCACAGAAAACAATATTTTCCATCAGGATTTATTCTAATTTTTCATAGATTCGTATATCCATATTCCATCCTATGATTTGTCATCTCATTAAATGATTATATGAGTATAGATTAAAGTTAATTTAATTCTCTTGAACTCTTACTTGTATAACAATGAGGGAAACTATGGAAACCTTATGGGGATATTGGCTGTCTAGGCATAGACATCCAGTGTCTAGAATATCCTGATTTATCTTCATCTACACTCTAAATAGGTGTAGGCTTATGTCAAGATCTGTTGTGCATTTTTCAATCCTATGCAAACACCTGAGATACTCTAGGGAATATCAGTGGACACCTTTAGCATAGACAGTTAGCTGAGCACTGTGAAAGATTCAACTAGAATCAGCAAATCATAGCTTAGAGATGTTACTTTCATAACCTCTGTACCAAAAATGCAGCAATAAGGATGAAGTTCAAGTATCTTCTGGTTCATCTCTTAAAATACAGCTTGCATAATAAGAAAAAAAAAAAAAAAAAAAGAAAAAAAAAAGAAAAAAAAAGAAAAGAAAACTGCTACTTAAGCTATGTCCTGGTATTGGAGAATTATGGTGGACAGAAAATATTTTCACACTTCCAAATGCTGTATTAACTAAACAACTAAACTGTCTTGTTGTCTTCTGCAGTATCAGGTGAAGAGGATGGGAGGAAGCAGTTTCAATAGTTATACCTAGAATTATAGAATAGTTGTAGAACTATATAGAACTATAGAATGGTTACATGTATACCTAAAACTATATAATAGTTCTACCACACCACTGGGGTCTCGGCTGGTTACAGCACTAGCAGTCATTTCTGACCTGTTTCCAGTCAAGGATTTCGGCTGTTGCAGCATTTGTAGGTTGGTACAACCCCTAGTCTACCCTTGCAGTTCAGAAAATAGGAGTGAAACCTGCCTTGCTCAAGAATCACTCTGTCTTTGGAGCCATATTTTATCTCTTTAAAAGAGCTAACCACAGAAATTCAGAGCTCTCCATGAACTTCATTTAAACTTTGAAAACTGAAAACCATTTAATTAGTCAACTCACCTATATGTAATACATATTCTGAATGGAATGGAAAGAGCTACTCAAGGCTGATGTTAGATTCTACCTCTACCTTTGTATGCCTTGTCTTTAACTGGTATGTACTGCAGTTTTCAGAATAATTGTGACATTTTATTTGTGTAATATACAGGAAAAAAAAAATTCAACAGAGGGACTGATCCAGTTTCTATTCAGATCAATGGACATTCTAACATTCTTCTGAAATTATATCAAGCCCTTAATAAGTAAAAATTTACTTTACATAAATAAAATGTAGAATGGTACTATGACACAGGAGGAGGTAAAAATAGTCTTCTACTTTGAAATGCCTGTGTGCAGGTTCTCTCCATTTCCAACAGACACATTAGCTTCACATTTAATTTTGTACTTAATGCCAAAATGTGATTAAAAAAAAAAAAAAACACACCTCATTATGCTGAGCTGTACTTGCATAATTATTCTTCAGGCTTCACTTAATTATATGCCCCACCATGTGTTACTTTTCAGCATCCTAAGTGGTACCACCTTACTGCTAGGAATATTAAACAATGAAAGGCAACACTCCTTTGTTTGGTTACACAGCATGCTGTGTCTGAATTCAGTCTCTTCTCACAGGTCCCCCCTCCCAGCTTCTGAATTATATCCTTTACAAGTTTTTCAAAGAAGGGCACTAGTCATGCTTGCTCTGCAATGTTAGGGCTGCTTGAGGCTTTTAGTGTTTCCAAGAATTGTCCCCATTAGTCAAAATGAAATAATAATAATAATAAAAAAAAAAATGAAAGAGAAGGTTAAAAAAAAAAAAAAGAAAAAAAAAAAAAAAAAAAAAAAAAGAAAAAGAAACTACAGAGATTCTGAAGTTTTATTTTAGGACTTTTTTTTTTTTTTTCTTACCGTGCCAAGATCACACACCAACAATTGAGATGAGGACAGAAGCACTGGAAAAGCTATTTATCCACAAATGGTATTTCTTAGATACCTAAGAAATATTATTAGTAAGTATTTCCTGAAAAGAACTGGGATGCTTAAGAATCGGTGAAGAAAAACAGGCAGTGACTAAAAAGAAACTGAAGATTTTGCTCCAATCCAATTGGATGAGAGTTCTGATCATGTTTTGTATGTCTCATCATACACAAACACACACACACACAAAAATAAATAAATGGGGGGGACATCCTGACCTCTTTTGTGTCAAACACAGAGATAGACTAACCAACATGGAAATTATATTTTTTATATAAACAGTTTTTTCCCTTCCCTTCCCTTCCCTTCCCTTCCCTTCCCTTCCCTTCCCTTCCCTTCCCTTCCCTTCCCTTCCCTTCCCTTCCCTTCCCTTCCCTTCCCTTCCCTTCCCTTCCCTTCCCTTCCCTTCCCTTCCCTTCCCTTCCCTTCCCTTCCCTTCCCTTCCCTTCCCTTCCCTTCCCTTCCCATCCCTTTTTTACTTGCCCTTCTTTATAAAATAGAAGGTATTTTGAGCAAGTTTGCTGATGACACCAAACTTGGAGGAGCTGTGGACTCGAATGAGGGTGGAAAGGCCTTGCAGAGGGATCTGGATAGGTTGGAGAGCTGGGCGATCACCAACCGCATGAAGTTCAATAAGAGCAAGTGCCTGGTCCTGCACCTGGGACGGGGAAACCCTGGCTGCACGTACAGACTGGGTGATGAGACGCTGGAGAGCAGCCTAGAAGAGAGGGATCTGGGGGTCGTGGTAGACAGCAAGTCGAATATGAGCCAGCAGTGTGCCCTGGCAGCCAGGAGGGCCAACCGTGTCCTGGGGTGCATCAAGCACAGCATCGCTAGTAGGTCAAGGGAGGTGACTGTCCCGCTCTACTCTGCGCTGGTGCGGCCTCACCTCGAGTACTGTGTGCAGTTCTGGGCACCACAGTATAAAAAGGACATGAAACTGTTGGAGAGTGTCCAGAGGAGGGCTACGAAGATGGTGAAAGGCCTGGAGGGGAAGACGTACGAAGAACGGCTGAGGTCACTGGGCCTGTTCAGCCTGGAGAAGAGGAGGCTGAGGGGAGACCTCATCACAGTCTACAACTTCCTCGTAAGGGGGTGTCGAGAGGCAGGAGACCTTTTCTCCGTTAACACCAGTGACAGGACCCGCGGGAACGGGGTTAAGCTGAGGCAGGGGAAATTTAGGCTTGACATCAGGAGGGGGTTCTTCACAGAGAGGGTGGTTGCACACTGGAACAGGCTCCCCAGGGAAGTGGTCACTGCACCGAGCCTGTCTGAATTTAAGAAGAGATTGGACTGTGCACTTAGTCACATGGTCTGAACTTTTGGGTAGACCTGTGTGGTGTCAAGAGTTGGACTTGATGATCCTTAAGGGTCCCTTCCAACTCAGGATATTCTATGATTCTATGATTCTATAAAAATATTGAAAAGTACCGGCCCTAAAATGGAGCCTTGAGGGACCCCACTGGTGACCGCCCGCCAGCCTGACGCAGCCCCATTTACCATAACCCTTTGGGCCCTGCCCGTTAGCCAATTGCTCACCCATCGTATGATGTTTTTATTTATCTGTATGGTGGACATTTTGTCCAGTAGGATCCTATGGGAAACCGTGTCAAAAGCCTTGCTGAAGTCCAAAAAAATCACATCAGCTGGTTTCCCTTGGTCCACCATATGGGTGATCTTATCATAAAAGGAAATCAGGTTAGTTAGGCAGGACCTACCCTTCACAAACCCATGCTGGCTGGGACCAATGACTGCTTTGTCCCCCAGGTGCGCCTCAATAAGTTCGAGAACCATCTTCTCCATGATTTTACCAGGCACTGACGTGAGACTGACAGGCCTGTAATTGCTAGGGTCTTCTTTCTGACCCTTCTTGAAAATCGGCACAGCATTTGCCAGCTTCCAGTCTACCGGGACCTCTCCAAATTCCCAGGATCGTTGAAAAATAATTGAGAGAGGTTCCGCGATGACGTCCGCCAGCTCTTTCAGCACCCGGGGATGAATCCCATCTGGACCCATGGACTTGTAGGGATCCAGGTGGAGTAGGAAATCCCGCACACGTTCAGGGTCGGTTGGGAGTTTGTCATCCCCACCGTCCCGGTCCTCCAGCTCAGAGCACCCTGGGTCCCGAAGCCCATCATCAGCATTGAAGACAGAGGCAAAGAAGGCGTTAAGCGTCTCTGCTTTGCCTATGTCATTGTCTGTGAGGAGACCTTCCCTATCAAGGAGCGGCCCTATGTATTCTTTAGTTCTCCTTTTTCCATTCACATATCTAAAAAAAACCTTTTTATTTTCTCTCACAGTCACAGCCAGCTTCAACTCTAGGTGTGCTTTGGCCACACGAACTTTCTCCCTACAAACATGAACAGCATCCCTGTATTCTTTCCATGACACCTGGCCCTCCCAGTAGCGAAACACTCTCTGTTTCCGCCTAATCTCCATTAGAATGTTCCTGGTCAGCCACGCCGGCCTCCTGCCCCGCCTGCCTGACTTGTGATATTTAGGAATTGCCTGATCTTGTGCTTCTAGGAGGCATTGCCTAAAGAATGGCTAGCACTGGTGGACATCGAGGCCTTCAAGAGCAGTTTCCCAGGGGACCTTGCTGACTAGTTCCCTGAGCAGCCTGAAGTCTGCTTTCCCCATATCTAGGGATGAGGTTTTGGTGGCACTTTTCCTTCTGTCACCGTAAATTTTGAACTCAACCACTTCATGGTCGCTATGACCGAGGCGGCCACCAATCACCACATCTCCCACCAGACCCTCTCTGTTTTCTAGCAACAGGTCTAGGAGGGCACCTTTCCTAGTTGGCTCCGTTAGCACCTGCACCAAGAAGTTATCATCTAGGTGCTTCATGAACCTCCTGGACTTGCTCGTGTCAGCCGTGTGGCACTCCCAGTTAACATCTGGCAAGTTGAAGTCCCCCATAAGGACAAGGGGAGTTAATCTCGAGGCCTCTCTTAGTTCTGTAAAGAATAATTTATTGGTGCTATCGTCCTGGCCAGGCGGTCTGTAATAGACTCCCACAACGACATCCCCTTTATTCGTTCGTCCCTTGATCCTTACCCAGAGGCTCTCAACTTTGCCATCGCCGACCTGAAGTTCCCCACAGTCCAGCCCCTGCTTCACATACATCGCCACCCCACCACCTCGCCTACCCTGCCTGTCCCTCCTGAAGAGCCTGTAACCATCTATCGCAACACCCCAGTCACAGGACTCATCCCACCAGGTTTCACTTATGCCGATGATGTCGTAGTTGCGGGACTGGGCCAGGACTTCTAGCTCATCCATTTTATTCCTCATACTGCGTGCGTTCGTGTAGAAGCACTTCAGGTGCGTCTCCTTACACTCAGCACCTTGTGGATCTGACCGAAGGACCTCCCTGGCACACAGCCCCTCTGATTCTAGTGTACCATCCCTTAGGTCTTCACCGGTGTGCCTGGTTTTAGCCCCTTCCCCCTTCAACTCTAGTTTAAAGCCCTATCTATCAGCCCTGCCAACTCCTGACCAAAGATCCTTACCCCTCTCCGAGAGAGGCGCATCCCATCCGGTGCCATCAGGCCCGGTGTAGCATAGACCTTCCCTTGATCAAAGAACCCAAAGTTCTGCCGGTCACACCAGTCTCGAAGCCACAAGTTTATGTGAACAGCACGCCTTTCAGCTTCGATCCCCCCTATCGGAAGGACAGAGGCAAACACAACCTGCGCCCCTGATCCTCTAAGTAGTCGCCCCAAATCCCTAAAGTCTCTTTTGATCGCCTTCGGACTTCTCGTTACTACTTCATCACTACCAGCCTGAAAGACCAGTAGCGGGTAGTAGTCAGTGGGCCGTACCAGGCGCTTGACTTTCTTGGCAAAGTCTCTCACCCAAGCCCCAGGGAGGCAACAGACTTCTCTGCAGGTTGGGTCCGGTCGGCATATCGGTCCCTCTGTCCCTTTCAGAAGGGAGCCCCCCATAACAATAGCCCTTCTTTCTTTTTTGAAGGATGATGTGACAATGCGACGTGTAGGTCGCCTTGTCTTAGGCGCCCCCTCCAACTGGGACGGGTTTTTATCTACTTTGTCATTCAGATTGTCTTGTTCTAGTCCTTCATATCGATTATTTAAGGGTAGATGAGAAGGTGAGGTGGGCAGAGAGAGGGCTCGCCTACCACCCCGAATAGGCACCTGCCTCCATTCCCCCCCTTGATCTAGGTCTCCTCCCGCTGCCTGGCAGGAAGAGGGAAACTCCATCTTCTGCATAACAGGAGACGCCTGTGCTGTGGCAGGCTCGTGAGCCTGCCTCAGAGAGGGTAGAGTGCACCTCCACCAGTCAATTTCCCTCTCTGATTCCCTGATGCTCCTGAGCCTGTTCACCTCCTCCCGGAGCTCCGCTACCTGGCAGAGCAGTTCTTCAACCTGGGCACACCTCCCACAGGCATACCCACCACTGCTGTCGGAGACCGACAGAAGGCTGGGGCACACTCTGCAGCCCAGGACCTGGACGGCTGCGTGTTTCCCCGAGCCCTCCGTCTGAGTAGCCACACTGGTGACCGTGGCTGGAGATGCCGCACGAGATGCGGAGGCCACGGTTTTCTGCCTGGTTGATACCATGGTCAGGTTCTACACAAGCAGGTTACTAGCACCGAAGGGAGAGGCAGCTGCAACAGAGCAACGATGGGCCCCCCACTCGCCCTGCCCGCGCAAACTGCCGCGCAAACTGCCACGCCACGCCCTTCGATGCGCCACGCCCTGTTTGCCCGTCCGGTTCGCCGCGCTCCTGGTCGCTCGTGCTCCCTAGGGGCAACTTTTAATGGTTTAACCAAATAAAAGTTCACTTTGTTTTATTTTATTTTATGGCTTATTTTGTATATCAATATTCCAAATTATATTCTTAAAACAAAACCCCTTAAATAAAAGAGAGAAAAAAAAAAAAATAAAAAAAAAATAAGCAACATATTGCTTTTTTTTTTTAACACATTAAGTTTTACTGATAAATAATCTTGTAAAACAAAGCAATCTATCAATTGTTTCCAATCAACAAATCCTAACATTTAATCACAAATATATTCACACTTCAATATGGATCGACTTCTGTCTTTAAGCTTGTAATTAATAAGTGTGTTGTCAAAATGCAGAATCATGAATCAAGACTTTTCCTGTGCAGAAGATGATGGATTCTTGTACTTAACCAATCAAAAATTTATTTACTTTTTAAAGGAGACGTCTTTCATGTCTTTTAAAAGTAGGATTAAGCAATCAGAATGCAGGCTTTTTTACCATTTTAAATCTCATTTTGAATGCTATAGAAAGTGAATAATTAATAAATAATTACTGAAAAAGGCACTTTTCCTCTAGGTTGTGGACTTCCACAGGTATTACCTAATACAATGGATTTATTACTGTAAGTGCTATGGGTCAAAATTTGTCACCCTTATTCACATTTTTTTTTTCCAATGATGTATTTTCCTTCCCAGAATGAAGATGCATGCAGAAATGGTGGAAACTATTCTTACTGATTCACTGAATAGGAAGGAAAATAAAATGTAAAGGCTGGAAAAGCTGAGGAGAAAAAAAAATGACTGTTTCTCAGGTGAATATGTTGAAGTTTAGAAGTTTAGAAGTTTAGAAGTTTCTTTTTAACAGAGCTCATATGGAAACTAAGCTCTGATGGACTTCTGCCTGCCTGCTAGGTTTACAACCAAAACTTTCCCAGTTTTCAATCATTTTTGAAGCTTTCAGTCCCCTTTGACTTCTTGGTCCTGCATCGTGAAGATACCTTGACAGTCATCAAGCCTACTAGAAAGCTAGTGTGGGTGAATGTGGAAACATAATGCCCAGAGTCAAAGGCTAAGAGTCTAACTTTTTCTATCCCAAGAAAATAGTTCCTTTCACAAGCTGAAACTGCTGTGGTAGCTCTTTCACTGAGCTACATAAATATCTGAACTGGATAAGAAGAGATACCTTTACTTAAAATGATGAAAGTAGATTTATTTACTAAATATTATTATTAATAATCATGATTATTATCACTAGTAATATTCATATTTTGGTGTATAGATAGCTGAAGCTGTCACAGTGGTTTTCAACATCTCCTCTAGAAAGTTTTCCAATGCGTTGAAAGGACATTATAGTATAGATTGTGCATTGTCATTGGCTTACCTCAAAAGGATGTAAAATATCCATTGCTGACAAAATCAGCCTGCTGTATTTTGGAATTCTTGTATGTGTTGTCATCATCAGCACCATGAAAGATTAGTTTTATGAAGTCAGAGGGCTCTCCATTTTCAAGCTAGGTGTACTTTACTGCGTGGTTTTGTGAGTGATGCTTTTCTTTGTTTGCTTGTTGTTTTTAATATGAAATAGCATAAAGGCATTTGGCAAGTAGCTGAAAGGAATTGAATTCTTCAAATTAAAACTTTTCTAAATATTTTATGCTTTTCTGGATGAATAACTGCAAATACTATCCAGTGATGTTGTCCTGACCATAGACAATGACGTTACCTTTCATAATGTGTCTCTTCTGCAAGCTGAACAGACTCTCCCAGTTTCCCAGCATTATAGGAAAAGATACAAGAAAACTCCCCATCTTCAGCTGTTTCTTACCATCTCCTTTTTAAACAACTGTCCACAAGAAGGCAAGTATGGATTAAAAACACAACCCCCAAAAATCTATAAACGACACCTGTTTCATAATTGGATTTTGACATGGACTTGGATTTTTAGGAACTGCAACTGTTATGATTTGTAAAAACTCCTATGTCTACGACAGTTAAATTTTGTACAAATTATGTGCACCCGTAAGGCTTAACTGACAGGCAATTAGAAATGACAAGCTAACAAAAATGGCCACAAAGTAGTGTAGTTCATAAAGACTTATTTGAAAAAGTAGATTTTGTTTTAAACACAAAGAAACAGATAGTGCCTCTCACAGTCACACAAATCATGAGTGCTATCACACAATAGCAGTAAGAGTATTTTCAAGTGCTAAATAAGAAACTTGTCTTGCAAGAAAGGATTTTTCCCCCACCAAGACCACCCTGTACCACAATTCATTGTAAAAATTCAACCTAAAAATAACACAACATTCCTTATGTTTTTGTTTGTTTGTTTGTTTGTTTGTTTTGTTTTACATTATTTCAATATGCGGTTGCATCCAATATGCCTGTGACAGCTAATGTAAGGAAAAAAAGAAAAGAAACTAAATAGAAGTAAAAAATAACATCTCCAGTAAATATTCCTGTATTACTCCATTAAGAAAATGAAGAAAGTTCTTTTGTGAAATTTTTCTTCATCAAACTGACATGTCTTAAGAAATCTGATCTGGTGGCCAGTCATTAGCAGGGTTCTTCAGGGCTCCATTTTAGGACCTGTTCTCTTCTATGTTTTCATAAATGATTTGGATGTAGAACTCCAATGCATGCTGAGGTTGCAGATGATAACAGCATTTGTCACAGGCATAAAGGAGGATCTGTTGACTCCCTTGTGGATGGAAAAAAGCTTTCTCTTTGTGAAGAGTGATCTTAACAAATTGGAAAACTGGACAAGCACATACTGCATAAAATTTAGTAAGGGCAAGTGCCGGATTCTGCACCTGGAACAGGACAATCCTGGATACACATTGGAGACAAGTGGTTGGGAAGCAGCCCTGTGGAAAGGGATCTGGTGGTTTTGGTTGATGGCAAGCTGAATACAAGTCAACTGTGTGCCCTGACAGCCAAAAGGGTTGCACCACACACTGCATTGCTAGCCAGATGAGGGAAGTGATTGTTCTCTGCTTTATGCTGGTGCAACCTCACCTTGAGTACTACCTGCTGTTTTGGGTGCATGGGTCCAATGAAGTGTAACAAAAATAGTGAGAGCTGTAGAGGGGTAGATGTATGAGGAGTGGCTGAAGTTACTTAGTTTGTTCAGCCTAGAGAAGAGAAAACTGAGGGGAGGTCTCATGGCAGCCAACAGATTCCTCACAAAGAGAGTGGCAGGGTAGGCACTGATCTCTGCTCTCTGGTGACCAGTGATAGGGCATGAGGGAATGTCATGAAACTGTGTCAGGAGAGCTTCAGACTGGATATAAGAAAAAGGTTCTTTACTGAGAGGGTAGTTGGGCACTGGAACAGGCTCTCCAGGGAAATGTTCACAACATCAAACCTGCTGGAGTTCAAGAAGTATTTGGACAACACTCTTAGACATATCATTTGTTTTCTGTGTAGGCAGGAGTTTTTCTCGATAATCCTTATACGTCCCTTACAACTCATTCTATAATTCTATGAATCAAGTAGATTTGGGGACTACCTCCACAATAAATAAATAAATAAATAAATAAATCTTTCATTCTTTTCTATACATAGAGTGTGATTGGATTTAGCATGTTTAAAGGTCAGGAATGAAGTTCCTTATCTGACCAGCCCAATAGCTATTTATAACAGCCCTTTTTTTTTTTTTTTTTTTTTTTTTGAAACTTTTTAGCATGTCCTCTCACTAACTGCATACCAGCTTAGTCAACACAACTCAGCTACTGTCCTGATCTCCAGTCTGCCCATCTTCCAAGAAACCTCCTCAACTATTGCTATATTTTGCAACAACACTTTCAGAGAGTCAAAGGTGCTGAAAAAGGGGAAATCAAACTGAAATTTCAGTTAGAAAGTTGAAGTTAGAAAAGCTGAAATCAATATCCATTTTTCAGTCAATATAAAATCCTACAACAGAATTTCCTCATCTTACTTTTTTGTCTTGCTAAAAAGCTCTGACTATATGATTTAGGAACTATAAAATCTCACAAGTTTTTTTTAAACTGACTTGGGACAGATTTATGAATTTATCATAAAGGTACGTCAAAACTATTCTTGGTAAGAACCAACTGGTGTGGGAAGAAGTCAAGAAAATAATAGAAAAAAAGAAAAAAAAAAAAAAAAAAAAAAGAGAAACCAAAAAAAAAAACAAAAACAAACCACAAAATAAAACAAACAAAAATCCATAAGAGATCCATAACAAGAGAATTACAGCATAATTTTTTTTTTTACATTAGATGCCGAGCTTCATGTTTTCCATAAACTTAAGGTACATAGTGTGCTAAAAATAGTTTTTTGTTTGTTTGTTTGTTTCCTTTTTTTTCCTTCCTTTTCTCTAATAAGAGAGAGAGAAAGAGAGAGATGGGGAAAAAAAAAATTGGATTGATGCCCAAAGTCCCATTTTAAGGTTTGAGTTTTTATCCCAGCTGCCTAATGGCTGAGAGAGACAATGGAAGAGAGAGAGCTATAAAATGTTCAATATAGATAAAAAATCTACTGAAAGAGTACTGTTAAAGTCACAAAATCAAAGAGACAACAAAACAAGGATTAAACTTGCCTCCCTTCATATGCAACATCATGCAGTCTTTAAATACATTGTGATGTGGGGGATTTACCTAAACTTTCCCCCACATCATTCAGGGTATATGAAGAATGGAACTGAAGTAATGAACAGGTCTTTAATGTTTTGGTTACTTTTATTGTGTCCCTAGGCCTCATGCACACTATACAAACCCTGAGCTGAAGGTGGAATTATTCATTTCTTTATGGGCTTCCCTACAGTGCATATTACATGAAGCTCTGTGAGTTTCAGGAAAGTTAATTTATCTCAAAAAAAAAAAAAAATCTTGCTGAAGTGACAAGATAATATATCCCTCTTTACAGATAGACAAAAGAGGTTCTCAAACAACAGTCAACTTTGAGCTACCTCAACCCCAAGTTGTGCTTTTTTTGTTGTTTGTTTGTTTGTTTTTCATCATGTTTCATAATAATTTGAACCTTCAAATACATCACCATTCACTTTAATTGCAGCTGTGACTGCTTACTGCTTTTTCATCTCAGTCCCCAGGATCTCAAGGTGGCACTGAGGAATGAGAAGCACAGAGTTACTTACTATCTGTGAAACATTTGGTGTGAGGGAAGGTGCAACATCACACAGGAACTCTGGTAGTCAGTTGGACTCTGCTTCTCTAAGCCACAGCTTAGCTACTCTGAAGGAAGGCCATCTTTTGTCTTCCAACCTTTGTAAGAAATAAGGTAGAAGCATTTTTGTCTATTGATTGAAATATAAGATCAGGTTAAAAATAGGTGTTCACCTCAAGTAGAGCTTGCTCATAATTGTGTGTCAATTAAAGGAGTGAATTAAGATAATGGATAAACTTCATTATAATGTTTTCTAAATTTCAACCCTTTCACTGATGTTTCACCTCTTTCTCTTCTCTTGATTTTCTCTTATTCCTCCAGATTCTAATCAGGTATTTTGTTTTGTTTTGTCTTGTCTTGTTTTGTTTTGTTTTGTTGTGTATGTGCAGTTGCTCCCCCTGCATGTTTGCTCACTCTGTGTATGTGCACTAAATGTACTTAGTCAGCATTCAAGACTGTAAGAGGTTTAGGCATGATCAGTGAACACAGGCTGAGTATATGCAACATGTAATTTTTTCAGACCTTTCAATATGTCCAAATATGCATGAATTGTCACAAGAATGACAAAGGTACAATGTCCAAATACAAATTATAACTCTATGAAATATCATGTCCCTGACCAGAGTGACAGTGTGAACCTTTCAAATAAAATATTTTAAAGCTAAAATAGTACTTATCTCTAATCTCTTATCTCTCTTATCTCTTCCTCTACTGTTGGTCTTATAGGTAGGTGATTTAGATTTGAATAAAAGCATTAAAAAAAAAAAAAATCAAAAACAAACAAACAAACAAAACAAAAACAAAAACAAAAACAAACAAAAAAAACCACCATCTCAAATCCTGAAAGATATAACCAGTACAAACACATTACAGACCAAATACATAGTTTCAAAAATTACAAATTTACAAACTAGGAGCATGATGGAGTATACTATTTGTGTTTATGCAAAACAGTAACCAGAATAAGCAATCTTTTTCAAGTAACATAAAGGATCATTTGGCAAATATTTTCCAGATTGCTAAGTGTCCCAAGTACTAGTAGTTTCAAAAGGTTATCCCCTTATACCTCTTCGTTATGATTAAGCTACCAGATGCATTACTGTTTCTGGGAACCCACAACCACTTCAAGTGTATGTATACCAGAAAGTAGTTGATATGGCAATACTTAAAATATAAAGCTTTGTCTAACTTGACTCTTGAATCTTCAAAGATTACAAACACTCTGAACATAGCCAAAGATTTCATTGTCTCAATAACTGCAATTTTGTGCTCATGTTATTGCCTTAGACTGAATAGATACAAAACTGTGTAAGAAGTCCCACTGATACTGTCAGGTTTGAAAGTTAAACTTCCACACATTTTTTTTTTTTTTCTGAATTATAAAAAGTAATCAGTTTTGAGCTATGTTGCTACTAGCTCTGTTAAACTTGTAAATACATTATAAATCAAGCTTGTTCATAAATTTCCTACATAATTTAATTAACTATTGCATTGACAGTGATTTTGTTGCAAAGAAGCAACATGATATGTAGGAAGAGGCTAACACGATCACTTGGGTTAACAAAGCCAAACAGCAATCCTCAGTGAAGAAAACCAACCTCCTTCTTTACTTTTATAAATCAGAAATTTATTCAGAAAATGCAAAATTCCTTTTGAAATAATAAGCCAATCTTTCAAATAACATCAAGAATGGAAAAAAATGCTGAAAATATCAGACAAGATTCCTTTATGTTCCAACATTCTATAGAGTTCATCATACATGCAGGCACACCCAAAAACACTTACATAAAAATTAGTCAAATTCACTTGAATATATAAAGTTATTCACAACATGGCTATAAATAGTAATGATCTTGAATACTTAGGTCTGATTGCTCAGGAGGTCCCCAAAATTATTAGGTCAGTCTTGCCAATGTCTTCATAAAATTCAGCTGTAGAACTGAAACTTCTACTGTTTTTGTGAGTGCATCTGCCACGTTTGGGATCACAGCAACTGCCCCCTTGTAGTAATTATGACTAGGGATATTCTCAGGTCTGCTTCATCAGCTGACAAAAAAAGGAATAAGTTTTAAGACAAGATAGACTTCTATATAACATAAAATAGATCAACACTTTACCACTGATAAAGAAGTGGTAGATATCCCTCAAAATGCTTTGAGAACATCATTCATGCTTGTGTTGAAAATGATTCAAGTTCTGAAGTTCAATGATATAGAAAACGGGCTGTGAGATGAGGAAAGTAAGCCTCACTCACATTTCTGTGGGTAGCACCTTTTAGGCTGGTTAGGAAGCTTGTAAAACTTTGTTAGAAATTGAGTTCTAATAGCTAATTCCAATTGCAGATGTTTCTTTGACACCCAGCCACCAAAGTAATTGAAAACCTGGATTATTCAGCTGTATCTCAAGAGATTATTTGTCTCCAACAGGTTTCTTCTATTAAGTGCCATGTATTGGCTTGAACAAAGTTATGGTAAAGTATGTACATCATATGGCTTCCACATACTATAATACTGAGTTCATTATATTATGAAAGCAGAAAACATTTAAATACATTTAAATTTCCTTTTTCAACATAACAGACCTCTATGCATGTGATTGCAAAAAATTACCCAACATAACCATTGTGTGACTAATGAAAGAAAGAAGAACTCTTTTAACTTAATTCTTTCAGTCAACTCTGTCTAAGATCATCCAGCAGTCCAACCACATTTTACAGACAGCAAAATAAAAGTCACTGGAGAGGAACAGTAACTCACCAATCAATAAAATCTCCATGAGACATTGAACTTGAAGCTGATTGACATCAACCTTCTCACAGTTTTCCTCTCATCCCTTTAAGGCATAAGATACATTTGGTGGGTCGAGAAATAAGACTCTTCATCAGCTGAAATTATTTCCTGAACAAAATAAGTTATTCTATCTTGCTTACACAGTGAAAATATTGCATCAAATTCCATGACACAGTATTCTAGATGATTAATTTCTAGTACAGTAGATTTTTAATTCTAGGTCCACAAAAAATCAGACCACATGGCCATGTGAAGATTCATCTAATCTATTTCCAGAGTAGTCTCACAAAAGTAATCTGTATTGCTATTCTGCAATAACTGTTCTAGGTTATTTCTTCCCTGCAATCTTATCTTATACTATTCTACAGCCTTTTTAAGTGCATGATTTTTTATTTATTTATTTATTTATTTATTTATTTCAGATCCATGGTGAAGTACAGAGTGAATAAGATAAGGAACTTATATAGAAAATTATTTTTTCAATGCTGAACTCAAATTCAAAAATAGGAATACATAGAGAGTATTCTAAACAGGATTTTTTTTTTTCATTAAAAAAAAAAATAATCTCCAGGTAACATATTTTCTTTTCATTTTTGACTGAGATTGTTAGATAGCAATACTCAGTCATGGTTTTATGCAGAGATATGAGTCATCAGCTGATCGGTTTCCTGCATGGCAGAGCAGCCCATGCCATTGCATATGCAAGGTCTTTGTGGGACCAAAGCACTCCAACTTTACTGCTGACTGGCAGCTTTCATTTCTAATCTTTATTGAGCATGGAATTGTAACTTCAGTAGTCACTTTTTCTTCAGTAGGAAAAACAGATGCATAGTCCTGGTGAAGAACATGCATGACCTTTTACGGTTTTGAAGGAGGACTTCATCTGGAAAGTGTACTGCATTACTAATATGAAACAAAGTAGAGCTACACAATTCAGGTCCAAAGCAGAATAAATGGGTCTTCAATTATTAGATTTCTTTGGCATGTTTGAAAAGTCATTCCCCTGTGCATAGATGTCTTGGCTATGACCTGGGAGAGTGTCCAGTGATGACTCATCTTTTAGAATCATTGAAGGGGGAGAAAAAGAGGCAGAAAAAAAACAAACTGGAATAAACCATATAATTCATGTCATAAAATACAATTGATATTCTCATGCAAGTTATGCTACATGAAAACCCTTTCTAGATCAGAAAAGGTAGAAATTTCACACAAGGTTATGACACACATTCACTGCAGAGATTCATACAACGTAGTTGATTGTGGACAAGCCACAGCCATCAGGGTAAAATTTAACACTGATAGCATGAGGTGGATTATTTCTATGGTTTTGCTTGCAATCATATAGCCTTATGCAGCACATAAATAAAGTAAAAATAACCAATCTGTAACCAAGTTTTAGGATCGTGTCTATTAAATCATTCTCCTAATAAATACAATCTCTTTTTTGATATCTTTATAAACATGTATATTACTTTGTACCTCCCTATGCCACTAGCTTAAGATCTATTTAGTTCCATTGACTACAAGGTATTTGGGAGGATTATATTTGTCTCTATATTACTAATTAATAAAATTAAATTTACCTATCAAGTGCCTTGAATTGGAATAGGCCAAAATACAGAGAAATGAAAAGTGATCTATATTTGTTTTCTGCTTTCCTTCTAAACCAGGTGATACTGCTTAGTGTTTTGTTTTGTTTTGTTTGTTTTTTTTTTGTTTTTTTGTTTTTTTCCTCATGCCTAATTTACATTTAACTTGACTGCTGATAATATGTCTCTAATTTGTAATTTCAACTGATTACTGATGACGTACATGGGTTTGAAGTGAATCCTATAATCAGCCTTCATTTTCAAGGGTGACTTAGGATTTTGGTTGCCCATCTGAAAAGAATCTGATTTCTTTTACAGAAATTATCAAAACATTCACCATCTGAACCTGTAAAGGCCCTTATAGTGTGTGTCTAATCATTGAATCACTCACCGTCATTGGCTACTTCAGACAATTTAGCTCCATCACCTTTAAAGACTTCTGCATTTCTTTTGTTTTACAGGTTTTCTTTGGTTTTGAATATATATCCATCATGAACTCCTTTAAAGTAATTTCAACTGTAATAATAGAAAACCTCTCATGCAATGTAATCTACATATATATATATAAATATAAAGGGGGTCATTTTAGTCAATTAAATTATATATATATATATATATATATTTTACTCAGAATGATTGCTATGCTTATGATATGACATCAACAGAATAGACCATTACCAAGGGGAAACGTCTTCCTTCCTTCCTTCCTTCCTTTATTTATTTATTTATAAAGAGTGACAGAAACACACAAAATTATAAAACACATAAATGCTAAAATGCAGTCAGAAGTATTCTTCTCTGGTTAGATGACATTATTTCTGTAAGAGTTCTCTTTAGCTATGACAGATATCTTGTATGCATGTAATAATTTGGATAGTGCAGTAAGTAGGGTAAAAGTTGTGTCTTATGTCTTTGTGGAACTGCTGCACTCCCATTGCCAGGAACCTATCCAATTCATCCATTAGAAAAACACACTGCCTATTCTGATAAAATTCTTTTAAATTTGGTACTCTTTATCTCCTTTTTATTCTGTGATTTGTAGTTAAGATTAGCTGTTTGGCAGTCTGAATTACCATGTGTTCTTTTCAAATTCAGTTTTCTCTTTGTTTCAGCCTTGTGAAGGTATTTGGTGTCTGCTTAGTGCAACAAGCACTTTCTAGATGTTTTTTTTTTTACTATAAACAACACTCTGATTTTAGTCAGAGAACTTCTCTCAGTGCAGGTGCTTTTCAGGGTGTTTTGAACACCTAATAAAGTCAAGGTTAGTCTCTTGTCTCAACAGTGTTAATATACATAAGCAGAAAACAGACAAGAGATGGGGAAGTATTCATTTCAAGAGAAAGATTCTTTAATACATTGCAAACATTCTATGCTGTATATATATATATTACTGTAAGTAATATATTGAATATGAAAATACATTTTTATCTGGCTCAGTATTTTTTTCCATAGAAATCTACATAAATACATGTATCCTAAGGACATTCTAAGTGCCATCTTCTTGATGTGTCTTTGAAAAAAAAAAAAAAAAAAGAAAAAAAAAACACAAAACCACATCACTTTAATGTAAGATGGTAAAAGCATAGTTATTTGGAGCAGGCAGTAGCAAGTGCAGATTAACTGAATAACTATTTTCCCCCCAAACCCTGTGAGAGGGAAAGGAAAGGGAGAAAACAGAAACAGCTTAACTCACCAAAAATCAAACCACTGCATTGCCCTCTTAGCCACTGAGTGGTTTGGGATGTAAGACCGAAGATTACATCAGTACAATAGAGGCAATAGAGGCTCCTTGCTCTCTCTACAATCACAAGCTGTACACCATGAAAAAAAAAAAAAAAAAAAAAAAAAAAGCAGCTTTACGCCAGCATCTAAGCCAGTAGAAATCAGAACAGGTAGAGAGGTGAGAGAACAGAGAGAGAAGGAAGGGTTAAAGGCATCATCGCAGCCATTAGAGTAAAAAGTTGAAGCAATACAAGCACAGTAGACTTCTCTCCCCCTCTCACACACCCACCCCCACCCCCAGGCCATTCCCACTCCCCTCTTCCCAAGCCGGATCAGTGTGTAGGGAGGGCAATCATCACGCCATCCTGAGCAGCAGGAGCTGACGTTGGACGAAGCTGCCAGGTAGCTGAAAAAAGGCACGGAAGGCAGCTGATACCCACTTTTCAACGTTTCTTTTTTTTTTTTTTTTTTTTTTTTAGACTGAATCTGGACTTCAAGCAACACAGCGCCTGAGACAGCTCATCTAAACCTCACTGTATTGCAATACTTGCTCTTCCCAAAGAAAAAGACTCCACTGAGTAGCAGAATGCTGCCAGTGTCGCAGCAAGGGCTACAATACAGAGCCTTTTTGTAACATTTTTAAGTCTCTTTCTGTTCATATGTTTAGAGATACATAAACACACTCATATAAAAATTCTTCCTTTTTTGAAGGATCCTTTGGCTTTTGTTACCCTGATGTGACTTCTTCTTCGTCTTGGAATGATGGGGATCTTTCTAGCTTATGTTGGAATCTTTTTTTTTTCAGTTATGTATATTCAACAAGGACTTTCTACCCAAGGTAAGATTGCTTATTGTCATATGCCTGTGTGTGTGTTTTCATGCTATAACATAGTGAGAACAGAATTGGGGATAGAGGAAAAAAAAAAAAAAAAGGATAAAAAGAAGGAAAACAACTACAGTGGATAGGAGACGAAGACACCAAGTATCAGGTTTAAATTTATTTTTAAAACCATCTTTAAATAGGAACAGTAACGAGAAGTTTCCCCAAAGTGGTAATAAAAGAGTCTTCTTTTACTTGATTGGGAAGAAGTAAATAAGAGGCACCTTGCAAAAGAGTAAAGGGGTGATGGTGAATGGATGTATATGTGTTTGGGGTTTGTATGCCTGTGTATATGCATCCCTGCATATAATAAACACCTATCCTTGCATGCATAATTATTGCATTCAGACCAAGTACCGGATGACTAAATCTACTGCCTCCCTTAAAATATTGCAGACTTTTTCACTGCATCCCCTTTCCTTTCCTATTATCTTAGGAGTCAGACCTTCATTTCCATTTGGTGACTGTGTAATTCTGAAAAAAAATAAGGGGGTTGGGGGGGGCAAAAAGATAAAATCGACTTCTTTGAAGACCTTCCTCCCCCACACACACCACCACCACCACCAACCCGTTCCCCGTCGCCTTTCCCCCCCCTCCTCGCCGAAAGGCGCGCCTTGCATTTCAAGCAGCCCCGGCGCCGCAGGAGCCGGTTGTTTGGGACCGCCAGGGCTGCGGCGCCGCTGTCAGCACCACGGACAGCTCCCGGGGGGCCGTCCCCTGCCCGCCGCCCCCCGACCCCCGCCTGCAGCCCTACGGGGCTTTGCGGGGCTGCGCGCTGGCGGTATTCCCCCTCGCCTCCCCGCAGCGCTCACGACCCTTGACCGGTGGCAGGGGGCTGGGGAGGGTGGACACACAAGGACGAGGTAGGGGGGAGTAGGCAAACAAAAAAGACCAAAACTTACGAGCCCCGAATATGCAAAATGCAAAGCCCTTTTGCCGGTTTAACTGGGGGATTAGCAGGCGGTGATTGGGGGGCGGGAGGGGGGGGACACGACTGGACGACAGCACAGGAAGGGCACCGTGAAATAAAAAGCTAGTAGTATTGCCGAGTAGCTGTTGACAAGCACAAACGGAGGGAGGGAAAGGGGGGGGGAGGGGGGAAGTAAAGCTGTTTGCCCAAATTCCTAAATTATCCCACCAATTCCAGGTTAGCTAGGAAGATTGGATAGGGAGACAGAAAGAGGGGAGGAAGCACTGGCAGTATCTCCTTTGCATCATAATATGCTCTAGTCAATCTGTAACAAGGTATAACAGAAAGCAACGTTGCAGGCTCTTCACCAGATTCCCTCTTCTTGAAACGTCTCATTTATTACACTGTTTGATTGTAGTCCTCCCTCACTTGACTATCATATTTCATTATGTTCCACGATTTTAAAGTGAAATATGTGATAGGATAAGAGAAAAGTCAAGACCGAAACTTAAAGAAATGTTCTTGCCCTGGACTATGTCCATCAGGATTAGTTTTTAAACCTAGCAGTGGTATATAGAGATGAGCAAATCCTGTTTGTCAAAGGACTGCGATACAAAGGTGAAGGTTAGTTCTAGAAAGTGCATGCCTGTACTGAGAATTAGAAGATGTGTTGTTCGTGGTCTGATTATGCAAGCAGAGACTCTCAGAAAGAGTAAGAAACTCAGGTAAAGCCTTTGAAATAGGCACTTTAATAAAAAAGTGGTCATAACCCACCCCTAAGAAGAGCGCCCATTCCAGTAGCCGCTCCAGGCAGCTGTGGAAGGTTTGACTATTTACACCTTTCCAGTTCAGCTCTACAAAACACAATAAATCAGCCTCATATGCTTTTTCCTGTTCCAAACTGTTCTTGAACAAAATCCCTCAGTGTGTTTGGAGAAATACTGCATACTACCCAAGGGTATTTGGACCTAATTAAATGAAACTTTAGTAGCCCATGGGAGCAAGCAGTGGGGTCTCTAACATTTGCCATGAGACTGCAAGGAAAGTGGATTTGTACATAAGGGAGAAAATGCATACCTGGGGTTTAAAAAGACCGGGAAGATGTGTGGGGAAACTGGAAAATCAGAAAAGAGAGGGAATGAGGAAAGGACAACGGAGAAATGAATAGGGAAATAAGAGAATAGGGAATAAGAGAAAGACAACACAAAGAGAGAATTACATGTGCAGATAACAGGATTCCAACACACCACACATTTTTTTTGCAGCAAAATTCACTGAGTTTCCGCGAAATGTCACAGCCACTGAAGGACAGAATGTGGAGATGTCTTGTGCTTTCCAAAGTGGCTCCGCTTCAGTGTATCTTGAAATCCAGTGGTGGTTTCTGCGTGCAGCTGAGGACCCAGAGGTTGGAGCTGAGGTGACAGGCACTCAGGTACTGGTCCTTTGCCTTGGGGTCCCCAAACCACCTGGGTACACCACAGGAGAGGGGGTGGAATGGGAGGCAGAGAAAGGGGGAGGAAGCAAAGGGCTCACCAGGGTCTTAATTTCAGCTGTGAAATAACAGTGCAGGAACCTGCAGAGAAAAATGTCCACCTCAAGAGATGGCGCATTTGGTGCTTGTCACTTTCAGGAAGCAGCTAGGGATGTTCACGAAACCACATTGATTTCCAAAGTCTGTTTTTATCTTCTTATCTTTTTATTTTATTTTTTTATTACTATTTTTTAAAAACTTTTTTTTTTTTTTCTTTCCTCTCCTGTCTCTCATTTTCCCTTTAGAAACCAGCTGTTCAGAAACTGTTCCTTGTGGGAATTTTTATTTCCCAGATGGCAAGATCCTATATAGCTCTCCTATTTACAGCTGGTGCAATCGAGTTGGCAACCCTAACTCGGCATGCAGCTGCCAGAGAAGGGCACGCGCTTTTTTTTTTTTTTTTTTTTTTTTTTTTTTTTTGGGGGGGTGGGGGGGTGGGGGAGAAGCCAATTCCCCGTTCAAGCCCAAAATAAATAAATAAATTAAAAAAAAAAAAAAAAATCCATACAACGGCTCACTTTCAGCCTTCCGAGAGGGGCAGAGGGAGCCGCGTCCGCCTCCATCGCCACCTGGGGGCCCCGACAAGACTCCGGCTCGAGCGGTGCCGGTGTCGCCCGGCGGAGGCGGAGGCGGAGGCTGAGGCTGAGGAGGCGGAGGCCGGACTCTGCCCGCTGCGGCCCGCAGGTGGCAGACGCGGCGCGCTGCTCCCCGGTGAGAGGGCCGGCGAGCTACGGCGGCGCTCCTTTCCCTGCAGGTGGAGCTCTTGCCCGAGCGGGACCTGGAGAACGACGGCACGAAGATAAGCGTAAGTGGCGCCCCCACGGCGCGGGCAGCTCCCCAGCCCGGTGGCCGGGATGTTCCTAACCCAGAGCACACCCGGGCGCGGAGCCCTCACCCACGGTGAAACCCTTGCTGACAGAGGGCATGAAGACATCAGCAAGAGATGATCCGGGTGGTAAAGCTTTGGTAGAACCTCTGTTTTTGCCATGTGAAGCAGACAGCCCGTGTCCATCCTTGTACTTGCTTCCAATTGCCCTGAGTAACTGCCGAGTGTGCCTTAGCAGTCCTAAAGTGCTTTCAAGCCTGAAATCTGGCCCCGAAACTGCACTTTCCTTCAGTGTTTAAATGTGTGCTTTCCTAGCATCATACTCACTGGCAGAAAAAAAAAAAAAAAAAAAAAAAAAAAAAAAAGCTCAGTCCAAGGAACATTGGGAGTAATCTCTGAAAGAGAGGTCTTGCTGCTAAGTTTCTTTCTGAGGGAAGTGGGGTTTTGACACCAGAGTTAACTACCTGTAATTCTGAGATTAAATGAAAATTCTCAAATGAGATAAAATTATGAGCAGCATTGTTCCAGCCCTTGTCCAGGGGAAGAATGAATTGCACTTCAACACACTCATATCACAAGTCAGGCAGAGCTACGGCCCCTGACCCCAGTAGAGCTCAGACACTCTTTCTTTAACATCCCAAGATATGTACAGTGGTGGGGTCATGCTCACTGCAGTGGAAAGTCACTGACATGCAGCAGATGCTGCAACATAAATACTTCTTAAGAGCCCAGCAGAGTTTTCTTTTTCTCAGGCAAAATCTCTTAGGGACTGCCTTTTAGCTGCATTGAAGGCTATAACTACCAGCCAAACTTAAAACAGCAACAGAAGCAAGTCATTTCCATTAAATCCTTCACTTTTTTTTCCTCTTCCATGTCTGTGAAAAATTAACCTCAGTAATTATGTCAGGTTTAAGTGCAGGTATATACTATATCTTCAGCTACATTTGTAGGCCATCTTACAAATAAAATCCACATGTGGCCTCTGGATAGTACTCTACTGGACACTGTGATAGCAGCCAATTTATTCTTCATTGATATCAGCACACTCAAAATCCACATAGCAATCTATATGTCTGTGACACATTATGGACTGTAAAGCTTGACCTTTCTTTCAAATTGAAAAACTTTCATTATGTACTATAATAATCCATGGTGGGGTATTTATTAAATGTTTTTAAAAGCTTGCATAATATATTTTGCATTTTTCATTTTTTTTTAAAAATCACCATTAGTTCACAGACTAAATACATGATAGAAATGTAGCTTTTCTTCCTTCCTTCCCTCCCTCCCTCCCTCTCTCCCTCCCTCTCTCCCTCCCTCCCTCCCTTCCTCCTTCCTTCTTTCCTTCCTTCCTTCCTTCCTTCCTTCCTTCCTTCCTTCCTTCCTTCCTTCCTTCCTTCCTTCCTTCCTTCCTTCCTTCCTTCCTTTTTTCTTTTCTTCTTTCTGGTATACAAAGAATACCCATTAATACCAAAGGAAAATATCTTCTTGAAGAGGAGAATAAACTTTTAAATATACTTAGTAAATTATTTAAAGAGGTGCAAAAATATGTGTAGTGGGTTTTTAAACTGTGCTGAAATACACTACTTATATTGTTTTAAATTAAATAACTTCTAAATTTCAAATTCAAACCCCAAAACATATTCTGTTCTCTAATTGTGCAATTCTGTAAACTTTGCAGATATTGCATGAGGGCAAATTGAGACAAAATATGACCCACAGATTCTCTTTCCATCCATATGGTTCATATGAAACTATTTTAATCCTTTTGCTGAATATGAGCTATTCAGTAGAAAATTTATTATTATTAATTATTATTATTATTATTATTAAATGTGGTTTAAATAACTATCCAACACTTTCTGTTTAATTGATATTGCATATGTTATGCCTGAAAGTAAGCAATCTATACTTTCAGTTCAGATTGCCAAGAATAAAATCAGATCTGGAAACTCTACAAAGGGCTGTAAGGTCCATCCAGTACCTTAAAGCATATTCATAAGTATTTGTCTTCCATTTAACAAGCAGGAAGAAAAAGCACTTTGCCAACACTAGTGACTATAGTATGCCATGTTATCAGAAACAATGTGTTAAATAATCACCAAGAACACATGCCTCATTTCAATCTGACAGTTCCCCATTTCTGTGATCCACCGTATATTTACCCTGATGTTTCCTCAGTGCCCATCACTGATATGACACCAGGTAACTATTAGATCCATGTTTAAACGGTAGGTGGAAATAATGTAGTTCTCTGCCCCACTGAATCCCCTTTAACTGTTTTTCTACGGGACAGCAGATATTAATCAATACAGAAATTAATAGCCAAATAATTAAATATAAATTATCTGAAGTGATGAATGTACAGAAAAGTATTTGTGTTACTTTTCTTAATGTCTTAATGTCTATCAGACATTTCTAGATGCATAATTTGCTCAGACATGTTTTAAATATGAGACAAAAATATATTATATTATTCTCAGATATTAAAAGCAATTACAGATAAACCAGTAGTCTGATTTTAGCTGAAGAAAATTAAAATTATCCTGAATAGGTGCTGCTTTCTATTGTTAAGTCACAGAAATGACATATGACCTCTAACAAGTACACACTTAAATAAATGAGACAAAAGGAACTGCCCAACACAAGATATCTTGTTATGGCTAATAAACCAAAAATTCCTAAGGTTTGGACATGCCTGGAGTCAAACTGAATGTGAAATATGCAATTTCAATATAGTAAAGACTACAGGCTAATCTAATAAATAATTATTGAAGAAGTTTAAATATTGGCAAGCATCTTCAACAAAATTGTTTATAAAGTAGTTCAAAAGCTGTATTATTTAATATAGCCAACTAACTGTAAAGTTTTAACCAAAAAAGTGAACAGATATTATGTTTGTAAAAGAAAGCTTATTAAAAGTACACATAATCTGAAGTAGTTAATTGGAATGAACATGGTAATTTGCTTTATTCGTCTGAGGCCAATTAACTTTTCAGAGTAAACCATCTAAACAGTTTTGAAAAGAAGATATCAGTATTGTTATCTTATTGTTATCCCAGTTATCCTAGATATAAGTAATCAAACTTATCCTAGTTGTAACTTCCCTGCAGTAAGCACAATTACACCACTGGTTAACTTGGCACATGATCTCTGGACAGGCTCTACATCAGTAGAGTCTTCCCAGAGAAAGAATAATAGCTGATGCCATGTTTTTCTGTTTTGTTTTGTTTTGTTTTCCTGGAAAATTTGCAGACAGTGAAAGTACAAGGGAATGACATCTCCCACAAGCTGCAGATTTCAAAAGTGAGGAAAAAGGATGAAGGCTTGTATGAGTGCAGGGTGACCGATGCCAACTATGGAGACCTTCAGGAATACAAGGCCCAGGCATTTCTCAAAGTCAATGCTAACAGCCACTCTCGGCGAATGCAGGCCTTTGAGGCATCTCCAATGTGGTTGCAAGACATGAAACCTCGCAAGAACATCTCAGCAGCTGTTCCAAGTAGCATCCATAACTCTGCCAATCAGCGTGTACGTGCCACTTCCAGCCCTGAAGCAGCAGCCAAAATCCCCAAACAAAGTCCACAATCAGGTATGGTAAAGCATTTTGAGTATTTCACTTGATTGCTTACCAGCATGTAAAAGGAGACTAACTCAATGAAGTAAACAGGAAGGTTTACCTGACCTCCTGACTAGGAAGATTCTGGTGCTCATTTATTCTCCCATCTTTCTGACCCTATCTCTCCTGTTATCTCCTTAGTTCTTAAAAGCTGAAAAATCAGCTTCTGGGAAGAAGAAACAAAAAACATTACATTCCTATATTTAGAGTTCACCTCTACTCATTCATCTAAGGTTAAGTCTCTAAGACTTAGCATTCCATGTTGTGAATGGAGAGAGGAGCATGTCAGTGAATGACTTACCTCATTTTAACGATGCCTGTGCATGATAAATGAAATAAAACACCTATCTGGAAGTTTTTATTCCTAGAGTGATTTAGGCCAGTCACCTAACTTATATACCTCTAATATTTTCTAAAATTAGTCAGTTCTATTTTCAAAATGAACTAGATCCCTAAATCTAAGCAGACCTTAGATACTTGTCATTTTTCTGTTGTGTAGGCTTTAGAAAGAATGCAGGTTTGTCAGAAAATGCAGGTTTGTCATCTCCGGAAGCTTGGCCATACGCTTTGAATCAAGCACTAAAATGTTAACACCTCAATTGTCTGTCATATGTAATTTGACACATTTTGTTTGGGAGATTTTGTATCATACTGTACAAATAACTTATATTGATTATCACTGAATTTAGTAAATTGATACAGTAAATCTAGTAAATTCTACATTTAAGTAAATTTCATCAATTTAGTAAACATTCAAAATACATTAATACAGTAAATTCTACAGTTATGTAAAGGTACATGAATGTACAGGAGGTGAAACTCTTGACTACTTTAGGATAGCAATAGAGAGATATACAAGATAAATAATTTAGATGTTGTAAATTACCAAATTTTTTTCTGGAAAATAAGCTATGCAAGTTTAAGGGTTTCTGGGTTACTTCTTTATATACTGAGGGTCCAGTTTAACAAGGCAGGAGACCACAACCTTGTGTAAAATAAGGAACAAATACTTTTTTTTTTTGTTTTGATGCATCATTTTACTGCTACCAAACACTACGCCATCAAAAACAAAACTGGGAATACAACAAATTTCATAGTACAGCTATTGTGAAATCAATTTCACTTCACAGGCATAATCTTAGGAAAACATTTTGATAAAGAAAATACACTTCCTTTACAGAATGAAAAAATCTTGTTATTCATATGAAAACTATTATTGGTATTAGAAAAGATGATGCACATGCTATCACGATTTTACCTCTGTGAACATTTATTGATTGATTTATTTAAAACTTACATTTAGTTCCCTTTCCCTGGAATGGAGACACTTTCAATTTTTTAGTTCTCCCAAAAACAATGTTGAGCTGTTAGAAGAAAAAAAATATTTCAATAAATTTAAAGTCATCACTTTACTACAGACTTTCCTTTCATAGAAATACATATAGTGATTACTTACCATTGGAGTCATGCATTTCAAAGTAGCAGGCTTGTCCATAAAATTTAAACTCTGCTTTTTGTTCAGTTCTATGTGAAATTAGTTAAAATAGTCACAAGTTTATCACTTGTATAGACAGATTATACTGCAGTGGGGCGAAAGCATGCTCACAACAGCTGATCCACCTCAGATATATAATTGAATATATAATATTGTCTATTCTTAAAAATATATCACAAAATTAGTGGACATTGGTTATTTGAGAGCTAGTAAGCCATTACCTGGAAAAGACCTCGTAAAATAAACTGAGGAAAAAATATCTCTATTTTTTTTTTCAAGCAAATACTATTATAGAACAAGTACAGTCAATCCCAATCATATATGATTTAAAAATTAAAAAGATTAAAATACAATTTGATTTATTACTTCATTTGTTTTATGATGTAGCACAGATTAATGGTATATTCATCAGAGGTGAAACTTATCTACTGAAGAAACAGGACATATCAGGAATCCATATTAGGCTTAATTCAATTTAATGGTCACTTACTACAAAGTAATTGCTGGTGATATTTTTGATGAACATCAGTTCAACTTTTGAGAACCAAAATTTATCTTTTTTTTTAAATTATTTTATTATTATTATTTTTTAGAATATGTTGGCCTGATTTTCTAGCTATGGTGTAATTTTGATTTTCTCCCCATTTTACACAGATATATTCTCCACATTCTACACAGATAGAAATACCCACAAAAACAGCACAAGGTGATGGGGTGGTGGGGTGGGGAGAGGAGGAATATCTGTATGCAATGTCAAGAAGCAAGTTCAGCTGAGGAGTGTGAGACTGTAGTTGTGAGACCTCAGAGAAATAGAAAAAGACAAGAAAGAATAACTTTTCTTTATGACGTCTAATCAACACAATCTCTTTATACTGTCAAATGAGAAATTCCTCTCTTCTTCAAAAAAATGCTGCAAACACAATATTATGGCATGATTACATTACATGTAATCATAATCTATCCAACCTACAACACAGAAATGTAGTCGAACAGAAATTTATCACTATTAACCCGATGTTTGTGTTTGAAAAACCTAAAGGTTGACTGAGATATGTTTATTCATGCTAATACATTGACTTCAGCAATACTGTTTGAGAAGTACTACTAATTGTATCAAATATTCTCCAATGTTAGAGAGCCAGTATATAGTTTTCAGCAAGCAATAAATTTTACTGCCATGTTCACAGACATGATACTGTAAAGCAAAATACTTTAACAACAGAGGAGAATGTGACACTGTGAAATTATTGGGAAAAGTATTCAACCACTTCTTAAGAACTCAGCTACCAGTGTAAGAAAAACTGGCTCCAATCATACAAATATTTTGCCCATAACATTTATTTTGGAAAGGTAGGTAGCACTCTATTTAACTCCTTCCCTCCTGAAGCATACTGCAGAATTCCAGCTATTTCTTAGCAATAGATGTTTAATATGTAGCCCTAGAAAAACAGCTGACAGTCACTGCCATTTCAAACTATCAGTTTTCCACATCTGAGCAGATGTTTCCTCCAAATACCAGCATTTTCCAGCTGAGCAGATGTTTCTGCTATTCTTCCTTTTTACTCAAATATAAACGTATCTGTGAAAATCTGTGAGGGGTCTGTATAGCCAGTATCAACAAACTGATGTGGTATGAGGTTCATTCAGTATTTTATTCTGCTTTGAAAAATGCTATGTGAGTTTAAAAATAATTATTATTGTTAGAGTAATAGAGATGTAGTATAGAAAGAAAAAGCTAAAGAGAACATCTCACAGACAGTCTTCAGGTAATACACTGAAAAGCATTCAACATCTACTTCAAAGTAAAAAAAAAAAAAAAAGTTGGGAGAGCAAAAGTCAAAGTTAACAGTGCTTGACCCTTTCATTTCATATTCATGGGCTGCAGCAAATGAAGTAAGCCATCACAGCATAACAGGAATCTGAGGAATTTGACAGACTAATCTGCATATATCCAGAAAATGTCCCGTGTAGGTAGACTGACAGACTTTTATTTTTTCCTGCATAATTCATAACAAAGTATATTAGACAGGTAGAAGTACAGAGTTATCACAGGGTCTTGTAACTCTAGGCAGTGTTGCAACTAACTGGGCTCCAAGAGCTGGAAAAAAGCAAGTCAAAAGCAAGCTAACTAGTTGGCACCAAAACTCAGTCTTTCATGGATATGAATCAAGATGAACTCTGCTAGCTGCATTCAAGTCACTCAACATTTGTAGCAACACAAAGGGATGTGAAATTTGAGGTGCTAAGAACGTATATATCCCCCAAACTATTTTTGTTCTGCCATGTTTTGTCAAACCACTCAAAGCCATTAGTTGCTTTTCAGATTCATGAAGATTAGGCTGACAGAACTCATGAGGGAGTAACTACAAATGAAGAAATGACATTAGACCCATTTTCTCACTGCTTACATACAGACTTTGCAGATATCTTGCAACCTTTTGTTCTTTCCTGAAGTAGAAATTTCAACTGCTGACTGAACTACATGCCAAAACTATTCCTGTGATGGCAGAATTGCAATAAGTGACTGGAAAAGGAGCTCAAAGGAGAAGAAGGTCCTTACCTAAGACAGAATTACCTGGGTTCTTGGCATCATAAATCATGCTGAGAAACTGATCATCAGGTTTGAATACAAGAGAAGAGGATAAAAACCTATTTCTTGAGTCTGTTGATACTGATAAACAGATGACATTCCTTCCAGCCTCCATTTTTATCTACAGAGTGCAGGAATCTTTTATTAACTACCCATTAAAAAACAAATTTAATGTCTAATTTGAAATCTTCTGAGATATATACCAACTTTTTTTTTTTCTTTTTTTCTTTTTTTTCTTTTTTTTTTTTTTTTTTTTTTCTTTTACATCTCTTTTTAAAGCTAAGGGGTGAAAGGTAGGTCTGTTCTAGCTTCCACCAAGGTGACAGCCAACATTACTACTTACTTCATTACAGAAGAGACTAGCTTTTGAGGCTGCTTTTTTTCAGAAACACTAGCTGTTGTTGTAATCGTTGCACAGTAAAAGTCAAGTTTCTGTCTTCTTAGGACTACGTGAAAGCAAAAGTCAAATGAGGTTTTTGTTCTTGTTCTAAAACTTTATCAGCAGAAGTTCTCAGAAATTCTTTCATGATGATGATGCAAGGACTATCCCATTTTAGATTCGTATACATTGCAGTCTCTATTTTTACTTTTAATTTGCATTTAGTTCTCTTTTCCTGAAATGAAATTACTCTGCTTGATTTTAGTTTCTCTGAAATAACTAAATAAATTATAATCATGTTAATTAATGTAACCCTAGTAGGCCCTAGATGTTGACCTTGAAATTGTAAGTATCTTCAGAGAAGTGCTACTCTGCTCTTTGTCCCAGAGGAGAATGAATTCAATACTGCTTTATATATATATATATTTTTTTTTTCTTTTTTTTTTAAAGTATACTTATTGTTATAAACAAATGCATATAAGTATTTAAACTCCTATTCCCGGTCCTTAGTCCAACTGTAACTAAGAGTTTTCAGTGGATCTGGAATTCTAACTCCTGTTGCAAGTTAAAAATAGATGCCATAAATCATGCAAAATAGTACATACTTTTTATAACAATCCCTCATTGCCATTGCCAATTGCTGACACCATGTCACTGCCACTTTTCTATTCCATTCTATTTCTCTTACAGAAACAAATGTTCAGGAACTGAGAAGAGAAAGTACTCCCCAAACAAAAATGTTCATTTTATTGTACTAAGGGTTTTAGCAGTTGTTCAGTACCATATGCTCATGCCAGACAGTACTGGGTATACTTAGTTTCAAACATATCCTCTTTGAAATCAGGGAAATTATTTGCGCTCTTAGTTATGCCCATGGTTAAACACCGATACTGAACCCTACAATAAAATCAGTGTCATCTCAGATTTGTTTAGATCATCATGGATTCTGACCTTAAATGTGTCTCCTTTGTAATACGTATATCTGTAAAAATGATTGTGTTTGTAATGAAACATGAAATAATCTTAGATAATCACAAGCAGAGGTAGCAGAGAATTTGAGAAAACAAATAATGACAGATTAGAAACAGCTTACTACAGGAAAGGGGACTCCATGGCAGATTTCCTTTTTTGATACCTGGCCTAGTGCTGAAGAGTTGATTTTCCAGATAATTCACAGGTTATATGCATGACGACATGCGAAATTGTCTTTGAGTGTTGCACAATGTATTTATCTCCCCTGAAGTCAGTCCAGAAACAACGAGGACAAACATGGCAGGTGTTAAATAAACAGAGTTTAAAAAAAACAACAAACAAACAACAAAACAGGCACACAAACAAAATTCAAACCAAACCAAACCACCCCCCCAAAAAAAAAAAAAAAAAAAAAAAACAATAAAAACAAACAAAAATAAAGAAAAAAAAAAACAAGAAAAACAAACAAACAAAAAACCAATCATTTCACCATTTTTCTATCTCTATTGTTATCTACACAACTGTATACTAAGATCTTTCCTGTTCTTTTAGTAACATTACAGAAATATTAGGCATTCAATATGCTATTGCTATGTATGTACTTACATCTCTTCTTTTCTTTTAGCTATTTAAAAATTAACACTTCAGACTTACCTACAGAATGAAACTAGTACATAAAGGTCTGGTATGGAACCCCACATGAGTTCCCTGAGAAGCAGAATCACACTCATTCTATTCTACTTGTGTGATATAACTTTAGTTGGTAATTAGCCACAATAAAGATTGCAGATGTGCCACACAGTTAGGAAAGAAAGATATTTAGAGAGAGGCAGAGATGTTGAGAGGAAGAAAAGAGGAAGAAAAAAAAGAATCTGTTTATAAGTTCTTGTCAGCTCACTCAAATTCTTTTTCATTGCTACACAATCAGGCAGCTCGCACTGGGTCATCAGAGATTGCAGCATATGTGACAGGGCCTGCTTTTGACATAACTGATGGGATTTCCTTGCTTCAGAACACAACTCATTTGTTACTTGACACATACAGCAAAGCAGAGGACATTTTTTTTTTTTTTTGATGAGCAGGAAGCTTCTTGTGTATGGTGCACTACTGCATTATGAAAATCCTTTGCATCACTTATAAGTAATATCACTATGATGATTTAAAAGAATGGCTAGAATTTTCTGCTGGTTTGAATAGATGAATGCTGAAGCAAAAAGAACGGAATTTCGTTTACAATAGCAAAAAATTTGGCTCAAGCATAAGAATGAGGATAAATTCTTCCCCACTCCTAGAGTGAGAATAAATTATAAGAAGAATCCAAGCTTTATCCAGAAGTTTATGCCTAAAAACTGTTGTTTTTCAACTTATTCAAATTCAGGGAGAGGCAAGATGTGGTTGCTTTTGTTGCGCTTTTTTTTTTTTTTTTTTTTTTTTCCCCAGACTATCTTGAAAGCTCAGTGCTATTAGTATTTTCTTATTCTCTGAACAGGAATTTTCAGTTTGAATAAACAATTAATGATAAAGATATTCCAGACACATAAGCTTCTTCACAGTTACAGGAACAATTAATCCTGCATTGCTGATGATAAAACCAGATGTCATTTGAAGAGAAGCTGATGAAGATTTCTGGTCTTGTAAAGAGAAGACTCTGCTTCAAAACCTTAATTTTACTTTATCACAAGGAAGTTGCCATCATACTATTTGGCAGTCCAGCTTGCTATTCTGTCTGTGTGGTTGTTACAGTCTGATCCACCTCCCGGAAGTTTGTTGCCCCACCTACTTACAAATGCTTCCATCTTGGAATAAAACTGCCTAGTGTGTTGAAAAGGGAATGTTAACTGCCACAGATGGTATTCCTAGCCCTTTGCACATAGGCAAAGTTTTTGCATCAACAGCAACATATATATATATAACAAATCAGAATGCTACTTCTGCTTCCAGTCCTATTTCTACTGGTGTTATTCACTCAGCTTCTACTGTTGTCAATAACACAGAGGGAGGTTTTTGGCCACCCAAATGAAGCCCTTGCAAGGGAGCTGCATCTCCCGAGAGAATGGGGAAAATGGGGAAGAGGAAGAAGAAAACCCCTTTTAAACATGACTATATGGCTATGGTCTATCTATTTTCTCCATTTCATCCTGCGCAAGTGAAAAGAAGAGTTAAAGATATTTTATCAGCGATCAAATGAAGCCAAGAACTTACAGTAGGTCTCACAGTAAACTAGACATTCAGATGGTTCAAAGCCCTTTATTAGAATACGGATTTATAGTATACAATACTGTTGGAGAATATGGTTAGACAGCACTGTGCCTGTCCAAAGCTCTGTCAAAATAACAGTTCGAAGACCTGTATTAGTGTCCAATTTAATTCTTCACATGCATACAATATGTACTGATCAGTGATCATTTTACACCTGAAAAATCTTACAACAAAAAGGAATGACATTTTATATTTATGACTTAAAGAACACCTCAGAATGTTAAAAAATATCTGAGAAACAAACAAACAACAATGAACAAACAAACAGCAATTTAGAATGTGAATAAGATGGAATTGATGCAGGATTTCACACAGATCCTTCAAAATACATTCTAGTGATCCACCATTTTTAAACTACTACACTGGCTGTAGGGGTGATAAGCATTTTATTATTATTATTATTATTATTATTACTATTTATTTGTATCAAAGGAACAGGAAGGGTGAAGGCTTTGAGTTGTACCTTTTGATTTGCTCTTACAATTTAAAATGTCACCCCAAAGTCTCTGTCTTGTGCAGATCAGAAGTTGTTGCCCCAAACCTTGGCAAACAGAAGAAAATATGTGTCAGCTCCTTAACTGTCTTAATTCACAGCACTGAACATTGAATGAAGTCACTGGACTACAACAGATGATAAACTAAAGCATCAGTTTATTAAATTAAGGTAGATAAAGAGATGGCATGGGGTTTGCTCCTGTTACTCCTTCTGTTGGGGGTTTAATTTCCATTAAATGGGGAGGTAGATAGATGGAGGCACTAACATCTTAAACTGCTCCAGCTAAAGTCATTAAGAGCTCGTGAGTCATAGTCCTTAGACAGAGGGATGTTTTGTTAATCAGTCATTGTTCTAATCTCTATAACAAGTGCATTATCCACCAGGCAAACAAAGGATTAGAAGAATGGTCCCTGCCTCAAAACACTTAGAATCTAGGAATCAGACAGAGGAAGACAGACTCATCCAGTCAGATGAGTACAGATAAAGGGGAACTTAGGTGAGTTCCATGAAAATATCTCTTATGTAAATGATATAAATAGAAAGAAATCAGGCTGACTGTAAGTCAAACATAAGCCTAAGACATGTCAGGTGTAAAAAGTGAGCAAAGGGATTGAATATCTCATGCTGAAATATTTACAAAGAATGACAATTTTCCTTCTGTCTATGTTATAATAACCCTTCTTGTATGTGCTTTTTGGTATGACAGTACTGTTGAAGAAGATAGAGGAATATTAACTATCATCCCATTCATTTTATTTTATTATTTATTTATTTATTTATTTATTTTTTCTGATTGATAAAAGGATGAACAGGGTGAAAAAAGCAGGAGAAAAATGAGTTCAATTATATATATATATTTTTCAAATAAATCTTTTTTTACTGCAACTTAATAGTATCTTTCAGAAATGTCTCTGTTTAATTACAATGACACATATATCAAGTATACACACATTTATGTATATTACAAAAATTCTGAGCAAAGCATGCTAGAGCCAGCTTTAGCTAAAAGAGTAGAAGGTGGTTGCTAACAACAGTCAATTCAAGAAGAATTTTAATTAGCAAGTGAAGTTACTACATTAATTTAGGGTGGAGCATAGCTATATGCAGGTTAAGGGATGAGGATGGGATACTATAAGTCAGTCAGAAAAAATCTGCATTTACTTTGGAATCAACCATTTCACACAAGTTAATATAAATGTATCAGTTTACACGTTTTTCTGTCTCATATTTAAAAAAAAAAAAAAAACTTGACATTTTTATATCCATGTTTATCAGGAATAGAATGAGGGATAAAGATGCCCCGTGCTGTAGCTAACAGTGGTGTTTCACCTATTATGTACAAGCAACCCCTTTCCCTAAAACTACTATCTCACTAAAAATGAAACAGCTGAAGTCAATGTATTACTTAGACATGTGAAGAGGCAGCCAATATAGGAAAAAAAAAAAAAAAAAAAAAAAAAAAAAAAAAAAAAAAGAGAGAGATAATTTCAGGCTCAGGAATAAATAAATAAACATAAATAACTAAATAAAAGGAGGAAGAGAATTAGGATAAAATTGGTAATGTGTGAAGATTTGTGACTGAAAGCCCCAGATGCAGAGAATGTCATTCTCCTCGGAACAAGAAATCACTTGGGGAAGTTCTAGTATAAGACAAAAAAACCTTTTTAATAGTATAGTAAATGCCTAGTAGTGGAACTAGTTATATTTGTACATCTTCTAAATACTTCAGAGACAAGAAGGACTCACTATATCATTGGCTGAGCACATGAAAAGTGAGGTAGCTGGGCACTAAAAAATGTTTAAGATGCTAGAAGAAAGAATTTGCATAACTAAAAATTAAAGTTGTGTGTTAGGTTCAAAGATCATTTTGACTCTGACACACTCGACCCTGCTAGTAAGTAAAATATTTTTTTTTCTTCTGAGCTACATATTAATGCAATTTAAACCAAGTTACACTATTAAAAGAGAAGGAAATGCACTGATGGAAATGATAATTGTAAATGACAGGATAAAGGAGATGAGAGAGAGCAAAAATTATCCTAGAGGTGGAATAAGCCAATTACACATCTTCCTGAAGAAAATGTGTTCAAACTCAGCAGTTATTTTTACACTATTCTCACCAGAATGGTATGAAAATCTACAAATGTTGATCACTTCCCACTTCAGCTATACATATAGGGAACTTACCCCCTCCCTAGTGTCTGCTCAAGTTAAAAGGACATGGTCAGATCATTTTGATTATATCATTCTCATCTTTCATTTTAAGAATTACATTAGAGGTCATTTTAGCTTCTTCATAGTGAATGATGCCCTAATTAGGAGCCTAGGTAGTAGTTAAGAGTTAAAGAATTAATAATGAACAAAAGCACTGTCTGAAGAATTAAAAAGAAAACTATGACCCTCAGATAGGTTGCAGAGGAAGAACAAGACTTATTTTTTGACTTGGGTATGGGTTGATGCAAGGAAAGATGTAGAAAACAGCCTAAATGTAAAATCCCATGAATGTTCACACCAGCATACCCATAATTGCACTTCTGGCCATCTTGGCATTATGAAATTGCAGAGCTCATGAACAGTTACATTAATCTGTCTTTCTTACTTCATATTGATAACAATTGCCCTTCCATAGATTTATTCTGACTTGTTCTGGACAACTGCCTTAAGCCATTTTACAACATGCCACCAATGTTTGAAGTCTCCTCAGGTTTTTCCTCTTCTAAGTATTTCATCACAAGTTTGAATTAGAACATGGCTTTAGATATAACTGGAAGTGAATTCAAGGCTGTGACCTGTCCCAGCCCAGAAAGAGCTGCAGGAATTATTGTGGCATAAATCTCTGTCAGAGTTCTCTCTGCTGCTCAGGGTTGGAAAATTCTCATTTTCTTTTGACCTCGGACAGTACTGAAAACCTCCATTTGCCTGGTCATCTCACTTACAGAAAGTTAGGGAACAGTAATATAGCTAGGGATCCCAGCCCTCTCCCTCACCTACTCCCTGGGTAACACAGACAGAAAAGATCAGTGATATGGAAATGAACAGAGCTACACACCGTCTGAAAAGTCTAAGTAGGCTTCATGGAAATGTAATACATAGCCTATTCCAAATTCCCATCAATTTCTAAAGTTCCACCAGTTGGAAGCAGTAATTTCATTCCAAAATTCTAAAAACAAAACAAAACAAACAGCAACAACAACAAACAATCAAACAAAAACAGAAGATCAGATACATTTTTTCTGTTATTTAAGATGAAGTTATTTGCCCATCGTGGTGTGGTACACTCACCCAAGACAGTGATGGGCAATTCAGACTATTTTATATTGATAGAAATCTGACTACTGTATAGCTAATGGGAAAAGCTGTACTGGAAGAACATATCTACATTAGGAGGCTTGAACATAATGCCTAACACTTTTATTGATCACTTCCTCAAAATCAAACACAAGTGATTGATCCTTGAAATAAATATGAGAAGTAGTTCCCCTGAGGAATGAAAGGTAGACCTTACATTTGTTGAAGGGAAATTATCTTCCCCAGAATGTGTATATATTCTAGCCATACAGGATAACTATAGTTAACGGTTATTTCTGCAGTACAGAATAATAATAATAATAAATAAATAATAATAATAATAATTAAAAAAAAGTAACTATTGATGGGACAGAAAGGAAGAATCTATTTCAAATCTTTGTGAAACATATTCAAATAAAATTTCCGAATCAACCATTTTCACCCACTTTTTTTTTTTTTTTAACATAAAAATGCAAATACCTTCTAATAAATTTAATGATTAATGAATTTCCACAATAAAATTAAGGCAGTAACTCTTACATATTTTAGATGGAAATCATGCTAAATTATGGTTTCATGTTGTTTGAACTAGGATTGACAGAAGGCTGTTTCAAATATAACAGTATATATAGCAAATGTGATTGTTGCAAAACAGAAAACCATGCACTTCAAAATGGCAGATGTCAGCAAAATATCCTGTAGGAAAAAAAAATAAAAAATGAAGCTGACAATATTTTAACATATATTTGATTTCAGAAGCCAGTAGCCCTGCTGGTATTCAAGACAAGGAAAAAGGACACACACACTCGCCCACTTCCCAATATATATACAGAGATAGTTCATCATCATGTAATAGATATAAAGAATCTAGAACAGACTTCTGTGTGACTGGCTGTATTTTCCCTGTACTGGTCAGCACGAAACCAGGACTATACTCAAACATTATTCTTCCCTTGTGATCAGTGGCTTATTGCTTAAAGAAAACTGAAAGATACCCTCATTTAAAAGTACATGCTTATTAAAAAATTGAAGCAGTGTTTTTGAACTCACATATTCACTCTAGTATTTATGTAATACACTCATTGTAAGTGAACCTGCAAGAATGTATTTATTCATTTATTGAGGAATTAGGTCCTGAGGGTAAGAATGCTGTAGGCTATTGAATCCCAGTGACTTTACAGGTCTCAGCAAGCAAAAGGTATGCCAAACTTGCTACATTTCAATCCTTGCAGATGTAAACTGCTTCACACCCAACATGATGAAGTGTACCAGGTGATCTTACAAGTAGAGGATTCTAAAACTGTAGGGCCTGAAGCAGCTGCTTAACTTACAAATTTCTGTTTTGTCCAGATGTGAAAAATAAATGAGCAAAATCATGAAGCCAATATTAGCTTTCCTCTGCCTGGTTCATAAAATCCCATATATTTTTATACAAACTTTGTCTGATCAATATCCTAGTGAAAGCAATGATATATATTAATTCAAGGACTATATTCATGGCATGCAGTGAATAACAAGCTTTTTGATCAGTTAGGGCTAACTAGCAATTTATAACTTCAGCTGATATGCAATGTTTTATACTTAGATGCTCTAAAATTAATTTCATTAACTGGACAAAATTGATGCTCCATCATTTGGTCCATACACTATGAGCTATGAAATGTGCTTCAACATTTGTGACAGAGATTATTTTATTAATTAGAACAATAAGCTCACAATTATTTATTGCTATTGTTCTCTTCTCTCTGTTTTCCTGGCATTTAACTAAAAGACATATTAGAATAAATCACAGGTTCAAAGAGTTTAATGGCATGAATTACTCTTGTAATATTGAACAGAGCCATATCTCATGATAGTATGCCTTTGGCAAAGCAGCATTTGTTTACAGAAGGGCAAATGTTTCATGAGCATTTGCTCTTCTTGATGTGTGTCAGTGACAGAAAACAAAACAAAACAACAACAAAAAAACATGTAGGGATTCACTGCTCTCAGCTATAATTTAACTGGATCCCAATGGCTGATAGGCCAAAATGTGGGAAACCCTGACCCACACATCAGGTACAGCTCAACCAACATTGCAGAAATAAAATATGCATTCATACTACCATTAGTCCTCTGGGTTATTGTCTTTGAGGGTAACATAATTTTAGTCCAGCTTCGCCCACTACTCTTGACCTGCAATAAAATCTATTTTAACTGTTATTATGTTAATTAGAAGATGATGTTAGAAATAACAGGGAAATGAGCAACTGATTTAGCAAATCCACAACCAGATCAACAGTGTTTTACTTATACTACTCCTCACACTTCCAGTGATACTATTTAAGTGCCACTCAGAAAAGTACACCAGACACAGATCTTTATGAAAAGTCCAAATTCGGATATTCCATATTTTTGAGACATTTGGATTTAGATCTCTAGCTTTCTTCTGACTTACGTCTAAAAATAATGCAACAAAACTCTGTTTTAAAATGTATATTTTGTGTATATATATATATAAAACATATGTATATATGTATTACATGTATATTTAAAATGCCATATTATTTACAACTTTTGCTCTTCCAAAATCTAAAGTGATTCTTGGGTTCATGAAAGAAGAAATTAAGATAATTTATGTATCTACTGAAAAAAAAAAAAAAAAAAAAAAAAAAAAAGTCAAGCCTTGGTATATTTAAACTACAGTTATATTTCTTAAAGCATCATGGAAAAGATGAAAGTTCACCTAACCACCATATTTGTCACTGTGGATTGCAAATCAACTTTATTGAGGGTGAGATATTACTGAAAATATATCATTTGCATTTGGCAGCATTTTGGAAACTCTTTAATCAGTGTATGCCTCTCTGATATGACATTTGGATATACTAACCAGTTCCTGAAACCATACAAAGGACACGGTACAAAAGACATGCCTAAAATGATTTCCAGCAATCCTAAGAGCCTTTCTTCACTTAGAAGATGAATTTGTGTTAGTATTACCCCAACATTTTCTCTATGTTCTCTATTGCTTTATCTTGCACTTGCTGCATGTACTTTAACCTAAATTCCTCCCAAGATAAACAAACTAGTTTACAGAAGAACATTCTTGCAGAATGTGATATAATTTGGAGGGAGATCATTATTTATACAGTAACTGAACATTATATAAAAAAAGTTTACAATGTACATGCAATATATGACCCCTAATTTTTGGACCTATGGATTGTAATACTGGAAAGGAAAAACAAAACAAAAATCAAAGAATGCTTTTTCTGAAAATATTATGGTGCTGCTTATCTGCCAATGAGTAGTTTAAGACAAATATTTTTTTTTATTCTAGGGTTTCTCTTCCTTTAAAGTTACAGATTTAAAATTAACACTACAGTTTTAAAAATCTCAAATTGTAATACTATTAATTGTTAAATAAAAAATAAAATAAAATAAAATAAAACTTTTAAAATTTCCATGAAATTCTTGTATTTATCCTTATTTCCTTATTTGCATTTTCTAAATGTTATGTAAAGAAAATCTCCAAAGACATCCCTGGAATTGTCTTTAGCATTATATTTCCCCAATTCAAACATAAAGATATTTAAATAGAAAAAAAAAAAAAAAAAAAAAAAAAAAAAAGTGAAAATAATTCAATATAATATAAACTAATCTAACACTAAAATAGATTCAGTAACTACACTATGCTACTTAGGAAAAGAAAATCTTCTATAAAAATCTGTTAAATGACAAATTTTATATCTATATAAAAGACAGAATAAAGCCACTCCATGATAAAACCAAAACTAGAAATTAAACCTGACCCTTGTATACCAGCTTGTAAATAGTAGCTGTACAAGAACAAACCACAGGAAGAACTTGTAGCAAATTTTCTTGTTTGTTTGCCTGTTCCTTATACAGAACAAGTGATTTGAGAAACCCAGCAAATTACTGCAGCATAGTGTAGACAGTAGCACTGTAGAGACAGGCAAGAAGCAAATAGGTTTGTTCTTGTCTACCTTTTATACCTAACTAGGCATAGACTTCCTTTGGACTTCTTGGAAAATGTTAATTATATGTTTGTGACATGTCTCTATTTAAAAGTTAATATTCATTCTGAAGTTCTGTTCAAATGTGGATAATTTACATATTACTGTTACTTAGAAACTCTTGGGTGTGTTACAGAGGACTGTCTTCTATGACAACTACACTATGACATACCATATATTTACATGACTACATGACATACCATATATTTACATGATAAATACAAGAAAGGTCTGTTCACAGATCTGGGATTTGGTTTAAATACCCCTTTGAAGGAAAAAAAATAGTAAAGGGAGAAGCCAAAATACTTCTTGCTACAGTTATAAACATAGTTAGCAGATCAAAAAATATTTTACTGATAAATGCCTGAAAACTTAAAAAAATGAGCAGTTGTCTTTATTCCTTTCCTTTCCTTTCCTTTCCTTTCCTTTCCTTTCCTTTCCTTTCCTTTCCTTTCCTTTCCTTTCCTTTCCTTTCCTTTCCTTTCCTTTCCTTTCCTTTCCTTTCCTTTCCTTTCCTTTCCTTTCCTTTCCTTTCCTTTCCTTTCCTTTCCTTTCCTTTCCTTTCCTTCCCTTCCCTTCCCTTCCCTTCCCTTCCCTTCCCTTCCCTTCCCTTCCCTTCCCTTCCCTTCCCTTCCCTTCCCTTCCCTTCCCTTCCCTTTCCCTTTCCCTTTCCCTTTCCCTTTCCCTTTCCCTTTCCCTTTCCCTTTCCCTTTCCCTTTCCCTTTCCCTTTCCCTTTCCCTTTCCCTTTCCCTTTCCCTTTCCCTTTCCCTTTCCCTTTCCCTTTCCCTTTCCTTTTCCTTTTTTTTTCATTGTATGTATTGTTGATGAGAAGATAAATGTGTTTTTTGGGGCTGCAATGGAATTCAGTATTCAATTTAATATTGAATTATTCACATAAGAATCGTTTACAGGATTAAATGCTTTTAAAAGTAATCAGTTATGAAAAGTCCAACAGTAGTATGGACTGCTTATAACACTATCAGCACTTCATTATAGAATTGATGCCTGTAATGATTGATAACATTCATCT